>NC_039365.1:149805952-150412471 GCF_003573695.1 Papaver somniferum | reverse complement strand
TTTTGGTTCTTTTCCTTGGTGGCGTCCCAGCAGAGGAAAACAGGTTCAGAGCAGCAGGTCCAACAGCAAATGAAGTGAAGCAGATGCAGATGCAAATGCTATGCAGTGAAATGCAAAAATAGCTAATAAAACAACAAGAAAAACACAGCACCAATCCCCGGCAGCGGCGCCAAAAACTTGGTAGGCTTCTAAAAGGTCCTAAAAATTATCCCCGGCCAAAAACTTGGTGGGCCCGGAGATATGTATAAAATTAAGCGCAATGAAACGCGGGCCTACAGTAATACCGCAAGTGCACGGTCGTCAGTTGTAGCTCGTGCAAGTACGGGTCGATCCACAGAGACTGGGTGTGTTTTGTGTGTTTAGCTATTTTGGGTTCTAAATTTGCTAATGGGCTTTGAATACCAAAGGGTCTTGAATATCAATGGGCTTTGAATACCCTTTGGAACTGTTGGGCTTGGAATTGAACTTGGGTTCAATGGAGTGAACTGAGCCTTGGGCTCAGTTGGATGAGCCTTAGGTTAAGCTAGGCTTTCCTTGTTCTGAACCTATTTCTGGGACTTTTGTTGTGAACCAAACCTTGGGCTTTGTAGCTTATGACCTGGGCTTTGTAACTGTTCAGTGGACTGATGGGCTTTTAGAAAGTAAACTATTACAGTGGGCTTTAGTAATGACTCTGGGCTTCAGCAGTCTTTGAAATGAACTGTGGTCTTAGCTGAGCCAAGCTCAGTTGCAACAGCAGCAGTGGCAGCTAGGGGTGAACAAGGCAGCACAGCAACAAACAAGAACAGCATCCAACTAGAATGCAGTAACAAGAACAAGGAGAACAAGAATTGCTGCCTTGCACAGCAGCAGCACTGCAAAGAGGAAGGAAAGCAGCAGAACAAGCAATGCAGCAAAGAGGAAGGAAAGCAGCAGCACTGCAAGTGCACAGGGCAGTGCAGGGGAAGAAAACAGTGCAATGCACAAGGCAAAGATGGAAGCAGCAGCAGTACTGCAGGGCAGAGGCACAGCAGGAGAAAATAGCAAACAAAATAAACATGGAAGCAACACAGGGCAACACAGGGCAAAAGCAAAGAACAATGCAAGATGAACCAAGGCCTAAGCCAAGGGCAGGGATGATAGTGAAACTGAAATGGAGCAAAACTAAGGCATTCTTCCAGATGGGAAGAGAACTAGCTTGCTCATTGTCACTAGTGAGCACTAGTTTCTCCCCACTACTCAATCAACACAATGCACCCTAAGCATACAAAAATGGAATGGCAAGATAATCAGCTTGCTATGAGCACTGATTTCTTCCATTACTCAATCAATTCAGTGCTTCAAAGGCTTCTAGCCTAGCATTCCATCACTTCACATGTATCACAAAACAGATATATTAACATTACATGGAACTAAACATGGCACTAACATGAAGATTAAAACAGGAAATTCAAACATGCACATTAACAGGGGACAAACATTAACAGAAATGAAATTGAAGAAACTAAACATCATACAACATCCAACTGTTAACTGTGATAAAGAGCTGGAATTGAAATTACAAGTGAAACATGAACATAAAACAAAGCATCAAATTGAACTAAAACATGACAGTTGAGGTCCTGGCTAGTCCAGGCCTCTTAAGCATGAAACTGGCTAACCCAGTCTGCCTTCTACACCACACCCATTCTCTATTTATAGTTACAAGCTTCAATTTCCCTAAATACCTAATTCCCCCAAAATTAGGGTTTGTTCTTCCCCAAATTACACAAAATAGAAATTAGGTTGTCTCAATTACCTAATCCATCGTGATAGTCGCAACCCATGATGCCAATTCTCTTTCTCTACCTCTCCATAGCCTTGTTGTCTCCTTGATGACATGCAATCATTCACAATTCCAACGTCACTGAGGGTCGTGTGTGTTGATGAAGGGATTGAAAATCATCATGGATAGTTGGTGGTGAGAGTGGGCTGTGGTGGTTAGATAATTTGGTGGCGGTTAGGTGGTAGAGATGGTTGTTGCAGGGTGATGGTGATGATGGTGGTGCGGCAGGTGAAGAAGGTGGTTCTGTAGAGGGAGGTGAGGGAGGAGAGGTCGATATGGGTTAGGGTAGGGGCTGTTTGTTTGAGGTCTAGGGTGTTCGACACTTGGGTGTGAGGCGAGTTCATCGATTTTTGATGTTCAGCGAGACTAAGCCGTGAGATGTGGAGCTGGTAGGTAGATCGGACGGTGATGCGGAGGCAAGCGAGGAGCGACCGTCGGATGAAGTGATACAACGAAACGAACGGTGCTAGATTAGGTTAGGTGCTGTAGTGTAAGGCGGAGATATCAAACTTTGATGAACAGCAAGGGAGCAACCGTTGGATTCAACACCATCTAATCTGAAGGCTTGGAATTTCAGCGCTGTGGTGCTTGGCAGAGACTTCAGATTTTGATGCTCTATGAAGGAGCGACCATCGGATGCTTCTGAGAACTGATCTGATGGCTGATAACGGAGGCGTTTTTGTGTGTAGAAAATGAGGTTGTGCGCACCATTCTTCGCGGCTTCCTTGCGTGATTTCTCCCGGCTTTTCACTACTTTTCTGCTCTTTTTGCTCCGCAAGTCATCCAGACTTTATTTATTACCTAAAAATGCAAAATTAATTAATAAAAATATTTATTCTTGAAAACAATGAAAATACAGAATATGGGATAAAATGTAGAATTAATGCATAAAATATGAGTTAAATGCCAACAAAAAGGGATAAATATATACAATATTTGGCACTCATCAGTGAGGAATGGTACAATAATTCCTCAACGAAAGATGTTCGTCTATGTTTCTTCTACAACATACCAAAAGGGAGCATCAATCGGGCATACGAGCTGAAAGATATGGCCTTTACCGTCAGGTCTACGACATTTGAAAATTTTGTACGGGATTACAAATTACAAATGTGCACGCTTAGTTGGATGACCTCTGCAACTCCAAATTGAGTGATTTTTTGCTCATGTGATCTCTTAGCTTCAAAAGTTGGGGTCAAGCATCGAATTTCGACGTCGTATGAGGTTCCTACAGCTTCCAGAGCATACAACATGCAAGCAGCAATGCTTAGACGGGATTCATAACCTCCACAGTCGATCGATGTCCACCAGGTCCTTCCGATAAATCCTTCATCAAGGTACCTCCAACTTCGACCACCTAGGTCTTTACATCAATTTTTCTACCTGGGTCCTCTATCTAGGTCTCACCAGAAGAAGGGAAAACGAAAGGGATAGACTTAACAAAATACTGGGGACTGACGGTCCACTGGTCAAGACGATCGATTTCACAATCCAAAACCAATCAAGAAATAAAAACCAAAATAAAACCTCGCATCTCTCAGAAGTCCAAGGTTCAAGATATCATGGAAAGAAAACTAAAGAAAGTCAGCAAAATAAGATTTCTGCTTTTCTGCATCCTCCAAGACTTGCAAAGCAGCTTTCTCCGCCTCCAGCTTCTTGGTCAGCTCAGCAGCTTCATCCATCTTCTTCAACACGGCATCACTGGTGGTGAAAGGAGTGTCACCTTCCACTGCTTTCCTGATAGCATCAATCTTTTGACGAAGCCACTTTAGATTGAAGCCAAGTTCTTCAGCTTTCTTCAAGTTGTACTCCCAATCAAAGAGTACATCCCGGGTGACAGTATTTCTAGTTGTGATATGGTATCATTTATAACACGCAAGATGACTTCTACTTGCCTCGTCAAGAAATAACTATGCTCCGGATCTTTGGTAACGACGATGTGCCCATACATCTTCCACGGTTTCTTGTACATAGCAGCATATCCAATGGGAACGATAAATCCACCAAGAAACCTGTGATATGGGAGTATCTCACCAAATGGAGGAGTAAAATCAGTCCCTGCGTTGGGATACTCATGCACTATTATCCGGTTCGCAGTCGCTGGAACATCTTCAGCAATCATAGGGACAACTTCAGTCGGGGTAATTTCTTCCATTCTTGGTTCGGGTTCCACTATTCTGGGCGCAGTTGGAGTTTCAGTCACCTCCATAGCATCAACACATATTTTCATGACCTTGAGGTGCAGGGACGGAGGTCTCATCACCAACGTCTCCAGGGTTTCCCAAACCATCACTATTGGATCCATTATTTCCAATTTCGACATTTGGCACCTAATGAGAAGATTACATGGAATTAGAATGATTCAAGCATGGAATCCCAACACAACCATAAAATTCAAAATGCAAGTGAACTAACATCATCTAAGTTTCTTATTATGCACCCAAGACATGCGCAAATAGTGTAGAAGTCATGAAACACGTTTTCAAACAAGCTCAGCTGAAGAGATTTTACACTTCCCTGTATTCAACAGATAACTGGGAGCAATTGGAAAGGAATTTAAGGTTGGGTCATATACCATTCTCTTCTTATGGATGTTATCTACAATATATCAAAATTTAGTAGCAATCGGATGAACAGGCTAGGAGATGTGGCTAAAACATCGGACGACACGTAATCTGAAAAAGTTCCGAAGGTCTCCTCTTTTTTTTTAATAGGAAAGGAGATTCATTTAAGTCTTAAGAAAGTTACATACTGATTTTATCCTATTGAATGAGGATTTGAGTCCATTCAGGACCATTATTGAACCAATTAAAACATAAAGATTGAGTTCTTGCAAATTTGGCTAGAGCATCTGCCAAGACCCAACTGACTCTAAAACACTACGAGCATCATTTATAATATTATAAGACGTCCATTTAACAGCTCCCACATTTCCATTAAGCGCCGCAATAACATTTGTGCAGTCTCTCTCTAACTCAATTCTCCGCCATCCATTCCTCTTTGCCCAAATCACTGCTTCTAGTAAGGCTTGCGCTTCCGCTTGTTCTGGGTCTATGGCTGTGCAAGTATTTCCTCGCAGTCTATTGTTGTTACCTGCAAAATCCCTACAAATTAGTCCCAGTCCTGTTGGAGCATTTCTGTCAACGTAAGATGCATCAAAGTTAATTTTACAGACACCAGGTTCAGGGATTGTCCAAGTATGAATAATGCTACCGGTTCTAATATTCTGGACATTAAGTATAATCTGGGTTCTGTTTCACTCATCCAGCTGCATTTGAATAGCATTAGATACTTCTCTTACATTCACAGGTTTGTTCTCAAAAATTTTAGCACACCTTGCTTTCCAAATTAACCAAACAGTAAAACAAGCCAAATCATATAATTTAACATCTAATTGCACAGATATATTGCTAATCAGAAAGTGATTACAGAACCACTGTGATATATCACTGTTGTGAGTCTGGTTTGTGAAACCCAGACTGACAGTATTCCAAACAATTCGAGTGACAGGGCATTCATAAAACAGGTGATGAGGAGATTCATTAGTTGCATCACAAAGGGAACAATGATTTTCTTGATGTCTAGAGAATCTAGATAACCTAGATTTAGTAGGCAGACAATTATGCATGAGTTTCCAGATGAAATGTTGGATTTTAGGAGGTAACTTATGCTTCCAAAACAGTTTCCAGTTGATAGCTAAATTATTTGTAGTAGGTTTATAAGAAAGTCTATCATCAAGAATAGCCCTGTAAGCAGATTTAATGGTAAATTTTCCATTATTAGATGGTTCCCATATCAACTTGTCATTTCCTGAGAAGGGAATTCTTATTCTAGTGATTTCAGTAACAATATTCACATCAAAAAGAGCATTTAACATATCTAAATTCCAAGTTTTTGTATCATGATTAATCAACTGACTAACAAAAGTAATATCAGAAGAGTAGAAATGAGATGGTGGGGGCTTGTGCATATTTGGGATCCAATTATCCTTCCAGATATGCACAAAAGATCCATCACCAATCTCCCACACATAAAACTTTTTAATAATGCTCAAACCTGTAAATGCCATTCCATATCCAAGATCCCCGATTATCAACAAAATCAGTCAATGGATTAAAGTTTGCAAAATATTTTTCTCTTAAAATGACAGCCCAGGGTTCATCTGGAGAAGTAATCATTCTCCATGCTAGTTTAGTAAGAAGAGCTAGATTTAGAATGTCAGTTCTTCTTATGTTTAGGCCACCTAGTTCTTTAGGTAGAGCAATGTCAGTCCATCCTTTAAGAAAGCAACCTCTTTCGTTTTATTTTTTTCCCCATCAGAACTTCATTTGTATGTTATTCATTTTGTCAGTTAGGTCCTTGGGCATGGGGAATACTGCTAAATGGTGACTAGCAAGACTGCCTAACATACTTTGGTTTATTATAATTCTACCTGGTGGGTCTAGGAAAATACTGTTCCATATTTCAAGTCTAGCTTTATATTTGTCTAGGAGGTGAGCAAAAGATTCAACTTTCTTTTTTAAAGTAGCAGAGGGACTCCCAAATACTTCTCCTACAAGGACATTCTATTAATTCTCAAAATATTAGATATTTCATTTTTCACAGAACAAGGAATCTTATAACTGAATGATAGAGCAGATTTATCGAAATTTATAGCTTGGCCAGAAAATGTGCTAAATTGCTCAATTAATGTGGCTAAGTTCCTAGCATCACTAGTTCTTGCTTTAATGAAAAATAAGCAATCATCTGCAAAAAATAAGTGAGAAATAGAAGGACAGTTCTTATTAGCCTTAAAACCATGGATGAGGTTATTTCGTTCAGCTTGAATTAAGCTCCTAGAGAAAGACTTCATGCATAAGATTAAAAGATATGGGGATAAGAGGTCTCCCTGTCTAAGACCCCTTTGTGGTTTATAAACCTCACCTGGAGAACCATTCAGCAAAATAGAAGTCGAGACTGTGGAAATGCGTTGCTCAATCATACCACAAAAATCATCAGAGAAACTTAGATTCTTAAGACTAGCAATCAGAAAACTCCACTCTACCCTGTCAAAAGCTTTTGACATATCCAATTTTATGGCAACACAACCATCCTTAGCCTTAGTTTTTTTTCATGTTATGAATCTGTTCATGAGCTATAATGATGTTGTCATGAATCATTCTACCAGACAGGAAAGTTGTTTGAGCTGGGGAGATAATTTTATGGAGAATATTCTTTAATCTAGAAGCAAGTAACTTGGATATTATTTTGTATGACACATTGCATAGACTAATAGGTCTGAAATCTATAGCACTTTTAGGGCAGTTATGCTTGGGGATGAGAGTAGTAAAATTGTGATTTAGTTGTTTCAAAAGATGATGGGAGTGGAAAAAATCTTTGACCATTTTTACGACATCAGGGCCAACAGTTTCCCACATAAGTTGGTAAAAACCTGGTGAGAAACCATCTGGTCCTGGGGTTGTCCAAGGTTTCATATCAAAAATAGTCTTTTTAATTTCCTCAGCAGTAGGAGAAGCAACTAACATAGCATTATCAAAATTAGATATATTAGCATGCACATTGTCCAAGTAACTATCAGGATTGGGAGGAGCCGAAGTTCTACTCATGGAGCTAAAGTGTCTCAACAATTCACATTCAATATCTTTTATATCTTCCAACCAAATACCTAAGTTATTTTGTAAAGAGTCTATCTGAGTTTTATGTCTTCTATAGTTGGCTTTGTGATGAAAATAAGCAGTGTTTCTATCATCCAAAAGTAAAGCATCATCCTTACCTTTTTTCCTCCAAAAATCAGCCTCAATGTCATACCATTACTTGAGATTTTGCGTTAATTCATTAACTCTGCTAGTGTTATGATGATTAAACTGTCTAGTAAGATCAGAAATCTGAGACTCTAAGTTAGAAATTTGAGAACTTATGTTGCCAAAATGGTGATAATTCCAATGACTAAGACCAAGCTTGGTGTTTTTCAGGCAGTGGATTAGCTGGAAAGCAGAAGATCCATTAAAATTACAATTCCATTTGGTCTTTATCAGTTCAGAGCAGCTTCTATCTCTAAACCAAGCCTTATTTAGTCTAAAAGGCTTTTTAATATTGACTTCCAATTTGCTGGTTAACAGCATTATTGGGAAGTGATCACTTCCAAGGACAGTCAAGTGATACAAAGCAGCATTGGGAAATCTATCTCTCCAATCTAGAGAAATTATAGCTCTATTTAACCTTTCAAGAATCAGTTCATCTCCATCTCTCCTATTGGTCCAAGTGAACGGATTTCCAATATAATGCATGTTGAAAAGATTGTTATTGGTTATAAGAAGATTATTTCTATCTATCTATGTTTGACTAGGATTGTTACCTCCTTCCTTTTCATCTCTATGTAATATGAAATTTAAATCTCCTATTACAACCCAAGGATTAGTGTGAGATACTCTAATATTTCTCAGATGGTCCCATTGTTTATCCTGGTCAATACTGTTTAAAGCACCATACATACAGGTAATAAGAAAAGTGTCATTTTTGCTATAAAGTTTAACTAAACAATTAATCATGTTAAACTGCTTTTCGATGATTTGCAAATCAATATTATCCTTCCATAAAATACAAAGACCCCCAGAGAGACCTAATGGTTCCAAAAAAGAGACTTTGGGGTATTTGTATCTAGCAATCAGATATCTCATTCTTTTTTCCTGATTTTTAGTTTCTAACAAGAAAATGATGTCTGGGTTCTGGGTTCTAATAAGCATGTGTAAATGATTTCTAGTGTCTTTATTTCCAAACCCACAAACATTCCAAGATAAGATTTTCATGCTTATATTCCGGTTTTTAAGAATGATATGATGTAGAGCACTAAAATGTGAGAATATGTAGTAATGGCCAGAATCAACACAGAGATTGAAAGCAATGCAGACAAGAGCAAAATCTAAATAAAAATATTTAGGGAAGAAAATATTTGGTTGAAGGATTACCTTAGTCTCCCATTTAGTGTTGATGTCATGTTTCCCCTTTAGTGTGTTTCTTTCTGTAGCTTGTATTTCCAGTTGACCCTCAGTCTGACCAGTGATGGGGATGGTTATTGGGTTGTCTGAGATGGTTGAAAAAGGGACAGAAGAGTCAGCATTTTTTTGATCTTCATTTCTTGGTATTTTCCTTATCCTTGCTTGCAGATCATTGTCATCTGTCTGATCACTCCTTTCATTCATAGTTCTAATAATAAAACCATCTTTTGGAGGTACAAATGGAGTGTGCTTGACAATTTCCTTCGCTTGAAATGATGGAGTAGAGGATCCAGTAATACCTACTATGGTTTTCTTCTTAGGTTGAGTGTTGTTAGCTCCAAAGTAGCAAGGTTTTGCATGTGCTTTAACAAGAAAATCAGCAGCTGTAGAACATGCTCTCCTAGTATGTTTGATGATGAAACAGCTTGGACAGAGGTTGTGTGGCTGTTTTTCATAAAAAAAAATATATCCATCTAGTGTAACCAGCATCATTTTTTTCCATAACACCTCTTCTTAATGGATCATTAATGTCGATGATGACACAGACTCTTACACCCTCTTTATCCACTGGTATAACATCCATTGGTTCAATTCCAATTACTTCACCCATTACTCTTCCTATCTTTTCCACAGAGATAACATTCATATGCTCTGGAAGCAGTTTCTTCAGTTGAATCCAGAAGCATTGTTTGTTCCAATCTAATTCTTGGTAAACCGTTTCAGAATTGTATGGATGAAGAATTACCAGATATTTATTAATGCTCCAAGGTATGGTAATAAAGACTTTGTTACATGTATCTTCATCTTGAAACTTGAAAACCATTATATTGGTATCAATCTCTACCACTTTAACTGCCTCTTCAGGGATGAATGGCCAAGTGAACTTGATATGGCTCTGAACAGCTTTAAAACCCATCTTTCCTTCTTCCATTATTATCATACCTACTAAGCAGTGTTCCCATTCATTTCCTTGAACAGTTTCTTTTCATCTCCAGTTGGGATAATTGTTTCTGATACATCCCCCAAATCTAGAGCTGCTTGCCTGAATTTGGATACAAGATCTATAACTTGCTCATTATTCTCAGCTGCCATTTTCTTAGTATATGTTTGTGCTGAGATTGGTGTTTTGTCTATCAAGAAGGTAAGAGTATTTATAGGGTTTGTGATGTCAGAATTAGGGTTTCCTGGAGCGAGAGGATATTTTGAAGAGCATATATTGCGGTAATGGGATATGTGAGATATTCTTTGGTTATGATCGAATAATCTATTTTTGTTAACTGAATGAATGATTAACAGTAGAAAGAGAGAAAAAAGGCCACCTTTCCTTTGATTTTTTTTGACTAATTTGAGTTTTGAGCTTCCTTTTTGTCCGCCCTTTACTTTTTTGTTTCTTCTTCTTCTGAGTTAACTTGAATCGGTATTGAATGAAATGGTACCAATCAGACTTGAGGATCCATGGAAATACTTTAGCAAACGCCATTAAAGCTAACAGAGCAAACGTTGTAAACACCACTTCAAAAAAAAAAACGCCATTGTAGGGGAAACAATCTGTAAACACATTAAGGAAGAGGGAAGAAGGATTAGTTCTTCATTTCCTATTCAAAACAGAATCAATAAAATTTAGTAGATAAAAGATGTGGATTTTAGCAGATCTATAAGTGACCTAGCAAGAAAATCATTGAAGAATTATGGATAAAACAGATTTGTAATCAAATAATCATAGAACGAAAGTGGGTTAGGAAACGATTCCACCGATTCATTTTCGTAGAATCAGTATCGAAAGTGGGTTAGGAACGAAAGGGGAACCTATGAAGGTCTCCTGGAAGTTCACTATTTCTCCTTTTTCAGACCCTAAACATGCTCAAAGTTCAAAAATATTCTTTGGTAAAGATTGGAAATTTCCCGGGCTTGAAAATACATATGCAAACCGCGAAAATACGACTTCGGACGAGGATTCTACAGTGTTTCTAGTAAAATCTGAAGTCTGAAATTTTCTGGTGACGTATTTCAGCAAAATTACTCGTATACTCACATGGGTTCTCATTCATTCATTCACAAATCAGCAAGTTCATACTTATATAAAGATATTACATGAGATATACTTACTATGGGAGTCCCTAAATCATTTGAAGGCTTAGCAACGATGAAATCTCCATCGGCAATACCGCTGTCTCCATTCGGTTCGGGATTTCGGGAATTCTCCATTTTCTCATGTCCCAGAAAAGAGAACGCTTCATCAACATGCTGCTTATCTATAATGATTTCTTCCTGGATTCATCAACAATAAGTATTATTATTTCATTCAAGGAGATGCCATGATCACCTGCACGAAAAAGATACTTACATCGACTTCCTCATCAGTGTTGGATTCATGAATTGTTTGCCCGGAACAATTTGAAGACCGTCAATCGATGAAGCAAAAGTCTGAAAATAAATAACAAACCTTAGTCTCGTGATCCTAATTTCACGGTCAAAGTCATGACACAAGGAGCGCTAGCAACTCACCAAAGAAACGGCTGGGGACTGCATGTCATTTGCTAACCTCCTGTAGTCCTTACTTCTGGGTTCTCCGCTCCCGTAGACTTTCTTCCTCCGTGGAGTATACATTGATCCAGAATTTCACTATACGATCATCCTGGGGTAAAGCTAATGAAATAATCAAAAGTACAACTCAGTATGAAGGATCTTTCACCATCACTCAGAAGTCCCTGGGGAACCATTTATTAAAGTTTCATCCATAGAGATGTCATCTCTGGAAACACCATATTTGAAGGTATCATCCTGGGAATCAGTCATTCTTGCAAAGTGGCTATTTCAGCACATCGTTCATACAAAGCGCATGATTCGACAAAACAATGATCATGGAATAAAGGTGCTCACAAACACGCAACAAAAATGGTAATCCTCAACTCTTACCTATTTACGGTTTCACGAACTTAGTGATAATAACGTAAAAACCTCAAAAAACTTGCTCGCTTCTTCAAAACTTGCCAAGACGAGAAAATTTCATTATTTAAAGTCAACACCTGACTTTTCATGAAACTATGAATAATTCACATAACCTTTCATGTGAACATTCGCTGATTTTCTACATGTGTGCATATACTATAAAATCGCCAAACTCATACATACATTATGTCATCACGTATACAATTGTTTGCTTTCAGCAATTGCTCAAAAATCATAAACCCACGTAAATTTTTACTGAGTGAACATCCACTGGTTTTTCGAAAATTGGACAGACGTCCATTCTACAATTGCGAAAACTCACATACAGATATTATTTCACCGTGAATAATTGTCTACTTACAATAGTTGTTCAAAATCAAAACATTGATTTTACAAAAATATATAACGTGAAACTCATGTAACTTTAAAAATATGTATTTTCTTGGTCCCTCTCGTGAGCATCCGTATTTGAAACGAGAGTATATTTTCAAAAATAAAATTTTTCATGAAACATTATAGACAAAATTTTATTACTAACAGATGCACGTCTATTAAAAAAAAACTTCTCTCTCGTATGAGCATCCACCTTTGAAATGAGGGTTTATACACTTTGTGAAATCCCACATATTTAAAAAATAAAATTTTGGTTTTCATGAAAGCTCATAGACAAAATTTTATGTCATTAGACTCAGGTCTATTTTGTTTGTTTCTTAAACTAACGAACGAACGTCTGTTCCTAAAAACAAGGATTTCCTTTTTTGGGCCGAGACCGTAAACGCTGAACTGACCAAAACTGGACTTTCAAACGACCAAATCAGCAGTGACTCATCTCTCCACGCTCATGGGATGACACTTTATCTTATTATCAGGGTTCTCATCTGCGCATTTGCTCGTACATGACATCATTGGGGTAAATCGAGGCTTCTGAAACTACCTTTGTAGACTGAGTTCAACCACTGATCTCGTCGACTGAAAATCACCATTTAATGCTTACTGCGGAATATGACTGTTCCTCACTAAGCAGGGGACTTAATGTAGATGGTGGATTTTCAACAAAGGTCAAAACCGTAAAATCATGATATTGCATGTTTCTGACACGTCTTTAGGGATCCATGTGACGATTCGTGTTTTACGAATTATGATGCATATGTCGCTCGAAAGGCCTCTCCTGAGCGTTCGACACCGGGAATTTCATCATAGCCTCTATGTAGAATAACGTAATTGGGAGGTTCTCCGTAAGATTGAGAGCTTAACGCCTTCAGGATGCCGGTGACACTCACTGTTCCCTGACTATATAGAGGAATTCGCCTCTACATAGAAAAACAATTGGGCGGTTCTCCGTAAGATTGAGAGAAATAACGTCACTGTTCCTGACTATGTAGAGAGACCCGGTATAGACTCAGGCGGTCCTCCATACATGAAATATTGAGAGGGCAAAACTTCTTCGGGACATTAGCAACACTCTCTGATTTACTGACTATACGCAAGAGATTAAATTCTAGGTCATATTCACCACTGAATTCCTAGAAGATAATATATCTTATCTCATTACTCATATTTCATGATCGGAATGGTAATAGATAAATGTATTACTCCGATTTCATGATCGAATCCACGGCTGATCTCATGAAATGGTAATAGATGTTACTCCGATTTCATGGTCGAATCCACGGCTGATCTCATGAAATGGTAATATCACCACTTATTTTATTACTCTGATTTCATGATCGAATCCACGGCTGATCTCATGAAATGGTAATAGATATTACTCCGATTTCATGGTCGAATCACCAAGGTTCCACGGAATGGTAATATCACCGCTCATTTTATTACTCTGATTTTATGGTCAAATATGCGATTCCATGAGATGGTGATGAAATTATCATTTTATTATTCTGAATCCGTAGTCCAATCCGCTGCTGATTTTATGGATTGATAATAAAATAACTACTCATCTTATTACTCAGTTTCATGAATTATTCTCCACTGAATTTCATAAATAAGTAATAAATACCCAACAACCGGGCATCTGGACCATCACTGAGTAAGCCCCACAATAAATGGTGCGAGTTTAATCGACAATGATGCACGACTGAGCACCTGGATGCACGAACGAGTGAAAATATGAAATAATGAGAAATCCTTCGCAAAACAGGAGAAAACAATGAATATTAATAAAATAATAAGAGGCGCCCAAGGCCGGGCCCACCAGCGGGCCGGCCGGCCGTGCCCTAGCCATGGTCGGTCCGTGCCTCTCCCATTATTTTCCTTATTTTTTTTGTTATTTCGTGAACTCACGAAAACTCCTTGGTTTTAGCAAATTTCCTTGTTTTTGCAAAACTCGTGAATTCTCCATAACTTGGTGGATTCACGAAATAATATTATAAAATAAGGAGAGGTGTGAGGAACCGGGCAACCTAACCGGCCGGCCATGCCTAAGTCGTGGCCGGTCCCACACCTCACAATCCTTATATTTTTATAATTATTATTCCCTAATCTCACGAAACTCCACCGTTTCAACAAAAACCCGTGGATTCTCCATAACTTCAAGGATTCATGAAAAATAATAAAATAGGGAAAGGTGTGCGGAACCGGGCAACCTAGCCGGCCGGCCATGCCCAATCCATGGTCGGTCCCACACCTTGCAATCCCCTAATCTTGTATAATTATTATTTTCCTCAATTCATGAAACTCCTGGGTTTGAGCAAAATTCATGATTTCTCCATATTTTCTCAAATATTGCTCAAATCACGAAAAACCAAAAGCCAACATAGTCGCACGACTGGCTAGCCTCTCACGAAAATTTTAAATATTAAAACACTTTTATTTTAATATTTTAAAAATATTTATGAATTGAGAATACATTCTCATTCCAACAAAAATCGAGAATTCTCAGTCAAGATGAAACTCTTCTGAAAATTCACTTTGTTGCTCGAACGCGCATCAGAAAATACTGAAACTCTCAGTATGGAAACGCGGACACCACGGCAACATGTGCATGCCTCCATGGCCGACCAGAGTCATTCCTAGGTCTTTCACAAAGCCGGTCCCACATGTTTTCATAATTCTGACCTAATTTGTTCAATTGCTCATACTGGGCCCGAACTCTCTCCAACCAACTGGAGAATCCTTCAAATGACCAACAACTGGTCCCGAGACCACCAAGAGCCGGTCCCATGCTCTCTTGGTCGGTCCTCATCTCTCATACCTAGGTTTGTCACATAACGCTGAATCCAGCAATATTTCAATAAATAATGAAACCTGCATTTAATCATCGTTCTTTCACCAACTCTCAAACTGAGAACCCTGATGCGAGCTCACTCGATCACTGGGAATCACATGGATGTTCATCATCCCATGTGGACGGTCCCTCTTCACTCATGACAAATTTTCAGCAATTCACCAATTGTTGAAGGATTGATCAAAAAATTATGGTTTCGAACAAACGCTCCACGAATCACCATTCTGAGTAAGTTCAAACACAAAATAATGTTGATTCAGCAATCAACATCCAAATTAAGAATATTCGGTAATTCACCAGTATTTTTGATTAATATTTTATTGGATCACGACACTAGTAAATAATTCTTTGAATTGAGCAATACTTGCTCGGTTGCTCGAATATTGATCCAACCATCAATATTCGGTAATTCATCAGTAGTTTGTCGAATTGAGCAACACTTGCTCAATTGCACGTCAAATTATCAATATTCAGTGTTTTGGTGAATTGAGCAACACTTGCTCAGTTGCACACCAAAATTATCAAATTCGTCGAATTGAGCAATACTTGCTCAGTTGCTCGAAAAACTCTCAATATTCGGCAATTCGTCGAGTTGAGCAATACTTGCTCAGTCTCTAGTCAGTAATTCATTGATATCTCAGAGAATTACATGTTCAATCCATGAATCGCCGAGCATTCACCACTTATGCTCGATTCAACAAAATTAGACTCACAATCTAAATCAGTCAACAACTGACCAACTAATACACGTCTGACTTGCAGACTCCACGATTCATGAAATCCAATCACGTCACAAATGGGGGATATCACTTAGGGTTTTGGCCCGGAGGTCTACGGAACGTGGATTCATCCACAATGAGAAATGTGCGTAAGTCGTGTAAACGGTTGAAGGAGTTAGCAAAGTAGCGGGTGCACGATCAGTCTAGTCTCCGCACGGCATGGAACTGACTTTACCACGATCTCCCACTTTCCCACTCTTTCACTCAAGAAACCGTCACACTTACAGGGATCAGTGGTACATCATTCTTGCAATAAAAATAAGTCTAAATCGAGGACATCAGAATATCATCAATCATCGATTATCATCATTATCCGTCAACAACTCGATATAAACTTATTCACAGAACTCAACTTCGGCAGTTCAGCAATATTGCAGAAACCTTCAACACACCCACAATCCTTGATCATCACTGATCCCACACAACTCTCAGCTTCCCTCCTACAGATCAACCCATCTCCCTCTTTGCGACCGAATTGACTCTGGAAAGGCCATTGTCTTGGTTTAGGCCGGAGTCATATAGATTGATTTCTCGAATCTAAGCACCCTCTTTGCAGCGGTACATCTGTGTGAGGTTCAGAAGTTCGCTCAGTTGAGGAGTCTCGATAGCACGCTCGACTCTCCACTTTCCTAGAAAACCAGTGGTGTGACAAGCAAAGACACACAAAAGCTTGCAAGTATACAAGGCCAAGTTATGATATAGAAGGTAAGCAGGGGGTCAGTCCACAGGGAGTGGGAGCATACAAGAGAAACCTAAGCTAACAATGGTGACAATGCACTATGGCAGTGAGCAAAGCAAGGTAAATAGCATGAACCAAGGGTGCAAGGTAAAGCAGCAAAGAAACAGCTAAGAAAACAGCAAGGTAAAGCAGCAAAGAACCAAGGCTTGGAAGCCAAGGGCCAGGTGAGGATTGTGCACTGACTTCAGTGCACAAAAGGCTTCAAAGTGCAAGAAAAAAAAAGGCAAGAAAATAAACTGAATTGAAAGCACACAGAACTGAAAATGTAAGTGACTGAGAAGGAATTGGTGGGTAAGCCAAGGCTTAGGATCCACCTTGTGTCCTAACCAAATGACATGTTTCTAGGTTGAGTTTGATCCTATGCATACATCTAGAAATAGAAGAATACTAAATTGCTCAATAGTCTGCCCCTAGCATTGGCTGTCTTTTGACAGCACAGCCAATCACAGGCACTATGTGCATTGGTATCTCCCATTTGCTCAAGCAAAACAGAGCATGGAAGTAACTATCCTAGCTTCTAGTCACTTGACAGTGCACAAGGCTTCAGCTGAGCCTTGGCCTGATGCTATTTAGCTCATGCTAAACATGGATAAAGCAATAACATTCATCATATGTGATAATTCAGATACAACTAGCAACATTTGAGATAACTAAAAACATATGCAACTTTCAACTGTCAACAGTTATGCAAAAATCAGAAATTGGAATTGCAAAATTAAAATAATTCTCTACTGGCTAGTCCAGAGAGATACACAGTGTCCTTCACACACACCACATAATACCAATTTATACCCCCCCATTATCAGTTTAGGGTTCACAGCCCCTTTTCCCCAAAAACAGAAAATTAGGTAAATTTGGTTTACCTAATTTTGATGAGATACTCACTCCATCTCGTCGACCCACTCTCCAATTACTTCTTCTCGTTCATCTCCTGCTCCAATTGCTGCTCTAACATCAACTTATATCTTCAATTTCTCACCTAGGGTTTCAGTGATGAGAGATGAGAAATTGAGGAGATTAGTTGATGAAAAAGAGGTAAAACGTGATAGTGATGATGGGTTTTTGGTTATAGGTAGAGTAGAGTGATTTGGTGGCGTAGATGGTGGAGTGATTTGGGGAGAAGATGGTGGTGATGGAGACGGACATGGTGGTACTGTTGCAGAGAGGGGGGGGGGGGGGGAAGATGGTGTCGATGGGGTTTGAGGAAGGGTGTGTTTGGCAATGGGTATAGGTATTAGGTACTAGGGTGTTGAGCAGGTGTAGAGGATTTTGATGTTTCGCGAAGCTGGACCGATGGATGGGAAGATGGTAGGTGGATCTGACGGCGATGCGGAGGCAGGCGATGAGCGACCGTCGGATGAAAAGATACAACGAAACGAACGGTACTTAATGGAGTTAGGTACTGTAGTGTAAGGCGGAGATATCAAACTTCGATGCACATCAAGGGAGCGACCGTCGGATGCTTCTGAGAACTGATCTGACGGCTGAAGACGCAAGCGGGTATGGATTTGGGTTTTAGGCTTTTGGGTATAGAATATGGGTTTGGGAAATGAGTTTGGGATTGGAAAACCTTGAGCCCACTTCTTCTTTAAGAACAACTTTCTTCTTCTTGAGCCCATTTCCAGCTTTTTGGACGTGCGCTCCATTCTTTGCGGCTTCCTTGCGTAATTCCTCCTGGCTTTTCACTGCTTTTCTGCTCTTTTTGCTCCGCAAGTCATCCAGACTTTATTTATTACCTAAAAATGCAAAATTAATTAATAAAAATATTTATTCTTGAAAACAATGAAAATACAGAATATGGGATAAAATGTAGAATTAATGCACAAAAGATGAGTTAAATGCCAACAAAAAGGGATAAATATATACATTATTTGGCACTCATCAACCAGCAAACCGTTTTTTCCCATCCACAGAGCTGAATCCAATAATCCAATGCCAACCATAATCAAATTACAAGTCTTATGTGCCTTCTGAATGATGAGTCCAGTGAAGCGTAGAATGTTGACTACCGATGCAATTGGTGTGGATATCTACTAGCATGAATTGTGAGAGAGACATGACTGTAATCAAAACCGGTATTTGAGCAAATGAAAGTAAAATATTAAGTCTAGATGGCCCGTGATTCTTACCCATCCAGTTATTATTGTTTAGATTATTGAACCCTACTCTATGTGTCCTTAAGAGATTTGGGCTGGATCGAAGCTGCGGACTCGATCTCAAATGCTCACCTCTACGTGGGGGGTGAATTAAAAATAAATAATAAAATTGTATCGACTATGCCACTGGCGTTGCCAAAGGAGAATCATAGAATTTCGGAAGACATATTGGATCATGGTTCTTAAAATCGTGTGATTCACGATTTGAATCGCACGATTCGTTTCATTTATTTCAAGATCGATTTGAATCGCAAGTATGGATCGTTCTTCCTATGAATCGTCAATCAAGTTGGTTTGACTATGATTCTTGACTGAATTCTCAGATCCAAAGTTATTTTCAAAAAGCTGAACGTGAAAAGTTTCGAACCTAAGACCTCTACTCTAAAGTCATATGAGGGCCTCCTATCACTGTTCCGCGTTGATATTTGTTGACTGTTAATGGATTTTATCACTATATACAAGAACAAAGATAAAAACTAGGCAAAAAACTTTGATATTCATTGAATACTCCACATAATTCAATATCATTTACAAGAAGATAAACGATTTAATAATCAACCTTAAATCTTCGATTCACGCTTTAACATACGATTCGATTCTCAAAATTGAAAAATGATTCGCTCCGCGATTCACGATTTCACAACCTTGTATTGGATACTTTCGATATTCATCGCAAACGGAGGTTACAGAGCCAAACCTCTAATTCTTTTTATCGTCAAAAGAAAAGAAGGAAAGCCTTTTGAGTCTTCAAAGGGAAATTCAGGCCTTTGTTGCCTACACGGAATTTCTCATTGTTGTGGCATGACAGAGAAATATAATGTTTTTATATGGCTTACATGCGTCTTACTTACAAACTATGCACGCTTCACTTCAAATTAGTAAAACCAAAAGGTGCTTCGTCACATAACCCATAAAGAAATATCAAAACTGATAGTGTCATTGTTGGAGAAAAGGAAAATTAAAATAAAATGTCAATTGCTCCGAGATCTTTTTTTAAAGTTTGACCTAATTTGGTAACATGTCTAGTAGATCTTTACTACCCAAACTATTTAATAGTTTAGTCAAGATAGTAATTATATTACTCTTCCATCTAAAGATAATTATATGGATTTTAAGGGGCTGTTTGGTAACCATTATTTTAATGGATTATCATCTCATAATCCACTATGCAGATTATAATGGATTTTATATGCGTTTGGTAACCATTATAATAATTGTTTATTTTAATCATAATTGAAAAAATCAATTATTTCCATAAATAGAAAAAAGTTGTTTAAAAATTATTATAATCAATTATTTTTTCTTAATAAAATTGAGTTGTGTTTATTGCTCTTATTTTCTATAAACTATCAAGAGAGGGTTAAAAAACACTAGGGAACTTAGAAAAAAGTTCTAAATCATTATTTTTTCCACTACTTTTAGGGAGCATCTTTTAAAGATAATCAATTATTTGATAAAGGTGTTTGTGAAAATTTATTATAAAAATGATTATACTAAAATCATTTATCTATTTTTGATTATCTATAATCATAAATAGATAATCATAAATTTTGCCAAACAAGGCCTAAATTTGTTATATATAAATATAAGGAGAAATGAAATTTTTTTATGAATTACTTTGTTCCCTAACTGAACCAGTGAACCCACCCAACTAGGGTTGTGTTGAGTTGAGCGGATTTAACCCTGCGTATGAGCGAGCCCGTTGGACACACTAAACAGTTGTAGCAGGGCCGCTGGCCGCTGCATACAACAACCAAGGAAAAAACAAAAACCAATTACACACTCCACTCGGCACTCCGCATAAGGCTAAAGTTTATCCCCGTGGACGAGATACATAGTGTGTGTTCATAGTTAAAGAGACAATCCACTTTAGTTTTGTCATGATGGTGCTTGGCCTCTTACTTAGATATATCTAGAAACTTGTTTGTTGATACATGATTTTGGGATCTACCTACCTACCTCGTTTGTAATTCTATCATTTCGAGCATTTTGGTTTGAGCTACTCGATTTGTAATTCTCCCTTGAAGTTGGTTTGGACATGTTGACATTCATGTTATTAGATCGAAAATGCTTGAGAGATAGGAAGTTCTGGTAAGACTCAGTAAAGCTACAACTCAAAAGAAGATACTCACTTTTTTTAATACGCTGAAAAAATGATTATCACCAGAGCAATGTCCACATCAGATGGAGCAGGCAAGTTACGCTTTCACGATCATTGGTGCAAGCACTTCAACTGGATGTGCCTTTATAGACAAAAGACTCGTACCGTCTCCGAATGTTCACCAGAAAAAAATCAGAAATCCAATTTCATCACACGAAAAGATCTAGAACTACTCCTCGAGAATCAAGAATATGGAACTATTTAACTATGAAATGTAAAACACGCGCTTTATCGTCCCATTTTACCATAGTTCCATACCCATAGTTTCTCGAACCAAAACTGTGTTCACCCACTCAGGCTGTAAAACGACTCAAACCATTATAGAATCACCAATCCCATCATTCATGTATCGTACACCCACGTTACAAAACCAACAAATCCAACTCTAAAAAAGCATAAAGTCTCCAACAAATTACTGTGGGTAAGTTAATTTCACTGTTTTTGATTCTTTCTCTCCACTAACTTCCTCTGTTCTGAGGTTGTTTTCATTACCGAATAAAATATCTTTGTTTTTCTTTTCTTTCTTTATAGAAAGACATTTTCTTTCTATAAATTTTTAACCACACCTTTCTCTCCATTGAACAATTTTTTCTCCTCTCCTCTTATTTCTTTCTGATCAAGGCTTGGATCTCATCAGCATATTCTATAAAGGTAATAATAGTACTCTCCCAATTCATTCTTCTCTTTAAATCCAGGGTTTCAATTTTTTCTCCTCCCAACTATTTTCTCTGTAGTTGCGTGATCTGATCTTGCTGTTTCTATCGTATTGAGTACAATTGTAAGATTGACTTGAGATTAATTTCTCCGATAGGAAAGATAGAAAAGTAGTCACAAACATCTTCGTCTCATCGTTTGTGATTCCACAATATCTAGTTTCGCCATCATACGATTTAGATTATTATGAGGTGATTGATAATTCTAGGCTGTTCTTCGGAAATATAAGTCCGGGTTTTCAATTGGTTCCTGTTCACCTTGATTTATCAAAAAACGGAACAAAACTCGTAGGTATTTCTGTGGGAGACAGATTTATCTATTACTGTAGACTTTTCTGTGTGATACAGATTTGTTTATTACAGTCTTCGACTTTGGGTCGTAGCAACTCTTTAGTTGTGGGTGAGATCAGCTAAGGGAATCAAGTGCGTAGTACCCTGCTGGGATCAGAGACGTAAGGAGCACAACTGTACCTTGGATCAATGTTAGATTGATTGGGGTTCAACTACAGTCTAGACCGAAGTTAGTTTGTCGTAGGCTAGTGTCTGTAGCGGCTTAATACAATGTGTGTTCAATCTGGACTAGGCCCCAGGGTTTTTCTGCATTTGCAGTTTCCTCGTTAACAAAACTTCTGGTGTCTGTGTTATTTCTTTTCCGCATAATATTTTGTTATATAATTGAAATATCACAGGTTGCGTTGAATCGATCAATTGGTAAATCCAACCTTTGGTTGTTGATTGAAATTGATTGATACTTGAACACTGGTCTTTGGTACCGTTCAAGTTAATATCTCTTATATTCAATTAGACTCGCATATTTCTATTTGCTTGAGTAAAGTATTGAATCGAGAAATTGAGGTATAACTCTTGATACTTTGTATAAGATTATGTCTGACTGTCTAGTTGATTCTCTTAAAAGTATATTGGAGTTTGTTCATACAGATTGCTAAGAGAAATATTGGGTGTGGTTGTTAGACCCACGCTTTTTCAGGATGTACTTTTGGTCGTGGTTTATTGATTATTTTTTTATCATTTCTGCTTGGATTTATGTCTGTTGGAGCAATTATGGGTTGTGATCTATCACAAAACGAACTCGGGACACATCATCTTCTTCTTCGAAACAAATCTGCGAGAAAATGGAAGCAGCAATAACATCAGGGCTAACTTCGGCATCTCCTCCAACTAAGGTTTGCAGTTTTTTTCTTCATTGGGATATTGATCCGATTTTAGGTTGTAGTATCGTTTTAAGTTTAAGTGAATTAGAGTCTCTAGCTTATTTTATTGAACTATTAAGGTTTAGATCCAGTCTGTTTTCAGATTTTAGACCTAGGTTTATGATAATTTTCAAATTTCCTCTTTTAGTCCCTGTAATTTGTGAGATTGGGATCCTTTTGGATGATAATCCTCAAATTTTAGGTTTATCTGTTTTAGGCATAGTAATGAAAACCAAGACAGTATCTACTTATTCAAGATCATCAAGTTCGTTGATTACTAGGAATGTTACCATATCTCCAAAACCGAGTCAGCCCGATTTGTTCAGTTACAGACATTTAAAGACCGATTCAGATTACCACTGTTACTTGAGACATTTTGGTTACTTTATGGTCACTCCTACTACTAGTTGGGTCACTGCTACCTTGGTTGCATTAGGCAATCTAAACTTTAAAAACTCCAGTTCATGGTATTTGCATGTTCTGATGACCATTGGATAGGATTTGATCCAATCATTGTCTTGTGCTTTGACACATATTGGTTTTGTTTTCAATGAGTTTGGCCCTAGATGTTTGGTCCTCTACGTTGCGAGAGAGAAGATCATCTAAAACTATTCTTAGATCTGAAGGGATATTCATACAAAAATTGGTGGAGACTCTACGAATTGAATGACTTTTATACGATCTTGTAAATTTTTTATAAAGTTTCGATTTCCCAAAATCGACATTAGCAATATTTATTTTGAGGCTTGCCTCTTCTAAAGAAAAAAAATTCGAACAAATTGGCTATGCCATCAGAGTTGCCCTAAAAGATAATCCATAACGTTTCGGAAGACTACAATGAAGGGAAAAATGTCGGAAGTTTCCGACATTTCATTGCAAACGGAGCAAACAAACCGTTGGTTCTTCTTTTCGTCAAAAGAAAAGAAGGAAAAGCCTTCTGAGTCTTCAAAGGGCAATTCAAGCTTGCCTACACGGAATTTCTCCCAGCTGACAGAGAAATATAATGTTATTATTATCTGATTTTTATATGGCCTACATGCGTCTAACTTACAAACTATGCACGCTTCGCTTTAAATTAGTAAAACCAAAAGGTGCTTCCGTCATATAACCCATAAGGAAATACCAAAATTATTAGTGACACTGTTGGAGAAAAGAGAAAGCAAAATGTCAAATGACACCGGGATATTTCTAAAGTTTGACCTAATTTTGTAATAGATCTTTACTACCAAAACTATTTATTAATTTCGTCAAGGTATTAATTATATCACTCTTCCATCTAAAGTAGAAGCTTTAAAAAAAAACAAAAAATCACTATACATATAAGAATAAAAATAAAAGGGCTTTTTAATAAAGTAACCACCTTTTTGAACCATATTTAAGAAACTGGCCGTTTTTTTGAATCTTTATATAAACTGGCCGATATTGACATTTTCCATCCCGTTTTTTTCAAAAAACGGATTTAGGTAGTTAACTGGCTATGTGGCAGTTAACCTGCTAGGTAAAAGACGATTTAACCCTCGTCTGAGTTCGTAACCAAACCAGTATCGAGTCAACTCGGTGACTCATTGCAACGGTCGGATTTGTAACGGTTGGATTTGTAACGGTCAGATTCAGCTTCATTCATATAAATTAGGCCCTGCAGAGAAGAACCATAGTATTTGTCATACTCAACAGAACATAGCATACCTCACTTGTACAGATTGTGACGATTTTAAATGGGTCTCAGATGAAGTCTTCATTGCTGCAAAAAACAGAATTATGCATTCAAGTTTACAACTTAATGCTATATGTAAGGAACTCAACAATCTGAAAATGTAACCTGCAAATGTACTAATAAACAACCTGCCACTTTTGATTCAGCATTAATTCAAGTCTACAAAAGAAAAAAATATTGTCTTCTTAAACACAAAAAAATCAGAAAATGGATCTCAAATCATTTGGGGCTTGTGGTTAGTAACATTTCCACATTTCAACCTCCGCATCAATTTCCAACGCCAGGTTCATGCTCAACTGTATCCATCGCAGCCGAAACTAGTTCATTTTGCAAATTCTCTATGCTTCCCGAGGGTGGCAGGCAATCTTCTCTTCTTAGCAACTCCACCACAGTCATCAACATATGCAAGCATGAGGTTATCATACCATTATCTAGCAAGAACAACTGCAACAAGCGAAACCCAACATCGAAAACAGTTAATGTCATCTACCAATTGAAGGAATAGAGAATCATAAACACTAATTTGATCAAATGAGCAACCAAAAACAGCTAACTAAAAGGTTCAGTGCCATAACTTGGTATTATGCTTAAAAAAATATAAATTAACCATTTCATTCATAAACCATGCGTCCCAACATATGAGTGGCGCGGGATCACCAACATATAAGTGGCACACGCATCTAGCATCATTACACAGATTACAAACTGATCATAGAAGGTACGTTGGACAATATGACATACCTTAACTTACTTATGTAAAATCCATAGCAAAGCACATTTCTTTTATGACCAGATAATATAACAGCACCTTTCCTATTCTCATATCCAAGGCACTCAACCAACTGCATTAAGAGTTTTCCTAATCCTTTCCGCTGCACACTCAAGCTACATTCTATCTTCCTTCAACAAAATGATACTGTAAAATACAAACAAAACGATTCCCATCTAGACTGCAGTATGTTAATTGGTTGTCCAACATGTAGAAAAACAAACATCTCCTAGATATCGAAATAACTTTGAACTGTCAGATAAAAAGGATTGCGAGAACTTACTTCAGCCCTTGTATGAATATCGATCATCTATAATACGATATACTAATTGCCAGATGTAGGAAAACAAACATTGGAAACATCAATATGATCGGAAGTGAATGCACCATTAACCATCAGTAGGACCGAATCCGTAAATCACACTTGTAACACCCTTGGGAAGCCAACCTGAAAGGAGAGATGCAGAACTAAGAAACTTAATTCAAGAAAAGTCATTCTAAATGAAGACTAAATTACTAAAATGAACGGACCGAAGTAATTGGCGATTTTTGTCACAAAAATATGTCTCCTCCTCTTTATATTCTTCAGTAGGTGCTTCTTTCCTCCTAGAAACCATTCATTTGAAAATTCCCACTTCTCTGAATCAACCTTTCGAAAACCCTGCAACCATTACACACCAAAGTCATCAACATATGCAAGCATGAGGTTATCATACCATTATCTAGCAAGAACAACTGCAACAAGCGAAACCCAACATCGAAAACAGTTAATGTCATCTACCAATTGAAGGAATAGAGAATCATAAACACTAATTTCATCAAATGAGCAACCAAAAACAGCTAAACCCCATAAACCCTAGAATTCACAACAAAATATGATCAGCTTAGAACCGCTAAAATATCATCATTCAAGAAACCCACAAACAAAATCATTAACTACAGACACCAAAGGTGCAATTCAAGCATTTTGAATACCTAATCCCTAAAACCCATGACCAAAATATCAACAGAATACATATAAGACTGGAAACCGAAGCAAACCCCCAAAATCAACGAATCAATCAAATTCAATTAAAAAGAGAGAATCGGAAAGTAACAGAAAGAATTTCTGTTGACAAGATCTATAAATAGAAGCGAAGAAGAAGAAAATAAAACAGTGTGAACGGAAATCTTAGGGTTTCAGGATCGTACCTATGTTCATCAAAAGAAACCCATTAATGCAAGCACTGGTTAGATCGTCGACAACATCAATTCATACTATCTCTGAATCCTTAAATATGTAGAACTTTTCTTCCAAATACACTCTGGTCTTTCACTAACATCTATGTCTTCAACAAAAACAACTTCAATAACATCAGTTTTCTTTTTCTTTTCAAACAGCTTCAATACCTAACCCTAGTTTCAGAACTGGGAGAAGAGAACGAGGGAGAAGAGAGGACGAAAGAGAAAGTGTGGTGAGAGATTACACCACACGGGTCTTTAAATGGACAAGGGCACAGTCGTAAATTCTCCTACCGAGTTTGACTTATTCAACGCAGCTGACCGATCTGGTGGGCCCAGGTATCAACTCTAACAGAAAGGCCAGTTTCTAAAAGAATTTAAAAGCTTGGCCGGTTTATTAATTATATGGTTCGAAGCAGGACACTTTATTAATTTGCCCAAAATAAAAAGACAAATGAAAATAATTTGTGAATCACTTTGTTCTCTCACTCACTCCCAAGTATGCTCGTGTCAAGTTGAGTATATTTGTCCCTGCCTATGCCCCTAGGGCTAGGTCGCTCTAAACAGATGCCGCAGGGCTAGGACGACGCTCTGTTCAGTTCGTCTTCTCCCTTGGGGCAGTTCCTGTGGAATGAATAAACTTAGAGTTTATTCATTTTACTCCCACTATGAAATGAACAAATATGAAAAATGGATATTTAAATCAACAAATCTGATGTTTTGAACATTGAGCCGAAATATCCAGCACGCGTTTAATGATGTACCGCGCGATCAAAGAACAAACGTCCGCGATCAACGAACCAACACAAACGTTCATGGGAGTTAAAAACACCTCACTTTTTCTGATTTTTAACTATTAAAGAAACATTTTAATATTTATAACTTTTTAGTTTATATAAATAAATAAAATCATTTGTGGGACCCAATTCTTATTAGTTTAAAAATTATTAGTGGACTCAACTCTTATTAGTTTATATTAATAAAATCATTAATGAGATCTTAAAATATCAGAGTTGTTCATTTTAACTTGTTTCCCGTATTGGAGAATGCAATTTATTCATCCAGATGACTCAACAAATTTTTATTTTTGTCCGTTGCCATACATGCCAGTATTTTTGATGCGAACACTGCACCAGCAATTTGTTTTCTCATAAAAGCTTGTTCAACTATGGAAAAGTAAACACACGTGCCTTTGTGTCCCATTTTACCATACCCATAGTTTCTCGAAACAAAACTGTGTTCACCCACTATAAACTTTTCTCAACTAGGCACTCACATTATAGAATCACCAATCCCATCATTTCTTGTATCGTACACCCACGTTATAAAATCAACAAATCCAGCATAAAGTCTCTACCAAAATTACCGTGGGTAAAGTTAATTTCACTGTTTTTGTTTCTTTCTCTCCACTAACCTCTTCTGTTCTGAGGTTGTTTTTCATTACCGAATAGAATATCTTTGTTTTTCTTTTCTTTCTTTATTGACAGACATTTTCTTTCTATAAATTTTTAACTCTACTGAACAATTTTTTCTCCTCTCCTCTTATTTCTTTCTGATCAAGACTTGGATCTCATCAGCATATTCTATAAAGGTAATAATACTAGTCTCCCAATTCATTCTTCTCTTTAAATCTAGGGTTTCATTTTCTTCTTCCACACACAATCAAATCTTCACTCCTCATTAAGATTTTGAGCTGAAATTTGTTAAAGGTTTGATGGATTAATAAGCTTATCAGATCTGTTTATTCACTTGAGTTGGATGTATTAAGTTTGACTGAGATTTTGGGATTTGATTTTTTGTTTTTGTTGTTGTAGGGTTTTTGGAAGTGTAGATTCATTTAATGGCGAACATTGATATTGAAGGGATCTTAAAGGAATTACCAAATGATGGTAGAATTCCAAAGACAAAGATTGTTTGTACACTTGGACCAGCTTCTAGATCTGTTGAAATGATCTCAAAGCTATTAAAAGCTGGAATGAATGTTGCTAGATTCAATTTCTCACACGGGAGTCATGCATATCACCAAGAGACTTTGGATAACCTTAGAATTGCTATGCAGAAAACTGAGATCATGTGTGCTGTTATGCTCGATACTAAGGTCTGTTTACTGATTTCTATAATTCGTTTTTAATTTTTCAAATCTAGTGAGTTTTGCGTGAATTATACTTTATTTATTTATAAATTAAGTAAAGTTTGAATGTTTTTGTTGCTGTGATTCTTTGCTTGTGTTTGAAACTCTGTAAACTATTAGTTTTTTGAATCTGCGCAGTTGTTCAATTCATTATTCATATATAATTGGAATTGAAATAACTCATCTAGAAATTCTTTTAGGGTTAGCTGAACAGAAACATTGAATTCTTTCAAGAGGTTGTGAGTGTTTTGAAATCTTAGCCTAATCTTGTCATACTGGTTGACCATGTTAAGGTTTTGTTCTTTTCTTCACCATGAAAAGGCATGGGTTGTAATAAGCTGATTTGATTTTCTAAGCAACGTGTTGCTTTAACTATGAATTGGAACTTTATTTTACTTCTTGTTGTTACCGTGAATTGATAACTATTTTTAACTCTAGCCAATCAATTCAGTTCCAGATTGAGTGAAACTACTAGTACAGATTGGGCATTATAGGAAAACAAGTTCTGTCGATAAGGTGTACTTGTCTACATATTGGTGTAGTGCGCGCTAGTGTTTGGCCCTTTATACCAGAAGGAGATATCAACAAGTATGCCAATGATCATTAGTGGATATAGGATTAGCTGAATTCTTGTCATGATCTATGTTGAAACCACAATACTTTGACTCCTGGCTCTTGGAATTTATCGCTGCAGGAAAAAGACTGAAGTTAACTGGTTTTAGAAAGAACGCTTCGTTTTAATTTTACATAGTATTTTAGTTCTCCGTTTACTTATTGGTATAATGAATAATGCATATATTTCGGATCTCACTCTATATAAATTTTCCTTAGATTGAAGCTTCTTGTATTCCTTGCCCTGACATATTTGTAAATGCTGAAGTCCTATGTTATTTTGTTACTGCTGAATGTATACATGGTTTATAGACATTATTCATAAGTTGAGTTTAACACTGAAATCTTCATTGTTATCGAGGGAAAAGGATGCTTATAATTGCTGATTGGTTCTTTTTGCTTGTTTTACAGGGACCTGAGATCCGAACTGGATTCCTTGTGGATGAAAAACCTGTTCAACTTAAAGAGGGCCAGGAAGTTACAATCTCCACAGATTACGACTTGAAAGGGGATGGAAAGACAATTACTATGAGTTACAAAAAGCTTCCAGAAGATTTGAAGCCTGGAAATACCATCTTGTGTGCCGATGGAACCATCACGCTTACTGTGTTGTCTTGTGACGTAGGTGCAGGAACTGTGAGATGTCGATGTGAAAACACTGCTGTCCTGGGAGAGAGAAAGAATGTGAATCTCCCTGGTATCGTGGTTGATCTCCCAACTCTCACAGAGAAGGACAAAGAAGACATCATGGAATGGGGTGTTCCTAACAAGATAGATATGATTGCTCTATCGTTTGTGCGCAAGGGCTCAGATCTTGTCAATGTCCGAACGCTTCTTGGACCACATTCAAAAAGCATCCAGCTGATGTCAAAGGTTAGTTATTCCCTCAGAATGTTTCTTGCATTTGATGTTTTCTTGAGTTAAAGCCCTGTGAAATAGAAAAATATGGTAGTTTCGAGAATTATTTCTTTATTTTTAGGCATTCATGTTATTCTTAATCTCCGATGGAGTAGTAGATCAGCTGCGTAATTCGCGTCATGTATCTTTTTTTAGTGTTTGATGACCATTTGTTTGTACTTCTGCTTATTCTAGGTTGAGAATCAGGAAGGAGTGGTCAACTTCGATGAGATCCTTCGCGAGACAGATTCTTTTATGGTTGCTAGAGGTGATCTTGGAATGGAGATTCCAGTGGAGAAGATCTTTCTTGCACAGAAGATGATGATCTACAAGTGCAACCTTGTAGGGAAGCCCGTGGTTACTGCCACCCAGATGCTTGAGTCAATGATCAAGTCCCCAAGACCCACCAGGGCTGAAGCCACTGATGTTGCCAATGCTGTCCTAGACGGTACCGACTGTGTCATGCTCAGTGGTGAGAGTGCTGCTGGGGCCTACCCAGAGCTTGCCGTGAAGATCATGGCCAGGATATGTATCGAAGCTGAATCTTCCCTTGATTATAATGCCATTTTCAAGGAGATGATTAGGTCTACCCCACTTCCAATGAGCCCGTTGGAAAGTCTTGCCTCTTCTGCTGTCCGAACAGCTAACAAGGCTAGAGCCACCCTTATTGTTGTGATGACAAGGGGTGGAACCACAGCAAAGTTGGTGGCTAAGTATAGGCCAGCAGTACCAATCCTTAACGTAGTGGTCCCAGTTCTGACAACTGACTCCTTTAACTGGACCTGCAGTGATGAAACTCCAGCAAGACAGAGTCTTTGCTACAGAGGACTAATTCCCTTACTTGCCGAAGGTTCAGCCAAGGCCACAGACACCGAATCAACTGAGGTGATTCTGGAAGCTGCCCTCAAGTCTGCAACTAAGAGGAATTTGTGCAAACCTGGGGATGCAATTGTGGCACTCCATCGTATCGGGGGAGCCTCAGTCATTAAGATCTGTGTTGTGAAGTCTTAAGTATTGACGTCGTGAAGTAAATCAGAGATCAGTTATATTGGGAGGGTAACGAAACGCTTCTGCTGTTTTTTTATGGACCTCCTATACAATATCATTTTGCTTTAGTATAATTTGGAGAAGTTATCTTCCTCCGCTTATGTTTTCCTTCTTTTCTTATCTTTTCCTTCTGCTTTATCTCTGGCTATTTCAAGAAACTACAACAATATCATCTTTGAATTCTGATAGTGAAGTCCTAGTTAAATCCATCAATGAATCAGCTCCCTCTGTTCATTGGATGATCAAGCTTTAATTTTAGATATTAGGTTTCTTTTGGATAAAATTGGTCACGGGCAGTGTGTTTCCATTAGAAGAGATTCTAATGGAGTTGCGGATAAGTTAGCTAAAAAAGCTAGATTGTTGAGAACTGATTTCGAATATTTTGATGAGTTCCCTCTTGATATTCAAAGATGGGTTGCTCAGGAAGTTGGATGTAAACTCTATTTGAACTCAATGAAATTCCAGTTAGCTAAAAAAGCTAGATTGTTGAGAACTGATTTCGAATATTTTGATGAGTTCCCTCTTGATATTCAAAGATGGGTTGCTCAGGAAGTTGATGTAAACTCTATTTGAACTCAATGAAATTCCTTTTCTGAATCAAAAAAACCACCTGTGCCGTAATGGCATTGGTTTAATCGTGTTTTCTTAGTGGTGAAGAAAATATTTGTTGTGCCACCACCTAATTATGAGACGGGTACGTTTTGTACCGTGCAGATCTAATGCCCATGTATACACCAAAAAGTCTCGGTAGACCTAGATAAAAACCACAAAAGAACCACACAAAAAAAACCCGTCACTCATAGCTCACCCCCTGCACGTCTCCCGATGGGCGGGGTCCACAAAAAAAAGAAGATGTGAAAGGCGATTTTTACCTGGTCTGTAGAGAACTACTGTATACACACACACTAAAATCAACCCCTCTACATGATTGAAAAAACGACGACCCGGTCCTTAACATATACATAAGATTTTATGAAGTTATAAAGATTAAAACTGATCAAAGACATAGATAGAAGATCCCTGAATACGTTAAAAATTATCTAAGATTGTTCATCATCGGACTACTAAATTTTTCCATGATCAGATTACTCCCAAATCAACCGGGAACTTGTTTAAAACACCAATAGACTTAAAGTATAATGCAATCGTAATATATTCATAACATGGTTTTTTTTTTAAGGTTACTAATGGGGGTGCCAGGTTTGGTGGGGGTGTACCAAGCCAAGGCAAAATCTGTTTTGTCCTATATGGAAATCGGTTTTGTCTTATTATAGTTTTGGTACACCCCCACCTAATCTGGTACCCCCTATTAGCAGTCTTGGTTTTTTTTTGGGGCGACCCAAAACAATTAGAGGCAACTTTTTTATTCTCATCTAGTGAAGATGGCTATGGGTGTCTTAAAGTTAGAAATTGTCTATATTGTCCTTCACCTCTATACTACTCCCTCCGTACCATATATACGCGGAGGGACCAAATCTCTTAGATTAAGAAAATTACCTTGAATTCATCATTTTTCATGTTTTTTCATGTTTTTTCTTGTTTTACCCTTTGTCTTATTACTAACACAATTTTTAATGTACAATAAATAAGAGTATTTGTGAGAAAATTCATCTTGAAAATAGGACTCCGCCTATATAGTGGTACGAAGAAAATTCAAAATTCTGCCTATATAATAGGTACGGAGGGAGTAAATAATAACATTCCTCTTCTCCTTCTGTATTCTACCGATTGATTTTTTGTTTTTCATCGTGTTAATTTTGATTGAAACCAAATATCGCCGATCAAACAAATTTTAGGATTAATTTTTCAAAATTAAAAGCCAAAATTCATTAACATTAAAGTTGAAACTTAAAACATCAAAAACAAAAATCGAGTTCAACAAAAAAAATAGATAAATGATAGTAGTTGTGGGCAGCTTTATCTGGAGTAACACTTAGATACTTAAAATCGGGTGAGTTGAGCTCTGCAAATCGGGCGACTAACTCGGTGAATTTTCTTCATCCAAAATCTCGAATTCAGTGATTCATCTTCGTTAATTCAGGTGAATTCTTACTTCTACTAATGATTGGTGTTTCAATTCTGGTTGATTCTTCTACTTTTCTTCGTTAAATCTTAGTCTCAGTTCTTTAGATTAAGATTAGGTGAATACGATGGACTCTATTTTTGGATCTGGTAATTTTAGTTCTTCTCTTAAATCTGGCGATAAATCTGAAGATCATATCAATGAACCTGAAGTTTGTATCTCAGATGAAGATTTAGAGGATTGTTTAAATGAATGGAAATTTAATCTCATCGGTCGCCTGGATTTTTCAAAATTATCCATGGAAACTGCTGAGAAATCTCTTAAAGCACAATGGAATCTGAAAGGCAAGTGTCAATGTATTCCTCCGGGTAAAGGTTTCTTTGCTATTAAACTAGACAATAAGGATGATAAACATCTAGTATGGCCAGGTTATTGAGAAGTAGAATCTCAGAGTGTTAAACTCATGAATTGGGAACCAAATTTCAAGCCAGCTGAACAAAAATCATCAATAACTTTTGTGTGGTATCAATTACCTGGTTTGAGTATTGAATACTTGATGGAAAAGATAATAATGGATATTGGTAAAGCACTAGGAAGACCTGTGAAGGTGGATGACATTACACTACAAAGAAAATATGCAAGTGTATTAGTTGAAGTTGATATGAATAAATCTATTCCTGAGAAAGTTTGGGTCAAAACAAAATATGGAGGATTTTCTCAAAAAATTCAGATACCAAAAGTCCATAAATTCTGTGTACACTGTAAAGTCATTGGACATTATGCTTCAGAATGCAGAGTCAAAAGAAAGGAAGATGTAAAAAAGAATGAATCAAACTCTGGTACCACTACTCAGCGATATGGATCTTTTGTTCAAGGTGATACTCAAGGAAGCAGATATAGAAAAAATAATAAAAATAAGGAAGATAATTCAACTCCTGCTGGATTTGACATATGTTTTCCTGAGAAACAAGACACCCTGATAACAGAAGTCCTAATGCCACCAATTTTAGTTCATGATCAAATGGAAGAGGGGGAAATTTCTTCTGGTAGATATGATGTATTTAAGGAGATGGAACCTAATCTTGATCTTTTAAAGGAGATGGAGCCTAATCTTGATCTTGAAAAAGATTTTCCACCACTTGAAGTAAATAAAATACTGGAAATTGCATCAATCTCTAGTAACACTGAAGTTAGAATTTTACCTGCAGTGAAAAAGGTCATTTAGAAGTTGTTAAGAAGCCAGATTTGCCAAAGGTCACAACCATAAAGCAAGATGCAAAAAAAGTTAATTATGGGAAGAAGATCCCTCCTCTTCAAAAACAATTTTCTAAATGAGAGTCCTCTATTGGAATATCAGAGGCTTGAGGAGAAATCAAGCCAAAGATAAACTGCAGAGGTTAGTTAAAATTTTTAGTCCTTCTTTGGTTTGGCTTGTCGAACCAAAAGTTAAAGTTACTTTAAAATATGTCAGAATGATGAGATTGATGATAATGCAATGCACATTAATTCGTAATAGTACAAATGAGAAAAAAGGGCAACATTTGGTTGTGTTGGAATGCATCTATTGTAGATCCTAAAGTTATATATGTAACAAGACAAGCCATCACAGTGGATGTTGGGGGAGTCTTCATCACAGGAGTTCATGGAGCTAATCTAACAATAGATAGAAATGAATTGTAGAAAGAATTGTTATTAATAAGTTCCTATAATCTACCTTGGTTGGTAATAGGAGACTTTAATGCTGTATTAAGTATGGATGAAAAGAAAGGAGGTACGAATCCACTGAGAGAAGCCATGTTGGATTTCAATAATTGTATCCACTCATGTGAGTTAATTTCAGCTCCTAGAATAGGCATAAAATTCTCTTAGTGCAATAACAGAGTGGGAGTAAAGAGAATATTGTGTAACTTAGATAGAGCAGTGTACAACTCTAAGTGGTTAGACTTATACCCAAATTGGGAATACAATGTTGGTATAAGAGGCACCTCAGACCATGGGCCTCTAACCGGAGCAAATAAACCATTTCCCAAGCCTCAGAATGTTCCATTTAAGGCTTTCAAGGTATGGTCTAACCATGAAACTTTTCTGCAAGTTATTGAGGAACTGGGAAATTTTTGGGGATTTATCTACTAAATTGAAACAAGCTGAAGAAAAAGTATTATCTGCATATTTGTTATCTGACAGTATTCCTGAAGATATTCAACTATTGAATAATTTGGTGACAGCTAGGGGAGAACAAGATGTAATATCTAATCAACAAAGAGAGATTCTACATAAAAAAATCAAGAAATAAATGGTTAAAAGAAGGAGCTGCCAACATAAATTTCTTCCACACAAGTATTAAGATAAAAATGCTCATAATACCATTTTTGAAATTGAGAATGAACAAGGTTCACTGGTTGCAACTCAACAAGAAATTTCTGATGTTCTAGTTAAACATTTTGAAGATAAATTCAAATACTCTGAAGTACAAATGTCAGATAATCTTTTACAAGTTGTACCTGAAGTCTTGAGCAATGGTGATAAATTTATACTAGATTCAGTGCCTAGTGCAGAAGAAATAAAAGTTGCAGTTAATGAATTGGACCCTGATAGCTCGCCAGGACCAGATGGGTTTAGTGGATGGCTTTACAGGAAATGCTGGTCCATAATTGGCAATGATGTCATAAAAGCAATTCAATACTGCTGGAAAAGAAGTTATATTCCTAATGGGATAAATTAAAACTTCTTAGTATTGATAGCTAAGGTGAAGAATGCTAAAAAGCCACATCAATTCATACCAATTGGTTTGGCCAACTTTTTCTTCAAAATTTTTACCAAAATTCTAATTATGAAGATAAGCAGTATGCTGAGTAAGATCATCTCTCCCCAGCAAGGAGCTTTTATCAAAGGTAAAACTATTCAAGAGCAGATAGTTCTTGCTTCAGAAATGGTGAATGGATTGGATACACCTAGAAGAGGGGGGAATGTAGAAATGAAGATTGACATCACACAAGGTTTTGATTCTATCATCTGGGAATTCTTATTTGCAGTTCTACACAAACTGGGGTTCTCTGCTAACTTCATTAAATGGTTGCACACTCTGTTCTCATCTGCAAGAATTTCAGTTTTAATCAATGGTTGACCAGCAGGGTATTTCTCAACAAGTGGAGGGCTCAGACAAGGAGACCCCATATCTCCAATCCTTTGCATCATTGCTGAAGATGTATTAAGCAAAGCATTAATTAAAATTGTGGAAGACAGAAAACCGATTCCAATGGTGAATAGAGATGGAATTTGTCCTACACACATCTTCTTTACATACAATATGTTCTTATTCTGCAATGGAGATAAGAGAAATGTAAGAAGACTAATGAATACCTTAAAATAATATCAAGCAGCATCTGGTCAAGTAATAAGCTCAGTTAAAAGAAAATGCTTTGTAGGGGGAACTGTTCATCAAGAAAAGAAGCTATAGAATAAGAATGCCAAATGCAGTTATCAGTCTTCCCTGATAAATACCTTGGAGTAATGCTATTCACAGGAAGGGTCAAAATTTTCCATGTATGGAGTGTGGTTGAGAAAATTCAGTTGTATCTAGCAGGATGGAAAGGTAAAATGCTAGCATTCCAAGAAAGAATTACATTAATCAAATCTGCATTATGCAGCATACCTGTGTACAATATGTCCATCTACAAATGGCCAAGAAGTGTGTTAAAGGAGTGTGAAAGAATTATTAGAAACTTTCTATGGTCAGGTGATCCAAATGTGAGAAAAATAATAACTTTGAAATGGGACAAAGTTGGCTCTCCTTTGGAAGAAGGTGGATGTCATGTACCGGTATTGGAGGGGGTGCCAATATCATAATCTAGTTGGTTATTAGTTTAGTTGTTAGTAATACTTTTAGCTTTTATCAATTGTAAGGGTGCTTATAACACTTGTGGTCTTGACCTAGCTATATAAGGATAGGGAATCTGTGTAGGAGAGATTATCCAAATTATGAATTAATGAAATAAATTTAGTTTATATTTCTTCCTCCTCTTAGGATGATTCCCTGAATCAGATCTCCTCTTCTTCTCTAGGCTTGATTCTCACGAATTAAGAGAGGTTTATCCTCAAATTATCTATCTAATCTTGTTATGTACATCTAGATACATAACAATTGGTATCAGATCGTTCGATCCATGGGGGATATTTGGAATCTAGTTAGGGAGTTCAACTCTATAACCATTTACTTGATCTGAAGAGAAGATATCAAAATATACTTAACGATGTACCTTCACCCAGTCGAAATTATCATCTTTCACAAACAGAATATCTCATCAACTTCACCAACCAGAGGTGGGAATCAATTTACATACCACCATTAGTGAAAAATCGGGGGTCTAACAACACCACCCAATATTTCGCTTAGCAATATGTATGGACTAACTCTGAAATACTTTCTAGAGAATCAACTAGACAGTCAGACTCAATCTAGGTAAAAGTATCTCAAGGAGTTAATATCTCTATCTTGTTTTGATTTATTCAAGCTAATAGAAATCAGCGAGTCTTTAATCAAATACAAGGAATAACTTGGATGGTACCAAAGACCAATATCCAAGGATCAATCAATGACAATCAACAACCAAAGGTTGGATTATTCTAATTGATGATCTAACCGCACAACTTGTATTATTTCAATTATAAAGATAAAACAATATAATGCGGAAATTGAAATAACACAGACACCAAAAAATTTGTTAACGAGGAAACTGCAAATGCAGAAAAACCCTGAGACCTAGTCCAGATTGAACACACACTGTATTAAGCCGCTACAGACACTAGCCTACTCCAAGCTAACTTCAGACTGTACTGTATTTGAACCCCAATCAGTCTCCCACCGATCCAAGGTATAGTTATACTCCCTACGCCTCTGATCCCAGCAGGATATTGCGCACTTGATTCCCTTAGCTGATCTCACCCATAACTAAGAGTTGCTACGACCCAAAATTGTAGGCTTTGACAATAAAAAAATCTGTCTCACACGGACAAGTATATCAAAGGATCAATCTGTCTCCCATACATAACCCTAAAGGTTTTGTTCCATCTTTCGATAATAATCAAGGTGAACATGAACCAATTGATAATCCGGTCTTATATTCCCGAAGAACATCTTAGAGTTATTAATCACCTTACAACAATCTTAATCGTATGGTAGCGAAACAAGTTGTTGCGGAATCACAAACAATGAGACGAATATGTTTGTGACTACTTTTTATATCTTTCCTATCGGAGATATCAATCTCAATCCAATCAATCTGATTTTACTCGTACGATAGAAGATGCAAGATCAGATCACACAACTACGATAAAAGTAGTATCGGTCTGGCTTCACAATCCAATGAAGTCTTTAAGTCGTTAACCTGGTTTAAGAAGAACAAAACCAAAGGTTAAAGGAGAAACGACTCTAGCACGCAAACTAGTATCACACGTAAGGTGTGGGGATTAGTTTTGCACAATACTAGATGTCTCCTTTATATAGTCTTTCAAATCAGGGTTTGCAATTAAGTTACCTTGGTAACAAAGAAATAAATATCCACCTTTAGATGAAAACCTTATTTAGATTCAAGCTAATATTTCTTAATCGTTAGATCGAAAACTTAGCTTGTTACACACACTTGACAATGCACGTTTCTAGGTTTGTTAACCGTACCCAAAAGTATGCACTTGTTGGTTCAACAATAGTTAACCAAAAGGTTAGCCATATGAGCATTTCATATCAACCATGTTCTTCTTCACCATAACTAGTTCAAATGACTTCAAATGAACTAGTTAGAGAGTTGTTCAATTGTAAGGAAATCTTATGTACTACACAAGACACAATTGAAGCAAAGATGATTTATTCACTTGAATCAGTTCATGAACTTTTATATCCACGGTTTGAAAACTGCATTCCTTAGTCTTTTTAAGTTTAAGTTCAGAAATCATCTTCAGATATATAACCTTCTCAAGTTCGCAGACTAGGTTCGCGGACTTAAGTTACCGGGCAGAGTTTACAAACTCCAGCAAAAATTCTCGGGTATGAGAACTTTTCCGGTTCGCGGACTGGGTTCGTGGACTTATATTGACGCAAATAGTTTGTCAACTCCAGCAGAAATTCTCGGGTTTAAGAACTTCGGCAGTTCGCGGACTGAGTTCGTGGACTTGGCTCACGCCATTCTTCCGGTTCTCTTGATCAACAAAGTTCGCAAACTTTGGTTCAAGGAATAGGACTTATACATAAATGTGTTTCCACAAAAATGCTTATGTCCATCATTGGATATGTAATCTAAACTATCATTTCAATTATTGAAACATTCTTATAGGACGTTATACAGTTGTTACACTATTTCTCGTCAAAGCAATTTTCAAGATGATTGAAACATATCATGACTTTTGTCACATGGTAAAGATAAACTTGATCGAAGCGAAAAGCTTACCAACACATATTTCGAGATATAGATAGGCGAGGTATACTCGGCTCGAAATACCAAATGTGTATAATCCAAGTCTACATATATAGCATACGACTTCTTGTCTCAAAGAGTAGGAGATGGAGTAGATAAACTTTTGAGTGATAGATAAGTTCAAGTCTTCACATACCTTTTTGTCGAGAAGTTCCACCGGTTCCTTGAGTAGTTCTTCTACTTGTATGATGAATCGCCATGAAGTTCTTGAGCTCAACTACACTTTCTATCCTAGTACGAGACTTAGCTATAATAGACCAGAAATCAAGACTTATAGTTTTGATCACTAACATTGATAAACATGCTTGAGATAACAACGCATGCGAGTTCGACCGAGCAATGCTCTACCGATCTCCCCCTTTGTTAATTTTAGTGACAAAACTATCAATACATATGGAATACAAAAAAGATAAAGAAACTTTAGTAGCTCCTATTCCACATGTCTAATCTTCAATATTCCTCGAAATCTTCGTTACTTCCAAGTACTCCAATGATCCCAAAGGTTGTAAGTTTAACATCACCGTTGTTGAAGATACGTAGCTATAACAATGAGAAAACATAGTTCTCGATCATTTTTATACAGTGCCATAATATTATTACACAGCGTCAAAGTTCAATTGTATCACAACTTCAACAATAATACTATGGTGATATGTATCACTCCCTCTTAGTCAATACTCCATCTCACATGGAAACCACTTCCTTTTACACAATGATCCGAAAACCATATGTATTTTTAGTGTGAACTACATATTAATTCTCTCCCTTTTTATCAATAAAATTGGAAAAGGTACAAGAATGGGATCATAATGAAATTTTCGAAAGAGACATTTCATGACAAAAGGAAAAAAATTTACATACCAACTAATTTAGATGCAATCATAAAGTCGAAGCTAAATGAATTCATCAAGGAGTTTAAAGATACAAGATAACCCCTCTAAAATTCCACAGCCGCACACCCCTCAAGATATGACCATTAAGCACAAGTTCAAAAGAACTCTCTCCCATTTGATGTCATTCCCGAAAGAACAACAAGAGCGACCTTAATTTCAAAAGAAAAGAAGGATTTTTATTGGACACCAAAAACCATAAGAATGATTTTCTATATCCAAAAACTCAATAAAATTAATCACAAGTAAACCCATGATTAATTTAATCGGAATACGCAATCAAATTAAACACAAGAGGTGATCAATTCAATTGATTGTGCTCAACATAAGAGAACTTATGGATACACGAAAATACTCAACTAGATTAATTACAAGATAACCCATAATTAATCTAATTAGAATACACAACCAAACTAATCACAAAAGTAATCAATTTAATTGTCAATTGTTTTGCTCGACATAAGAAACTTATCGAGCAATAACTAAATAACCAAACAAGATGATTAATTTAGTTCAATATGCTCGATTTAACATATCTCACGGAACACCAAATAAGCTAAAAAATTAACTTGGTTGTATAATGCTCAACATAAGATACATTATGGAGCCTCACAGTAATACATAAAATATGGATCAGGGATGATCAATACTGCGGAATACACAAGGATTCATTCTATCTTCAATCACTATTTTCATAACGATAATTAATAGACATAATCATTGAAAACAAAAGATTTTAACCTATCTTCCATCAAATAATTGACAATATAGGCTTAACTTTTGTATTTGTCAAAAGTCCATTCATTCTTTTACCAGTTTGTGAATACCGAACACGGACAACTTTACTTTTGACAAAGTATGGGACAAACATAGTTCACGGACGTAAACACCAATCCCATAACAAATCGTAAAGATTAATACTGCAAAAACATCATCCTCCAAATATTTTAGAATTTAAACCAATAAACCTAAAAAAGAACAAGAAGATGAAGAATAATAGCTATGTGTAGTCACAGTCATTGCTATTCAAAGCACTAGTTATTCTTCCAACTAAACCAAAAAGAAGACATAATAGGCAACAATGTCTTTGAGAAATTCCTTATCATTCCCGAACTCCTTGTCGTCAACAGCCATTGGAATATAAGGTTCGTAGAGGAAGGAGTCAATACCAACAAACCATCTTGGCTGATGATGTCGAACCAGGGCCTTCTGAATTTCCAAATATCTTAAAATGAAAGCCTTTATTTCACTAATCTCCTTTATTACTTCCTTCAACTCATCAAGAACATCGGAAAACTTCTGAGAGTTAGAAGGGACAACCCTTGGCTTTCTTGTATTCCTCCTCTTTCTTTTCAAGGAAGGAGTTACTGGAGATTTCTCTTTTTCCTTGATTGATGGCTTAACAATCATATTGACATCTTTTCCATCCAAAGACATGATGCTTAGAGGAAAGTTATAAACAACTGGTTTTTATGAGTGGAATTCACAATCTCATCAAAAAGTCTTAAGATATAAAGTATATCAGGGAGGAAAAAAGAATGTAGGGTTCGCAACCTTTAAACAGGTTCATGGACGCCCAATTTTAAACCCTATAAAGAGTAGAATTATCGATAATAACCCTTTATTTTATTTTATAGACAAGAAAAACAAACCTAAGAAAAAAAAACTTTTCCTAAAGCCTGAGCGGTACACAATCTTATCTCTTTTGATCAGGCACATGAGACAAGATTTACCAAACAACACAATTAATTTGTAATGTTGTGAACAACAATTTTTCCACCATTTTCCTCTTGAAAGGAATCCTCTGAATTATGTCTATCAAAGCGATTTGACCATACCTTCTTCTCTAATGGTCTTATGTTGTCTTTGGAAACCAACTTCTTAGACGAAGATAGAATCCTACATACCTCATCATTCTTCTGATAAAGTTTAAGCTTCCTTGCCAATCGATTTGCTCTTCCTTGAAGTTTTTTGGCGTGCCTCACTTGATGTTTGTACTTGTAACATCTTGATAGTTCATGACCTTCTGAGAACAAAACGAGTACGTCAAACTTGGATAGTATTCAGGCATCTGTGGTGTGAAAGCATCCAGACACATAGTAGATCCTGAAACATTACAAACAAAGTTTCCAAAGGATGGGTCAATTGATTCTTCCAGCTTGATTGGATTCTCATCTTCACCGAAACCATCAAGGTTAATATGTGTATTGCTACAATTATCAAAATCAATGTTTTCACGTAGAAGGCCAACACTTGATTTCCTATCTTCATCAGAATCATAGATCTCAGACATCTCATCAAGTGTTACTGCAAGACCTTTGTTCCCAATGTATTTTCTACGATTTGGGCACTCGTTTGCAAAATGACCAAAACCTTTACACTTAAAGCATTGTGGCATATCCTAGGTTTGTGTATAGGAGGGACGCGATTGTGAGGTTTATCTGATGACCTAGGTTTGTCTCTTGAAAACCGTTTACTTCTCTTCAATAGAAGATCCCTAAACTGTCTTGTGATCAAAGACTGATTTGCCAAGATCTTCATCCGAAAAATCACCCTCAGACTGATCATCCTCAGAGACACATACACTTTTACTTTTATCAAGTAACTTAGTGTTCTTCTGTGCTTTAAAGGCAACATCCTTTCCGATTTTGGATGTATGCTCATGATCAAAGATCTTTAGCTTTCCAACCAATGTATTTCTGGAAAGATTATCAAGGTTATTTCCCTTAACGATGGCATGCTTCTTAGACTCGTATCTAGATGGCAGCGATCTGAGAATTTTCATCACAATGTCCTTCTCAGGAATAGTCTTACCTAATGCAAAAGATTGATTAACAATTTCAGACACTCTGTGATTAAAATCATCAAATATATATCCATCTTCCATATGAAGGTTCTCCCAACCGGAATTAAGTTTTTGAAGCCTAGCTTCCTTTTCACTAGAGTTACCTTCAAATACGGTTTCTAAGATATCCCAAGCATCTTTAGACCTAGTGCAATTTGACACATGGTGCTGAAGATTTGTGGTAATGGCATGTATGATGGCATTCAAACCGTCGGAATTTTGCTTTGCAGCAAGTATCTCGGCAGGATTATATTCACCAATATTCTTGGGAACGTTTACATCTCTAACTCCCACAACGGGAGCATCATAGCCATTAACAACATATATCCATGATTGAAAATCACGCGCTTGAAGAAAAGCTCGCATAACAATTTTCCACCATAAGAAATTAGATCCATCGAAGACTGGTGGTACGTTAATAGAGATAGCACCTCTATCCATAGAGTCAGATCGCTACAAACACAGACTTGTAAGGTCTTGAACGTGTTTGCCTGCTCTGATACCAATTGAAAAAGCGGGGGTCTAACAACATCACCCAATATTTCGCTTAGCAATCTGTATGGACTAACTCCGAAATACTTTCTAGAGAATCAACTAGACAGTCAGACTCAACCTAGATAAAAGTATCTCAAGGAGTTAATATCTCTCTCTTGTTTTGATTTACTCAATCTAATAGAAATTAGCGAGTCTTTAATCAAATACAAGGAATAACTTGGATGGTACCAAAGACCAATATCTAAGGATCAAACAATGACAATCAACAACCAAAGATTGGATTATTCTAATTGATGATCTAAACGCACAACCTGTATTATTTCAATTATAAACATAAAATAATATAATAATGCGGAAATTGAAATAACACAGACACTATAAATTTTGTAACGAGGAAACCGCAAATGCAAAAAAACCCCGAGACCTAGTCCAGACTGAACACACACTGTATTAAGCCGCTACAGACACTAGCCTACTCCAAGCTAACTTCGTACTGGACTGTAGTTGAACCCCAATCAGTCTCCCACCGATCCAAGGTACAGTTGTACTCCCTACGCCTCTGATCCCAGCAGGATACTGCGAACTTGATTCCCTTAGATGATCTCACCCACAACTAAGAGTTGCTACGACCCAAAATCGCATGCTTTGAAAATAAACAAATCTGTCTCACACAGACAAGTCTATCAAAGGATCAATTTGTCTCCCACAGATAAACCCTAAAGGTTTTGTTCCGTCTTTTGATAATAATCAAGGTGAACATGAACCAATTGATAATCCGGTCTTATATTCCCGAAGAACAACCTAGAATTATCAATCACCTCACAAAAATCTTAATCGTATGTGTAGATGGTGGATTTTCAACAAAGGTCAAAACCGTAAAATCATGAGGCATGTTTTTGACACGGGTTTCAGGCATGCAACGATTCATATTTTACGAAGCCATGACAAATATGTTTTCGAAAAGCCTCCACCAGCTGAGCGTTCGATCCCTGGCATTTCGTCGTGACCTCTATGCAGAATAACGTATTTGGGCGGTTCTCCGTAGATTGAGAGCTTAACTCCTTCAGGACGTCGGTGATACTCACTTTTCCCTGACTGCAGGAGAGAGACCCACCTCCACATAGAAGAATAGTTGGGCGGCGGACGCCTTCAGGATGTCGGTGACACTCATCGTTCTCTGATTATGTGGAGATACTGTGCATAGATTCAGGCGGTTCTCCTTAGATTGAGAGCACTAACGCCTTCAGGTCGTAAACAACATCGTGACTCCCTGACTATGCACCATTCAGAATAGATGTGACGCTTTAACTGGATAATATCTTTTCTGCAATAGATCAATTCTGCTGCGACATTCACCACTGAATTCCCAGAATAATCTATTATTGCTCCTATTCCATGGACGAATCCACGGCCTGATCCCATGGAATGGCAATAACAATTGCTCCTATTCCATGGTCGAATCCACGGCCTGATCCCATGGAATGGAATAACAATTTCTCCTATTCCATGGTCGAATCCACGGCCTGATCCCATGGAATAACAATAAAAATTGCTTCGATTCTATGATCGAATCCACGGCTTGATCTCATAGAATGGCAATAAAACAACTGTGTTATTTCATTACTCTGATTTCATGATCGAATCCACTGATCTCATGAAATGGTAATAGATAATCTTAATTACTCTGATTCTATGGTCGAATCCACGATCCCATAGGATGGTAATGCTTGTTTTATTATTCTGAATTCGTAGTCGAATCCACAGCTGATCATGCGAATTAATAATGAACAAATAATCATTTTTACTACTCAGTTTCATGAATTATTCTCCACTGAATTCATAGATTAGTAATAAATACTCAACAACCGGGCATCTGGACCATCACTGAGTAAGCCCCACAAAAAAGATGCGAGTGTACTCGACAATGATGCATGACTGAGCACCCGGATGCACGAACGAGTGTCCAAAAATATGAAATAATGAGGAATCTTTCGCAAAACAGGAGAAAATAATAAATATTAATAAAATAATAAGAGGCACCCAAGGGCGGGACCACCAGCCGGCCGGCCGGTCGTGCCCTAGCCATGGCCGGTCCGTGCCTCTCCCATTATTTTTCTTATTTTTTGTTATTTCGTGAACTCACGAAAACTCTTTGGTTTTAGCAACTTTCCTTGTTTTTGCAAAACCCGTGAATTCTCCATAACTTCGTGGATTCACGAAATAATATTATAAAATAAGGAGAGGTGTGCGGGACCGGGAAACCTAATCGGCCGGGCATGCCTAAGCCGTGGCCGGTCCCACACCTCACAATCCTTAGGCTTTTATAATTATTATTCCCTAATCTCACGAAACTCCTCCGTTGCAACAAAAACTCGTGGATTCTCCATAACTTCAAGAATTCATGAAAAATAATAAAACAGGGAAAGGTGTGCGGGACCGGGCAACCTAGCCGGCCGGCCATGCCCTAGCCATGGTCGGTCCCACACCTTGCAATCCATAATCTTGCATAATTATTATTTTCCTCAATTCATGAAACTCCTGGGTTTGAGCAAAATTCATGATTTCTCCATATTTTCTCAAATATTTCTCAAATCACGAAAAACCAAAAGCCAACATAGTCACACGACTGGCTAGCCTCTCACGACAATTTTAAATATTAAAACACTTTTATTTTAATATTTTCAAAATATTTATGAATTGAGCATACATGCTCATTCCAACAAAAATCGAGAATTCTCAGACAAGATGAAACTCTTCTGAAAATTCACGATATTGCTCGAACGCGCATCAGAAAATACTGAAACCCTCAGTATGGAAACACGGACACCACGGAAACACGTGCACGCCTTCATGACCGAACAGGGTCATTCCTAGGGCTTGCACAAGGCCGGTCCCAAACGTTTTCATAATTCTGACCTAATTTGCTCAATTGCTCATACTGGGCCCGAACTCTCTCCAACCAACTGGGGGATTCTCCAAATGAACAACAACTGGTCCCGTGACCACCAAGAGACGGTCCCATGCTCTCTTGTTCGGTCCTCATCTCTCATACCTAGGTTTTATCACCTAATGCTGAATCCAACAATATTTCAATAAATGATGAAACATGCATTTAATCATCGTTCTTTCACCAACTCTCAAACTGAGAACCCTGGTGCATGCTCACTCGAGCACTTTTCACCCACAGACGCTCATCATCCCATGTGGTCGGTCCCTCCTCACTCATGACCAATTTTCAGCAATTCGCCAATTGATGAAGGATTGATAAAAATTAGGGTTTCGAACAAACGCTCCACGAATCACCATTCTGAGCAAGTTCAAACACAAAATAATGTTGATTCAGCAATCAACATCCAAATTAATAATATTCGGTAATTCACCAATATTTTTGATTAATATTTAATTGGGTCACGGTACTAGTAAATAATTCGTCGAATTGAGCAATACTTTCTCAGTTGATCGAATATTGATCCAACCATCAATGTTCAGTAATTCATCAGTAGTTTGTTGAATTGAGAAACACTTGCTCAGTTGCACGCCAAAATTATCAAATTCGTCGAATTGAGCAATACTTACTCAACTGCTCGACAAACTCTCAATATTCAGCAATTCGTCGAGTTGAGAAATACTTGCTCAGTCGCTCTATAGTCAGTAATTCATTGACATCACAGAGAACTACATGTTCAATCCATGAATCACTGAGCATTCACCACTTATGCTCGATTCAACTCATAGTCTAAATCAGTCAACAACTAACTAACTAATACACGTCTGCCTTGCAGACTCCACGGTTCGTGAAATATCAATCACGTCACAAATGGGGGGATATCACTTAGGGTTTTGGTCTGGCGGTCTACGGCACATGGATTCATCCACAACAAGAAATGTGCGTAAGTCGTGTAAACGGTTGAAGGAGTTAGCAAAGTAGTGGGTGCACGATCAGTCAAGTCTTCGCATGACATGGAACTGACTTTACCGCGATCTCCCACTTTCCCACTATTTCACTCAAGAAACCGTCACACTTACATGGATCAGTGGTACATCATTCTTGTAATATAAATAAGTCTAAATCGAGGACATATCATCAATCATCGATTATCCGTCAACAACTCGATATAAACTTATTCACAGAACTCAACTTCAGCAGTTCAGAAATATTGCAGAAACCTTCAACACATCCACAATCCTTGATCATCAATGATCCCAGACAACTCTCAGCTTCCCTCCTACAGATCAACCCATCTCCCTCTTTGCGACCGAATTGACTCTGGAATAGCCATTGTCTTGGTTTAGGCCGGAGTCATACAGATTGATTTCCCGAATCTAAGCACCCCCTTTGCAGCGGTGCATCTGTGTGAGGATTAACATTTTTCCCGGCTGAGGAGTCTCGACAGCACGCTCTACTTTTCACTTTCCCAGTATGGTAGCGAAACAAGATGTTGCGGAAACACAAACAATGAGACGAAGATGTTTGTGACTACTTTTTATATCTTTCCTATCGGAGATATCAATCTCAATCCAATCAATCTGATTTTACTCGTACGATAGAAGATGCAAGATCAGATCACACAACTACGATAAAAGTAGTATCGGTCTGGCTTCACAATCCAATGAAGTCTTTAAGTCGTTAACCTGGTTTAAGAAGAACAAAACCAAAGGTTAAAGGAGAAACGACTCTAGCACGCAAACTAGTATCACACGTAAGGTGTGGGGATTATTTTTGCACAATACTAGATGTCTCCTTTATATAGTCTTTCAAATCAGGGTTTGCAATTAAGTTACCTTGGTAACAAAGAAATAAATATCCACCTTTAGATGAAAACCTTATTTAGATTCAAGCTAATATTTCTTAATCGTTAGATCGAAAACTTAGCTTGTTACACACACTTGACAATGCACATTTCTAGGTTTGTTAACCGTACCCAAAAGTATGCACTTGTTGGTTCAACAATAGTTAACCAAAAGGTTAGCCATATGAGCATTTCATATCAACCATGTTCTTCTTCACCATAACTAGTTCAAATGACTTCAAATGAACTAGTTAGAGAGTTGTTCAATTGCAAGGAAATCATATGTACTACACAAGACATAATTGAAGCAAAGATGATTTGATTCACTTGAATCGGTTCATGAAATTTTATAGCCACGGTTTGCATACTGCATTCCTTAGTCTTTTTAAGTTTAAGTTCAGAAATCATCTTCAGATATATAACCTTTCTCAAGTTCGCAGACTAGGTTCGCGAATTTAAGCAATCAGTAGAGTTTACAAACTCCACCAGAAATTCTCGGGTATGAGAACTTCGTCGGTTCGCGGACTTAGCTTCACGCAAATAGTTTGTCAACTCCAGCAGAAATTCTCGGGTTTGAGAACTTCGGCAGTTCGCGGACTGAGTTCGCGGACTTGGCTCACGCCATTCTTCCGGTTCTCTTGATCAACAAAGTTCGCAAACTTTGGTTCAAGGAATAGGACATATACATAAATGTGTTTCCACAACAGTGCTTATGTCCACCATTGTTTATGTAATCTAAACTCTCATTTCAATCATTGAAACATTCTTAGAGGACGTTATATAGTTGTTACACCATTTCTCGTCAAAGCAATTTTCAAGATGATTGAAACATATCATGACTTTCGTCACATGGTAAAGATAAACTTGATCGAAGCGAAAAGCTTACCAACACATATTTCGAGATATAGATAGGCGAGGTATACTCGGCTCGAAATACCAAATGTGTATAATCCAAGTCTATATATATATAGCATACGACTTCTTGTCTCAAAGAGTAGAAGATAGAGTAGATAGACTTTTGAGTGATAAATAAGTTCAAGTCTTCACATACCTTTTTGTCGAGAAGTTCCACCGATTCCTTGAGTAGTTCTTCTACTTGTATGATGAATCGCCATGAAGTCCTTGAGCTCAACTACACTTTCTATCCTAGTCCGAGACTTAGCTATAATAGAATAGAAATCAAGACTTATAGTTTTGATCACTAACATTGACAAACATGCTTGAGAAAGCAACGCATGCGAGTTCGACCGAGCAATGCTCTAACAATTAGCAGACCAATTCGTTCATGGAGTTGTGAATACGAAAATGTAGAAGTAAAGGATCAATTTGATGATTAAAATCAACAATGCTTACCAAAGAAGTTTTTTATTCAACAATGGAGTCGTATCTTAGTAAGCAAAAATGCAGTGGGGAAGATCCAGTAGGATCTTCAAAGATTACTTTGAAGTCATCGAATGGAGACGATCCTACTAAATCAATTGGAATTGGCGACCTAATTTATACTTCTATTGCTCAACCTTTTGATTCTGAAGACTTTGGCGTTGTTACATCGAAAGAAGCAGATTGAATACCTACTTCTGTTCAACTAGATTCTTCTTCTCAAGTCATCGATAAGGTTGAATCTCAGAAAGTTAACTCAACTTCCGCTGGCGCTGTTATAGACAAGGATGGTTCATATGATTGTGTGAATTTTCCACTTAATGAAACTGCAAAGACAGATATTAAGGACTTTACTGGTAGGGTTTTGAAAGAACCTACAACTTAGACCTGCAAGTAAACAGGGTCAGTTGTAGTGAGTGAATAAGCAGGGGAAGTCCACAGGGACAAGGAGGGAGCTGTGTTGATTTTCTATGTTTCTTAATTGAATTCGAACCTAAAGTGTCAAGACAAAAGCTAAAGCTCAGTGTGGATATGGAGATTGCTAGGATTTTGGAGTCCACCACCTAATCTTAGCTAAGTAATTCAGTTACAGTGATGTCATTGTCTCTGGTAAAAAGTATTTATCACAAGTATTAATTGTCTGATTAAAGCACAACTAATCAAAAGATAAATCTATTCATTTTAAGCATGATTTACAGCACAACAACATAGAATTGATCAAACTACCAAGGATGCATGACATACATGGTGATAGTAATATGTTGTGGAACTAAGATGAAATCTACCCTTAAGCAATTAAGTACAACAATAACACTACTAAAAACATGAATCAATTTAGCAAAATATTAAGGGCTCCATCTAACCCTAGCAGAATGGATTAGAACATAACAAACATTGTGAACAAATGTAATTGAGTTCTACTGAACATGAAATTATGCTAAAAACTGAAATTGTAATTGAAACTAACAATAGAGAGCACTGGCTAGTCCAGGCCTCTAAGGTTGAGCTCTGGCTAACCCAGGCATGAGTTCTAATCCTCCCACACATCCCCTATTTATAGTTTACATGAGTTTCCCCCAAATACCTAATTTCACAGAATTTCAAAAAAGTTGAAATTAAACTTTACCTAAACACTGATAGCAATCAAATTCGTCGACCCATGCTTCTTATTCGTCTTCTCCTGCTCTTCCCATGCCCTAATTGCAACTCTATTCCGACCTAATTTATCAATTTCACCTCTAGGGTTCCTGACATGGGTGAGGCGCGAAATTGAGAAATTAGAAGAACATAGAGTTGGTGAAAGTGGTAATAATGATGGGGGTAGTGATGGGTTAGTGATTTGAGAGATCGTGAAGGGTTGGTGGTGGTGGCAGCGACGGGGCAGTGGAGTTGGTGGCGCTAGACATGGAGTTGCAGAAGAGAAGAAGGGGGAAGAAGAAAGAGAAGGTCGATGGGATTAGGGGTTAGACTAGTGTTTGGTTGATGGGTATAGGTATTAGGTGTTTGGGTGTTGAGCGGATGCATCAAGTATCGAAGATTCACAAAGCTGAGCCGTGGGATGCGGAAATGATAGATCGATCTAACGGCTACAAGTGAAGAGGATGGTATCGACCGTCGGATGCTTGATACAACGAAACTGACGGCTCAAGATGGAGTTAGGTGTTGTAGTGTTAGACAGGATCTTCAAACTTTGATGTACTGGCGATGCTGCGACCATAGGATGCTGAGATGATCCAATCTGACGGCTAGAAAGGGAAACAGGTATGGATATAGGAAATGGATTTGGGTGAGGGTTTTGGGCCTTGGGTATGCCAAGCCCATATCTTCTTTAAGAACAATTCTTCCTCTTCAAGCCAGTTCTAGCCTTCTGATCTTGCGCACAATATTCTTCGCGGCTTCCTTGTGTGATTCCTCTTGGCTTCCACCACTTTTGTGCTCTTTTCCGCTCCGCAATTCATCCAAACTTTATTTGGTACCTAAAAATGCAAAATTAATTAATAAAAATATTTATTCTTGAAAACAATGAAAATACAGAATATGGGATAAAATGTAGAATTAATGCACAAAAGATGAGTTAAATGCCAAGAAAAATATATAGAAATATGCACTTTTTAGCACTCATCAAATACCCCCAAACCTGAATTTTACTTGTCCTCAAGTAAAACAAAACTAAGGGAATCCTACCTATACCACTGTCGCTGGTCTCTCGATTGCATTTAGCGAATTCAATAAGCCTTTTAAACCACTAAGTGTCCCTAGTGGACGAGTGAAGTCTCGTGAAGGTTTGCTTAGAACGTACCTACAAAGTTCTAGGACAAATATGAGCTCAGATTCCATCAAATGTGACATGTGCAAGACAGTTTAAGCTCACAGCAAAATGGAGATGTCAATCTAGCTATCTAAGGCACAATCCTAGCACTGATAACAAATAAAGACATGTGATAAGAGTGTAAAGTGTATCTACACATGTGTAAAGAAAGATCGGATGTTATGACTACTAATCACCAAGAGATAGTTTCTCAGGCTAAGAACTGAGGTCGAAATCTAGCTAGCTGTCCGGACTTTACGAGAATTGTGAATGAGTTGGAGGTATTTCACAATTACTCGCGTTGTACATCAATGGCATACACCCTTCCTTGCTTATTACAATGAAACAAAAGATGACTCTTTACATGACTCTTATTTACATTGACTACTCTCTTTTATTTTTGGAACAAGAGAGGATGGAATTGATAAATACTTGATTTTTTTTTGAATTTTTTTTCTGATATTATTATTATTTTTGTTTTTTTTTTTCTGAATATATACATTTTTTTTTTTTTTTTTTTTTTTTTTTTTTTTTGAAGAAGGAATTGATTTTTACATATGGTAGCTCTTTTGATAATAACAAAAAGAAAAAAAAATTACATGACACTTTGCAAAAGAGGTAGCCCTTTTTGATGCACCCAGTTAAATTCGATGGTTGTCTTTCTTAATGTAACCTCCACCTTCTATCCCAACCAACCAAAGAACAAGCTAGTCAAGTTTCGTTCAGTATTCTAAAGTGATTGGCAACTAAAACTTCCGATAGAACACCTCAAGGATGAGGCTATACATGTATTGGTAGATCGTGCGCGTGCAAGTTTCTTATCACTATGTGAATTGTGCTAGAATCAGGGTGCCTAAATATCTAGACTAAGAATCCTAATAATTACATATTTGCACAAGAGTCAACATTTCAAGGTAAATGAGCTCCATTTTTATGTTTTTATCATTTTTCTATTTTTTTTTTTGTTTGATTTTTGATTTTTTTCAAAAAGGAAGAGTTCAAATTTTTCAATATAGCATGTTATCGGGATATCTACTCTATACCCCCAAACCTAAACTAAACATTGTCCTCAATGTTTCAAAAGGTGAATAAAATTATAATACAACATACGAATAGGACCATGCTGAGCATAGAAAAAGGAAAGAGAATACCCGGATGTCGGCGAAAGCAAGATTAGAACTCCGTTATTCAAGGCAAAAATCCAACATATTTCAGCCGAGATCATATTGGATTAGCAAAATATATACAAAAGGAACAAAAGGATTTTTAAAATTTTTATCTACTGGATTATATACAAAAAATTCACCATACACTAACAATCTAAAGAGTTGAGGATCAACCCAAAAGACAAAGTGTAGAGGTTTCAACAGCTTCACACAAATATAACAGGAAAAAAACGCAAGTGAAACTGTGAAACAAAATGAGCTACCCCCAAACCTGGATTTTTCAACGGATAAAATTTTGGAAACAAAATCTCGCAGTTTTGGGGGTTCATCATGTACAAGGTCTAGCTCGAAATGAACTTTGCTAGGGCCGGGCAAACATGCTAATTCCAACTGTGGCTCCTCAAAGATATTATACTTAGATGCAAAATAGTCCAAAAGGACTTGGGAAGCACACAGTTCCAAACCTAGGTTGGGAATTTTCAGAAAAGTTGGTTTGACAATATCGGTACAAACCAAATCTAGGTTGGGTGGAAGGCCATTAGATTGTGACTCAGGCAGGACGATAGGCACATCATTATTAATCAAATCAATATCTCCTAAGTCTTCTACAAGTGTCACAACATGCTCACATTCATCAAATAAATTATCAAGCCCACAATCAGAATCAACATCATCAACAGATTTATTCTCATGCATCGGCAAATCAGGAGAAATATCACAATGTGACCTAGGTAGAGAATCAGCCACATCAAATATATTTTCATGCATAATAACATTAGTGTCTACAGAAGATTCAACTATTCCTATGTCATGCTCATCTTCACAGAATAATTGTACGAATCCCATGTCAATATCAAAATCATATGAATTACAATGAGTATTAGAAAAAACAACATTCATGAAGGTCGAGGGCGAGAAGCCATATGTTATTGAACCAACAGGTTCCACAATATTTTCATGTTCTTCTAACATATCATCATAATCATCATAATCATCATCATGGTAGCATGCATATTGGTCCTCATTAACAGTGGTGGTGTCATTAGTCAATTCATGTTCCTCTAAATTAGGTTCATATTCAACATCATTTACATGAATGGGACTAGACACTTCATTAGAGACAACATACATTTCCTCATGAATTTCCTCCTTTTGTAGGTGAAGCAAAATCTGATCTAAATATGCCTGAATTCGTGATGTAGATCTATCGAAGTTTTGCTCACTGAGTGCTTCTATGGTGGAGTCTAAATTCATGGGAGTACAAAATTATTCATGTTCAAATTGTGGTGATTGGTACATGTGTGCATGGTCATTAGGGTTTATAAAAGATTGATCGCAACCCTCAAAGGTTTGATTATGGTCCCAGTGACTACCAGCCTCACAATTTATGGGCATTTCATACCTTGGATTTTCTCTAGATTGCCTAAAATTATGCAAAATATGACAATTCTCAACAGGGTGGTCTAAACTACCACATGCGGGACATGCATAGATTTCAGGTTGCCTAAGAAAATTAGATGTGACAGATTCCTCATGTGATTGCATTTCTAAAGCTGCGATTCGAGCTTCTAATTGATCCACAAGAGATGCTTGTGTGAGTGAGGTATTAGCAAAATGTTCATTTTCACGTTGTGATGAATGATGCATGTGCGAATAGCCATTAGGGTTCATGTATTGAGGCTCGGGACTTTGAAAATGTCCATAATAATTCCTATAACTATTGACATCATGGTCTATGGGAGGCTGATGACGTGAAGTATGTCCATACGCAAGTCCTCTAAGGGATTTGTTGTATTCCCCAACTGTAGACCAAGATCTAGACCTGATTGGGCTCAAAAGCTAAGTAACTATGTTACAAAGCCCAAAATTTGGTTTTTAATGGGTTTGGATTTTTGGGAAAAATTTGGTTTTTATGGGTAACATTTGGTTTTTAATGGGTTTTAGAAAATTTGGACTTAATGGGAAAAGAAAACACTTTGGTTTATTGGGTTTTGAAAACTTTGATTTTTATGGGATTAAAAATTTGGTTTTTGAAATTAGGAGCAATTTTTTTTTTTTTTTTGTGTTGGGTTTTGAAGCCCAAATTTTAGTTTAAAAGAAACTACAAGCCTAACAAACAACTAAATTACAAGCCCAAATAAAGAAAGAAATAAAAATAAAACTAATTATTACAAACCCACAAAAAAAATAAAAATAAAATAAAACTAAAATTATTACAATCCCAAATAAAAAAAAATAAAAGAAATAAAATTAAAATAATTATTACATGCCCAAAAAGATAATTACAATTACAAGCCCAAAAGAGAATAACAATACAAACCAAAAAAATTACAAGCCCAAAAAATTTGGGTTTGGATTTAGGCTTACCTTTTTGGAGGGAAGCCTAGTTGGGCTTTTATCCATTTTCTTAAGTTGCACAAGCCCAGTTGGGATTTGGATCTTCCTAAACTTTTGTTGGAGAGGCCCAGTTGGGCTTTGGCTTTCCTTTGGCTTTACAACAGAAGCCCAGTTGGGTCAACCCAACAGCACCAGGCATCTTGGAGAAGGCAGCACCAGCAAGAATGGCTAGTTGTACCAGGTTCACTCCAACTGCACCAGGGCAGCCTAGCAGGCAGCAGTACAACAACAACAAGTAGCAGCAGGGCTACACAGCGCTCAACAGCAGCAGGTGAGAACAATATGCAAAACAGTAGGAACTAGCTAAGGACTAGCTCAGAAAAGCAATGAAGATGAACAAGCTAAGATGACTTGGTAATGCAAAAAAAGTATGCAAGAACTTAGTATGCAAGACCAGCTAAATGCTTACACTAAATGCACAGAAGCAAGTGAGACTAAGATGCAGTTACACAATGATGCTTATGCAAATGGATGCAGTGCAAGAAGATATGCAAGATGATGTTTCACAGGGAGGACCAAGGCCCAACAGCAAGGTTAAGAAAGGTCTAGCAGCAACAGGCAACAGTTAGCTAGCTAGCTAGCAAAGGCTAGCCAGCAACAAGACCTGCAACAGCAAACAAATGCAGAGAACAGCAAACAAATGTAGAACAAAAACAACAACAGCGCCGCTAACCGAGTCCCCGGCAGCGGCGCCAAAAACTTGGTAGGGTTTTGAAAGAACCTACAACTTAGACCTGCAAGTATACAGGGTCAGTTGTAGTGAGTGAATAAGCAGGGGAAGTCCACAGGGACAATGAGGGAGCTGTGTTGATTTTCTATGTTTCTTAATTGAATTCGAACCTAAAGTGTCAAGACAAAAGCTAAAGCTCAGTGTGGATATGGAGATTGCTAGGATTTTGGAGTCCACCACCTAATCTTAGCTAAGTAATTCAGTTACAGTGATGTCATTGTCTCTGGTAAAAAGTATTTATCACAAGTATTAATTGTCTGATTAAAGCACAACTAATCAAAAGATAAATCTATTCATTTTAAGCATGATTTACAGCACAACAACATAGAATTGATCAAACTACCAAGGATGCATGACATACATGGTGAAAGTAATATGTTGTGGAACTAAGATGAAATCTACCCTTAAGCAATTAAGTACAACAATAACACCACTAAAAACATGAATCAATTTAGCAAAATATTAAGGGCTCCATCTAACCCTAGCAGAATGGATTAGAACATAACAAACATTGTGAACAAATGTAATTGAGTTCTACTGAACATGAAATTATGCTAAAAACTGAAATTGTAATTGAAACTAACAATAGAGAGCACTGGCTAGTCCAGGCCTCTAAGGTTGAGCTCTGGCTAACCCAGGCATGAGTTCTAATCCTCCCACACATCCCCTATTTATAGTTTACATGAGTTTCCCCCAAATACCTAATTTCACAGAATTTCAAAAAAGTTGAAATTAAACTTTACCTAAACACTGATAGCAATCAAATTCGTCGACCCATGCTTCTTATTCGTCTTCTCCTGCTCTTCCCATGCCCTAATTGCAACTCTATTCCGACCTAATTTATCAATTTCACCTCTAGGGTTCCTGACATGGGTGAGGCGTGAAAATGAGAAATTAGAAGGACATAGAGTTGGTGAAAGTGGTAATAATGATGGGGGTAGTGATGGGTTAGTGATTTGAGAGATCGTGAAGGGTTGGTGGTGGTGGCAACGACGGGGCAGTGGAGTTGGTGGCGCTAGACATGGAGTTGCAGAAGAGAACAAGGGGGAAGAAGAAAGAGAAGGTCGATGGGATTAGGGGTTAGGGTAGTGTTTGGTTGATGGGTATAGGTATTAGGTGTTTGGGTGTTGAGCGGATGCATCAAGTCTCGAAGATTCACAAATCTGAGCCGTGGGATACGGAAATGATAGGTCGATCTAACGGCTACAAGTGAAGAAGCTGGTATCGACCGTCGGATGCTTGATACAATGAAACTGACGGCTCAAGATGGAGTTAGGTGCTGAAGTGTTAGACAGGATCTTCAAACTTTGATGTACTGGCGGTGCTGCGACCATAGGATGCTGAGATGATCCAATCTGACGGCTAGAAAGGGAAACGTGTATGGATATAGGAAATGGATTTGGGTGAGGGTTTTGGGCCTTGGGTATGCCAAGCCCATATCTTCTTTAAGAACAATTCTTCCTCTTCAAGCCAGTTCTAGCCTTCTGGTCTTGCGCACAACATTCTTCGCGGCTTCCTTGTGTGATTCCTCTTGGCTTCCACCACTTTTGTGCTCTTTTCCGCTCCGCAATTCATCCAAACTTTATTTGGTACCTAAAAATACAAAATTAATTAATAAAAATATTTATTCTTGAAAACAATGAAAATACAGAATATGGGATAAAATGTAGAATTAATGCACAAAAGATGAGTTAAATGCCAAGAAAAATATATAAAAATATGCACTTTTTAGCACTCATCATTCACCTGTATAAATCAGATCGAAATTGGTAAGTGTTTTAACATTATTCTGAATTCTTCTCGCATCATATTCGATCGTGGAAAAGAGTTTAAACATATGACAGGGACTTCTCGTTTTGCTATGTGTGATTCTTTGTTTTCGTATGTTTTGGATAAATTCTTTGAAGAAGATGTTCAGGAGTGGAATTTTGAACATGGGTACTGGTAAGATTCATGGTTTAAAGATCGAATTGATGCTATGTTAGGTAATGGTAGAGTTGCTTGTACTGCTTGGCAGATATTTGTTAAAATTCTTAAAATGGATAATTTTTGTTTGAAGAGCAAAAATGTTGTCAGCCACCAATTGTGTAGTAAGAAATCTTTTTACTCTTGTTTTAACTTTCCTGGTAAAGTATTTGATCGTGGCAAGGGGTCAGATAGTATTAAGAGGTTCTTTAGTTCTGCGGGTAAATATAAATATGGTTTTGTTACATTTCCTCCTTGTGTGATTGTTCTTCTTGGGTCTGCATTAATGGAACGGTACAATAGAGATTTGGTTTCTAAGTTGTTTCCATGTCATGGGTATCTGCCTGAACTTCAGTTTCTAAATTCATTGAGTATTAGACTTGTTTATGATGTTGCAATTAGTGGTGAACGGAATTCGGTTACTGAATTTTCAAAGAGAAATAAACTTTTGTCTCACTTATTGTCTAGAGTGGTAAGATTTAAAAAGGCACATAAATGGTATGCTCACGTGCTGGATATGATGGGAGCAGAAATTTTTTTCTTACATCTCACCTGTGAGTTGCTTAAAGTGAGTTACAAATTGATATGTGATGATCATTCTATACTGGCCTTCAATTCCGTGCGTAGAGTTTTTAATCGCGGAAAGAAGTGTAACTGGTCCAGAATATTGACAAATTACAGTGGAATTTTTTTAAATGCACTTGTTTTCAATCTTGAGTACTCATTGAAGCTGTTGTGTGAGAGATCGATTACAGATTTGTGGGTGAAAGCGGTTTGGACTGGTGCTATTAACAAGTTATGGTGTACGAGGTTGCGGGGTTCGGTTATATGGTCTAGGTTGATACTTCATGTGATAAGTATTCCTGAATCTTGTACTGCGAGGGAAATACTTGATCGACTATCTCTTAGAAGTAGATGCAGTTTCAGTGGTTCTCTAATCTTGCAGCTGGGAGGTGGTTCACAAAAATATTTGACGGTCTATGTTGTTGCAAAGAAATATGGTGGTGAGTCACAGATTCCCGTAAGTTTGTATTTCTTTCACTTCGTGCCCGCAAGCTATGTGATGTGTCTTTGCAGCGGGGAATCGGATTATGCTTCCTTCATCTGGGTTTGTGGTGTATAGCAAGTGGTGATGCTTTCACTTGGAATTTTACTGGGCTACCAGAAGTACCTAGCTCTTCATTTTACAATGGTAATGAATATTTTTCTGGTTGGGAAGAGTTTCTGGTGGAAGTGGCGAAACTCAAAGTGCTGCTTGTTGTGATTCATGGGGGTTTATGCTTCTACGGATACTTGAGGTGGAAATTTAGATTAGTTCCACCTGGTTTATGGAGTATGGGAAGTGTTAAAATGCCAGTTCAATGGGTTGTCCCTGTTTACATGAGCAGTGGCGAAGATAATACTCTCGACCAGGGTTTCCCTAATGCTTCTGTAGTTCTAACTTGTGAATGGTGGAGAGAGAGTCCAGATGCACATGGAGGTGAGACTTCTTCCATGATTGATTTTGTGTCCTTGTGTTATACTCAACACATATCAAGGTGCTGCTATCAACTTTTGTCGCGAGTGTGTCCACCACCAATGGGTTGTACCCAGTTTGAGTTTTTAAGAGGGGTAAGGAAATTTGAAGCAAATGGTGGTACTAATCTCCATTATGTACCGATGAGCATCCCCAGTCAGGTTGGAGATGTTAAAGTATTCCACCTTGTGTTGAGGCTCCAAACTGAAGTTTTACAGGTGCACATGTCTGTATTGATCAGTACTGCAATTGCGGTGCAGCTACATGAAGCTTGCTGCTGTAATATTGACGCGATAAGTAGGAGGATGTGGGGAATGCTTAACAATTATAGTGTTGAAGTCATTGCTGAACACATTAGAACCAGTGCCCATATTTTGGTCTTCAGGACTGTTGCTAAGAGTGCATACCATGCAGTAATTGTGAAGGTGATAGAGTCACTTGTTTTTTTTTTTGGTAAATGGCACAAGAAAGTCAAGTTTAAGGGCAGCTGTGACAGTTTCTTGTTGGGCCTGGGATTGGAGTGTGTGACTATTGGGCTTCTCATGTGTTTAGAAAGAGCTACCACTACAATGTCATGTACCGGTGTTGGAGGGGGTGCTCGTCTACAGACCACAATCCTTGGTACTCCTGCATTGCTCCTGCAGGTGTCACAAGGCTACCTATCTCACAAAGTTAATTTTTGTGCCTCTCATCCTTGAGGACAAGGATGCTTTCAAGGGGAGTGGAATGTCATGTACCGGTGTTGGAGGGGGTGCTCATATCATAATCTTGTTGGTTATTAGTTTAGTTGTTAGTAGTATTTTTAGCTTTTATCAATTGTAAGGGTGCTCATACCACTTGTGGTCTAGACCTAGCTATATAAGACTAGAGAATCTGTGTAGGAGAGATTATCCAAATTATGAATTAATGAAATAGATTTAGTTTTTCTTCCTCCTCTTAGGCTCGTTCCATGAATCAGATATTTTCTTCTTCTCTAGGCTTGATTCTCACGAATTAAGAGAGGTTTATCCTCAAATTATCTATCTAATCTTGTTATGTACATCTAGGTACATAACAGTGGATTGGGAATAAGAAGGCTAAGTATCATCAACAGAGCATTATTAATGAAGTTGGCATGGAAAGTGCAACAGGGAGAATAGGAATGGGCATTATTTTTTCAATCAAAATTCAAGAAGAAAAATGGAGAATGAATAACATATTATAGGAAATCCTCCATTTGTCTAGGTATAAGGAGTGCAATGAATGATGTAAAGGAAAACATAAGATGGCTAGTGGGAGATGGACAGAATATAGATGTTTGGGAAGATGCTTGGATCAAAGACAAGCCTTTAAACACATTATATCCAGGAAATGAATTCATACAGCAACATAAACATACAAAGGTTAGTACACTCTTGATTAATGGAATTTGGAACATTCCAGCTGAATTCTTAAATTTCTTTGCAATAAAAGAACTACCAGTTACAGGTGGACAGAAAGATAAAAGAATATGGAGTGGGTCAATCACTAGTAACTTCAGTGTTTCTTCTGCAGTACAATGCATAAGAGAAAAGTTCCCCATCAGGAATATATTTAAGATGATATGGAAAGCGTATGCACATCCCACAATTAAAAGATAAGTATGGAAAATAACAAGACATATTTGTGCAACTGATGAAAGAATGAGATAAGGGGGATTTAATAATACTTCTAGATGCTCCATGTGTAAAGATGCAGAGAAAACTTTGGAGCATGTGTTGTGGTACTGTGAATTCAGTCTTAACTTATGGCTCTGGATTGGTAATATCTTTAAGTTCAAGAATCCAAGTTCAGTACAAGACATTCTTGAGCTAGCTAAACACAAAAGCTCAGTCATACAAGAACTATGGGTAGCAACTGCCTTCATTACATTAAGACAAATTTGGTTTTACATGAATAGTTTGGTCTTTGGTGAATAAACTGAAAGTCTTGTGAAAATCAAGAAGAAAATAATATTTCTTACTGGAGAGTGTGAATTCAGATTGAAAGGATACATGAAGAATGACGATTATGATCTTCAGATCCTGAGTTTCTTTGGAATAAAATACAGGAAAATACATAACCTCGGGGTGATGGAACTCAAATTCATTCTTCCAGCTGCATCACAAATCTTAATTTGTTGTGATGAATCCTCTAAAGGTAACCCAGGAATGGCAGGATATGGATTTGTTGCAAGACAAGGCATGGAATTTCTCATTGCAGTAGCAGGAGGGTTGGGAATTGCAACCAACTTCTTTACAGGGGTAATGGCTATAGTATGTGATGGAGAATGGGCAGTTCAAAAACAAATTCTTCAAGTATGATTCAGGTCTGACTCAAAAGCTGTTATGCTTTCCTTAAAAAACAGGAAATTACCATGGTTTGCTATTGTCAGATGGAATAAGGTTAGATCTGCATTATCTGAATATGTCATTGAACATAGCTACAGGGAAGTCAATTTCAGTTCTGAAAAGATGGCAAAAGAGGGAAGTGGACTCAATAAGAGTTGTGTTAAAATTTACACTGAAAGTAACAACATTTCTTTAGAATCTCCTTTTAAAACCTATTATAGATTTTATTAGGTAATTTTAGATAACTCCCATTTTTTGTTTTGATATTGTATTACCTTTCAGGCATCCTCTTGTACTGATTTTGTTCTGATAACAGTAATAAAATCATAATTTTAATCAAGCAAAAAAAATGATAGTAGTTGTGATCCAAAATTAGGATTTGATCGCTTGAAATCAAAAAATTGATCGGATTTTTTTTTAAGTATTTACAGTTGCAGAAACATAATTGGTAGGTATAAAGTTGATTTTATCCACCGAGTATGGTTGATGTTCTTAAGAAATGAAGAACATCAACCATAATTGGTAGGTAAAATAGATTGTTATTTACCGACTATTTTTTTGTCAAAAAATTCAATTTTTCTGTACTAAAACTTAAGCATAATCGGTAGATATCATCCACCCGTGTTTACCGATTATAAAAATAGAGAAATTCAAAATTTTGTAAGTTTTTGTAAAATTAGAATCCAGGGCTACTATCACAATTGATATATAATGAACATCACGAGACTACCGATTGTGAAAGTAAAGAAATTCAAAATTTTATAAGTTTTTGAAAAATTAGAATTTGTGCTACTACCACAATCGGTAGATAATGAACATCACGAGACTACCGATCTTGAAAGTAGAGAAATTCAAAATTTTATTAGTTTTTAAAAAATCATAATTTGGGACTACTATCACAATCGGTAGATAATGAACATCTTGAGACTACCGATTATGAGATTAGAGAAATTCAAAATTTTATTAGTTTTTGAAAAATCAGAATTTGAGGCTACTATCACAATCGGTAGATAATGAACATCACGAGACTACCGATTGTGAAAGTAAAGAAATTCAAAATTTTATTAGTTTTTGAAAATTCAGATTTGGGGCACATCACGAGACTACTGATTGTGAAAGTAAAAAAATCAAAAATTTATTAGTTTTTGGAAAATCAGAATTTGGGGCTACTATCAAAATTGGTAGATAGTGAACATCACGAGACTAGCGATTGTGAAAGTAGAGATATTCAAAATTTTATAAGTTTTTGAAAAATTAGAATTTGGGTTACTATCACAATCGCTAGATAATGAACATCACGAGACTACCGATTGTGAAAGTAGAGAAATTCAAAATTTCTTAGTTTTTGAAAAATCGGAATTTGGGGGTGGAATCACAATCAGTAGATAAGGAACATCACGAAAATACTGACTGTATAACCGATAGATAACGAACATCACGAAACTACCACTTGTGCTTCTCTTTTGGAACGGAAGAGTATAATCGGTAGATAAAGTACTCTATTATCTACCGATTATGGAACGTTAATGTCGTTGAATGATTCAAGCGTCTCTAACCATTATTGAATCTTCAACATGATATTCTTCACGATGTTTCTCACCTTCTTCTTCATAACCATCCATGTATGTTATTGATTAAAAAAAAATTGGTTTCTCCCACTTTTTTTTTTTTTTTTTTGCTTCTTCTACTAGAACTTTAAAACTCACAAACTAAAATAATTTTCTTATATATAAGAAATTTCTCCCGATTATAATTTATCTCTCGATTGTTTGGCCATTATGAAAAATGGAAGATAAGGGATGGCTTCATTTTAGGTTTGGATGACCCGTTTTTGTCTTATTAGTCGCCTCTAATTCCTTTCGAATCTCCCCTAAAAATGGCAGGATTCATAACAATTGAAAAAGCGGGGGTCTAACAACCACACCCAATATTTCGTTTAGCAATCTGTATGGACTAACTCCAATATAATTCCAAGAGAATCAACTAGACAGTCATACTCAATCAAGGAAAATATATCCAAGAGTTACATCTCAATTTCTCAAATCAATCTGCAATCGAACAGATAGAAATCTGTGATTACTTTTTATATCTTACCTATTGGAGATTAAATCTCGAGCAAATCTTAGAGAAGATAGTAGTCAATACGATATAACAAAGTAAGATCAGAACGTGCAACTACAGAAAACATAGTTGGGTCTGGCTTCAGAATCCCAATGAAGTATTTAAGTCGTTAACTTATAATGGTTTTAGGAAAAACATAGGTTAAAGGAGAATCGATTCTAGTCGCAAATAGTATCACGCAAGAGGTGTGGGGATTAGGTTTCCCAGTTGTTAGAGTTCTCCCTTATATAATCTTCAAGTCAGGGTTTGGAATCAATGCTACCTTGGTAACAAAGCATTCAATATTCACCGTTAGATGAAAACCTTATTAGATTAAATGTAATATCTTTCAACCGTTAGATTGGCGTAGCTTGTTAACATACAAATGAAATGTACCTTCAATAGATATAGGTAACCGTACCTAAACGTGTACACTTAGTTGGCACACAATAATAGTTAACCGAAGTTAGCCATATGAACACTTTCATATCAACCTTGTTCATCTTAATCACAACTATCTCAAATGAATCAAATGAAACTAGTTATAGAGTTGTTCAATTGTTAATATTCTCATAGAAGTATACAAGACAAAATTGAAGCAAAATCGGTTTTGATTCACTCGAATCAATTCATGAAGAATATAGCCATGGTTTGCAGTGATTGAATTCTTTATTATATAAATGTATTTGTTCATTAGTATGTAAACATATATAAACGATTTTAGAATTTAACCCACTCAGGTATGCAAATGCGTACGCATACCTAAGTTCCCGGACTTGGTCTCGTTCGCCAGTATGCAAATGGGTACGCATACTATCGTTCATGACCGAACTCAGTTGAATCAATACACATACGGGTATGCATATTATAGTTCTCGGACTTCAACTGTTGAATCAGTACGCATACGTATATGCATACTAAATTCCTGGACTTGGAATACACGTGCAATAGTTAGCATACAAGTACGCATACTTTGCTATATCCAATCAAAGGTTAATTGTTCTAAACTCCTATTTTAATCATTGAAACATTCTTAGAAGACGAGAATAGCTGTCTCACACAAACTATTAGCTTCAAAGCAATTTTCAAGTGATCAAATGATCAGTACGAGACATTCTGAGTCTACATCAAATGATTGTGTCACACAAATCATATAAGATGTTACCAGGCGATTTTCACATGATCATCTTTTGACTTTCGTCAAGAATAAAAGATGAACTTGATTAAAGAGAAAGCTTGCCAACATATATTTCGAGAAATATGTAAGTGAGTTAAACTCAGCTCTAAATATCAAATGTGTATAAATTAAAGTTTATATAGCTATACGACTTTTGTCTCAATAGGAGATAGAATAGAAATAGACTTATGAGTGATAGATGAGTTCAAGTCTCCACATACCTTTTGTTGATGAAGTTCCACAAGCTCCCCTTAGTAGTTCTTCGTCTTCAATCGATGAACGCTGTGAAGTCTAAAGCTCAACTACACATTCTATCCTAATCCGAGACATAGCTATAAGTATACTAGAAATCAAGACTTATAGTTTTGACAACTAAACTTGATAAACAAGCTTGAGATAGCAATGCTTGCGAGTTCGACCGAGCAGTGCTCTAACAATCTCCCCCTTTCTCAATTTTAGTGATAAAACTATCAATACATATGGATTACAAAATAAATAAACTTTGTAGATTCTAATCCAAATGCTTGATTTCCTTGGATGTTCAACATTACTCGAAATCTTCGTCACTTCCAAGTACTCCAGTGATTCTGAACGTGTTCAACTCAGCATCATAGTTGTTGAAGATCCATAGCCATAACAATAAGAAAACAATTGTTCTCAATTATTGCTATACAGTGTCATAGTATTATTACACAACATCAAAGTTCAATTGTATCACAACTTTGACAATAATACTACGGTAATACGTATCACTTTCCCTTGGTCAATACTTCATCTCACAATGAAAACCACTCCCCCTTACATAATGATTTGTAAACCGTATGTATTTGTGGTATGAACTACACAATAATTCTCCCTCTTTTTGTCAATATAAATTGGCAAAGTTACGAAAAATAGCGGGATCATAATGAAATTCTCAAAGAGATACTTCATGACTAAAAGAGAACATATCAACTTTGTTTCGATGATTTCACATAGTCTTTCGAAACTTAGTGTATTCATCAAGGAGTTATAAAGATACAAGATAACTCCTAAAATATTCCATAGCCGCACTCCCCACAAAGATTTGGCGATTAAGCACAAGTTCCATTAAGAACTCTCCCCCATAAATGTCATTCCCGAAAGAACAACAAGAGCGACCATACTTTTACAAGAAAAGAAGGATTTCTTTGGACATTAACAAATCACATGAAACATGAATTTGTATCCATAAAACTCAATTAAATTAACCACAAAGGAACCTCAATGATTAATTTAATCGGAAATTCTCAACAGAAGAAAACTTACGGAGCCATACAATACTTTCACATAAAAGTGGATCAGGGAAAGATCAATACTGCGGAATATACAAAAGTGTAGCACCCCCTAAGCTAGCAGCTGATTAATCCAAGAGATTAACTATAAAATGAGGCACTAAAGATCTAAAACATCTATTTAAAACTCTAAGAAGAAGTTCTAAACAAAGATAAACCCGAATCTAAACCCTCTCTGAAATAAATACAAGAACTCCTCTCAAGTGATACATATTTAATAATGAGTTGGTTTACAAATAAAATATAAACACAAAAATAAACATAGCATAAGCTAACCAACTAATGAAACCAATTCCTCGAAGCTTTAATCGCCATGTGCACATCTTGATCTGTCTCTGAAACTGAAAGTGGGAATTGAGTGAGCACATCATCCTGAAGGGTGCCCAGTAGAAATAACAACTAACTTTCGAGTAATCACTAGAATGATTTAAAGACAATGCAGGTTTTGCTAAAAACGATAAAACACAGAAAAACAGATAAAGCATATTAAAATAATAAGTTGTACTGAAATATAAAGTTAAACCAACCATTAAACCGGCACACATTCACAACATAAATAATAGTCGAGCGACGTCTTCCTTCGGAGTAGCAACGCATGACTATTCTCCAGTGCTAGATTATCTATGTGTTAAATAATTGAGACTAAATAATCTTTAATCCTCTATTAAAATTTCTAACCAGAACACAACTGGTTTCACCCTACAATTTTTACATCATAATTATATATACACAGATACACAAAACGAAGAACAAGCAAATTAACATGTTATACAAAATCAATCAAATCAAAAATCATTTAGTTATTGATTGTTTTTAGTGAATTAAGATTTATCTCACAAACCCAATCCAGTTCTAAACCAATCTAGTTCACTAACTGGCACTGTCTATTCCTATCTATTGTTTCCCATATAAGATCTAATAGTGAGCTTTGATACCAACTTTGTAGCACCCCCAAAGCTAGCAGCTGATTAATCCACGAGATTAACTATAAAATGAGGCACTAACGATCTAAAACATCTATTTAAAACTCTAAGAAAGAAGTTCTTAACAAAGATAAACCCGAATCTAAACCCTCTCTGAAATAAATACAAGAACTTCTCTCAAGTGATACATATTTAATAGTGAGTTGGCTTACAAATAGAATATAAACACAAAAATAAACGTAGCGGAAGCTAACCAACTGACGAAACCAATTCTTCGAAGCTTTAATCGTCATGTGAACACACTACCCACTCAACCGTTACGAAACACGGTGCTACAATTTTTTTGTATAGGCCCATTAGCGTTACGATTTTTTTTTGCAACGGCTTACGGCCTTTACTACGTGGCACTGTCGTAACATGCGACAGCCGTTACGAATTTATTTTGTAACAAGGGTTGGTAAAAGCTTCAAATCGTTACGAACCTTTTTGTAACAGTAAAAGATTACTGCCAGTCAATATTGACCTTGTCGAAACCAGTCAATAAATGACCAATTCTGACCAGGTCAATGTTGACCGGCAGTTCATATTCGGCCGGAAATATGCCGGAATCAAAATAAATTACCTGCATAAATCATTCACTCAATCCAACAAAACTCTATCACACATTCAACAATAATGACTTGTTTTATTCTTAACATAATGGTTAGAATTATGTTAAGTTGTCGTTGTTGAAAGAATAAAACAAGTCATTATTGTCGTCTACGTCTTCAAGCTCATACAAAATCTGTTTAGAACTTGAGAACATACAAGACAAAATTAATAGACGCAGAACTCAAATAACAGTCTTTGCTTTCTCTTGCGTACTGGTTGAGTGGGTATTGGAGCAAATCAGCTACAAGGTATGCAGAGTAGAAACGAACACCAAACCGTCTAATCAAAAACTAACATCAGCACCAGCAACCAAAGCTTCCATGCATTCTTTGGTTTCATACCTTGCAACGGTACCAGGGTTGTTCACCACATCTCAAACAACCAACAATAAACACCAAGTTAGCAATGTGATCATATAGGTTAATACAACAGATAGAAGAACACAATATAGTTGCATTTAGAAGTACTAACCTGACTTGGTCATACCAATGCCACTGTCAAAAAGGCTAAGGGTGTTGTTAGCTTGCTCTTATCAAACCGTCAAATCCGATTTTGTCCAAGGGCTCTCTTTAACTACTTCCATCTTTCATAGACTACGCTCTCTTCTACATCACTAGTCCAGCCAGCGTATAACAATATAATTAGAAGTGCAGTATAATCAAATGACTACACAATCTAGAAAAGATATGGATATGACTTGATAAGGAACATGAAAATGTTGGGAAAAAAAAACAAGTGTCTAAGCAAGAGACTCCAAGTCATGATTATAAATTCTTACCATGATTTCCAATGTCTCTGCGTCACCCACATCCTTTGTCCTTAATAAGCTGAAATACAACCAGCAAAAAACCATCAAAAATCCAATATTAACCTGAAATTTTAACAGTGTATAAGCTAATAGAGTATAAGACACCAATCGAACAGTGTGAAAAAAAAAAACAAATCTTTGTTCCTTTTACTTGCCAGGTTCTCATGTTTAGACGTCCGTCGGTGATTGGAACACTGCATGGGAAACAATATCAGGATATACCAATTTACCTGAATACATAGACATCCGTCCTTCAAGAACTATCAACCTTCACAAAAGCCAAAAAAAATCATCTTGAATACGAGTCACAACTGCCATATGTTTCGAGTGAGACGCAAAGTGGTGTCTCTGAACAATCTGCACCGAACGGTTACCACATACCCTGATATCCAAATGAAAATACGATAAAAGAAAATTGTGGAAAAGATAGGAAAAATGAGAACTGCCAAAAATGATATCAGGAGCATGGCACTTGTAGTGGTCGAGGATCAGACAATATCAATGAGAGCATCATTTTTCTATAATTTGAATTTCTTTAATACTTGTCATCATACTAAAAATCATTAAGATTGTGAGGAACAAATGAACATGAAGCATTTTTTTAATGCCAAAAAAATTAATAAAGATCTTTCCTAATCCTTAAGACAGTCAACAATATAATACTAGTATAAAGATTGCTTAAGCTAATAAATATCTGAAGGATTTCTACGAAGTGCTCTTTGTTGAGGTTATGATAATTAATCAAAGATCTGAGCCATCAAATATAGTATTTAAGAGTGACAACTAACAACAGGAAGTACTGTTTACAGAACAGAGTACATGGATCAAATAAGTAAACCAGTAAATGCAAGATGCTGATCATTAATAACAATAAAAATTGCAGCTTACTTTTTGGACATAGCCTATTCATCTGATGTGCAAGTCCAGTCTATTCCTTTAAGCGCTGCCTTTTCAACAGGGTCACCAACCTGCAACTGTAGTTGTTTTTTTGAGAAGCAATTTAATAACCATGATTTCAACCCTTCAACCAAATGCACGAACGCTCAAGTATAAAAATGAATGTAACAGCATATTATTAAGATAAGAAATTGAAAAGATGGGGAGAAACTTGCAGGTGCCAAATACAAAATACACATACCATCTTGCTGTCCACAAAGACCAACACATGACAAGCAACAAGAATCTCCACTGTGCGAAGAGGAACTTCAATCATATCTGACACTAGATCCTCATTGTCGTCCAATCCAACAACGCCTTGAAACTCCTGAAAACAACAAAGACAACATTTCCTGGTAAAATATCAGTACCAGAGAGCTTTAGCCACCTATTTTCAGCAGATAATACTCAAGTCAAGAATCATTTCAAAAAAAAAAAATCGCCTAACAGTTGAAAAACAAGAATGCACAGATGACAAACACAATCACAATTCACAGAATATAACAGACTTCTATTAGGTAAAGAAAGTTTACCTTAAATCAAATTCCTAGATTGAAGTAGTTGATCTTGATTCCTTGTTATGCCTCAATTGAACTTTTAAATCATCACTTCAACCCCTAACCATCAAATTCATCTTCAATCACCATCATCTATACTCAGAACCCGAAAATAATTCCCAATTCTTTCTTCTCTCTAATCAAAGTTCAAAACATCGATTCACTTCTCAAACCACCAAACCCAGTCTTTGATTTCTTCTTATCTATCACAAAATTGAACCTTCAATCAATTTCCAAACCCTAACTTCCTCTCTATGAAATCAAACAAATCAATATACTAACTGAAACCCTAAGATAGAAATTAAACAAATCAGTTCATACTAATTGAAACTAAACAAATAAATTCATATACCTCAACTTTAGTTCTTCAAAGTTCTTCAATCTTTTAAACCCTAAAATGAAATCAGAAAATCAGATTAGATCATTTAGTATATACCCTTCAAACCATATATCTTTCAAGCCCCAAAATTAGAGTTAATAGATGATGAAACAAATACCTTAGAAGTTCTTCAAAGTTCTTCAACAGATAAAACTTTAAACTGAAATCAGAAAAGAAATTGTATTAAATTTATCAGATGAAAAAAACCCTAATAAAAAGAAAACAAACGATTGATTAATGAAAACCCTAAATCGAAAAAACTTACGATTGAAATAACATATCAAAACTGTTGCAAGACTCTAATATCTAATCTCTTTGATCGATTTATCAGATGACTGAATTAACAGATCGAAACTGGTGAAACCCATCTCTTCAAGGGAGGCGATGAGAAGAGAAAAGATAGAGAGAAAGGGAAAATAGAAATGGTGAGCTTAGGCTAAGTCCTATCCTATGGGCTAGATATCTAGCTGCTAGATTGGTCATCCACGTCAGCTAGGACAACCTCCTAAGTCCTACGGGGCTAATCTAACAGCTAGATTAGAAGACCACGTCAGCGGGACCACCATCTAGCGCTGAACGGTTCAGCGCTTTAAATCTCAACCGTTGGATCAGAAAATTTTCTCTCAGCGCTGAATGGTTCAGCGTTTTGGTTACCTTTTGAGCGCTGAACGGTTCAACTTTTGAAACTAGCTGCTAGTTGAACTGCGAGCAAATGCTATGAGAGAGAAGCAGCATGTACAAGTGTTAACTTTTTTCCAACACTTATTATTTGATTTGCAACACTTTTTGGTCAATATAGCAGCTCAATCTAGCCCATAGGACTTAGCCTTAGTCGATGGTCGAAGATGAAATATCCCTCATCTCTTCAAGGGAGGAATTATCCTCCAGCACAACCAAAGTTGGGTGGGAAAAAAATGGCACACGACTGAATGGCACATGCGCAACTAACCCCTGTTATCAGTTCTTGTGTGACCAAGCGTGAGTAGCACGCGTAAAACATTAACCTGTTACGACTTGTAACGGCTATCACGTGTTACGACTTATGAAAAAAAATTGTAACGGCTAAAGCCAGTTACGACAGGGTTGTAACGGCTTTTTGTAATAGAAAAATCCGTAACGGCTGCTTGGCCGTTATGAATTTTAGTTGCGAATCTGGAAAAATGGTGTAGTGACATCTTGATCTGTCTGTGAAACTGAAAGTGGGAATTGAGTGAGCACATCATCCTGAAGGGTGCCCAGTATAAAATAACAACTAACTTTCGAGTAATCACTAGAATGATTTCAAGACAATGCAGGTTTTGCTAAAAACGATAAAACGCGGAAAAACAGATAAAGCATATTAAAATAATAAGTTGTACTGAAATATAAAGTTCTACCAACCATTAAACCGGCACACATTCACAACATAAATAATAGTTGAGCGACGTCTTCCTTCAGAGTAGCAAGGCATGACTGTTGCGGATTCTTCAGTAATCATTAAAGTGCCTATGAGGTTTCCGTCCTCAAGTCATAAACGATATTTACCTTACTAGTACCTTATTCTACGCGCACTCTACATATCAAGTATTCAAAGAAACTAATGGTAACAATATTATATCCGAAAGAAGTGCTTACACAGTGGAGAGCCCGTAATCCGTCCAGCGTAAATCCAACTATCATATATAAGATTCTCAACATCATTCTCTCTAAACACCAGAACATAATATAGTATCTTTTGAAAGTAATTTAAAAGAATAGTAAACATTCATGTATGAGACATGCGTTTCCCGTACAGAAATAGGGAAAATAATATTCAACTTGACCGCCTATTAGTTTATTAGTGGTAGCAATTTTCGCTCATATAAGCATAGATATAGATATAACTTTTGGGGCACACATCTCACACCAATCAAAAGGAAACCTTCTCCCTTTCACGCTAACAATAAATAAATAATGTAACCACTTTCCAGTCAATGGAAAGAATCACTTTTTGAAAATAAGTAGATACTCCCAAAACACAGATATTAGTTTTTCTAAAGATCCATGCCCATCCCAAAATGTAAAAGAAACCGAGTTTGTATTACACATAGATAATACATGCATACACTATCATATAGTAACAAAGATATGCATGGATTTCATAAGATATAGATTTGTAAAACAATAATGAATACAAGAGAGTTCGTTATCGATTTCCACCTCTTTTGATGACAAGCCTCGCATACCTTGAAATGTATAATCCATTGGTTTGTCTTTTGAAAATCGATCGTTGTTAAAAGAAAGTAACTTTATTAAATTACTAAGTTTGCATCACTAACATCATCTCCGACTCTATTGATTATTAACTATCATCATCATCATCCTTTCTTCTTAGCTTTCTACCTTAAGTTATGTTCTCTTTAGTTATTGATATTTATAAGGCCATCTATTTCTTCTTTTCTACTGATGTAACTCTCTCACCCTCACTAACATCTTCTAATCATCACCCACTATCTTCTTTTAACTCATTCTTGCATTGATTAACATCATCATCATTAATTCCCCTTAAGATTTCTCTCCCCACTAGCTATCTATTTCTCTTTTATTCTAAACAAAAACTTGATAATATTTATTACTCTTCCTTCTCTCTTTCTAACTCTCTGTCTCTACCACAAACAAACACCACCATCTTTATTTTCTGATAACCCACGAAGGAGCTAAATTGCATGGAGAAGATATACTCAAAACATATTCTATTTCTTTGAATTAATCCAAAGCTTCTACTATTTCATATCAAGCAAACTACTGAGGGACAACCTAATTACTAACCAAAGGTCCAGTCCAACAGAAGTCAGGCCAAATCAAAGCAACGGTCCGGGTGAACGGTCAACGGAGGATTGACTTTGGTCAAACTTCAACATCTAACTTTCCGAGTGCGATATCGTCTTCGTCCGGTATCCGATTGACGCGTTCTTGTAGTCCATTTCGCATAACTTTTCGAGATATATCTAATAGTACTATTTGTTCGTCCAAATTATCGTTAGATTATTTTTATTAATTATTGTTCATATTTAATTAATCGAGTCATTAACGGCTTAGTCGTCTCTTGACTGGTCTAATAGCTTTGACGTGATTGCGGGTCCTTACATTATCCTCACCTCATAATGTTTTCGTCCTCAAAAATTGAACCGTTCTTCTGGTCTTCATAAGTCCTCACCTTATTGAGAAATACTATCGCTCAACTAAATGCAAATACTGCTCATACTTACAAACGCGTGAAAAAGCAACTCCTTTTTAAATGAGTTAAGAACAACAAGAAATGAAACACAAACCTATATGATTTTCTACAACCAGTAAACTATAAATTTTAGTATCTAAGCTCTCTATACTAATTTCTATTTCATAGGTTGATTGTCTCTAAGCTCACTATGTTGAATTAAATTCTAATAAATGACTAGGTCTAAATTCTTATCACTAAATTTTCTACTTCAGTAGATTAATGGTTATAATTACGAGAAAGGTACTCTATCAATTTCTAAGTAAAACTTGGGATCTATCAGTTCACTAATAGAAGTAAGTCCTCCCTTTATGAATGGAAATCCATGCATGCAGTTTCCCTGTCCAGGTTAGCTAGGCCCGACAATGCTTTCCTACGAACAAAGATATCACAAAAATTCCAGAATTAAAAACCTCACTATTCTCTAGTGCTAGATTATCTATGTGTAAATAATTGAGACTAAATAATCTTTAATCCTCTATTAAAATTTCTAACTAGAACACAACTGGTTTCACCCTACAATTTTTACATCATAATTATATATACACAGATACATAAAACGAAGAACAAGCAAAAGGAACACAATTGTCTTTCCTTTTTCTACACTTAGCATCGTTCTCATGGTATGTGTTATAATCATGTTTATCTTTTGAAACATTAAGGACAATGTTTAGTTTAGGTTTGGGGGTGAAAAGTAGATACTTTGATAACATGCTATAATTGAAAACAGAACTCTTTCTTTTTGGGAAAAAAAATTAAAAAATTAAAATTAAAAAATTCGAAAAAAAAACATAAAAATGGAGCTCATTTACCTTGAAATGTTGACTCTTGTGCATGTATGTAAACATAAGGATTCTTAGTCTAGATATTTAGGCACCCTGATTCTAGCACAATTCACATAGTGATAAGAAACTTGCACGCGCACGATCTACCAATACATGCATAGCCTCATCCTTGAGGTGTTCTATCGGAAGTCACAATTGCCAATCACTTTAGAATACTGAACGAAACTTGACTAGCTTGTTCTTTGGTTGGTTGGGATAGAAGGTGGAGGTTACATTAAGAAAGACAACCATCGAATTTAACTGGGTGTATCAAAAAGGGCTACCTCTTGCAAAGTGTCATGTAATTTTTTGTTTCGTTTTGCTTATGTATCAAAAGAGTTACCATGTTGTAAATAATTTTTTCAAAAAAAAAATAAAAAAAAATCAAGTATTTATCAATTCCATCCTCTCTTGTTCCAAAAATAAAAGAGAGTAGTCAATGTAAATAAGAGTCATGTAAAGAGTCATCTTTTGTGTTTTTGTGTTATAAGCAAGGAAGGGTGTATGCCATTGATGTACAACGCGAGTAATTGTGAAATACCTCCAACTCATTCACAATTCTCGTAAAGTCCGGACAGCTAGCTAGATTTCGACCTCGGTTCTTAGCCTGAGAAACTATCTCTTGGTGATTAGTAGTCATAACATCCGATCTTTCTTTACACATGTGTAGATACACTTTACACTCTTATCACATGTCTTTATTTGTTATCAGTGCTAGGATTGTGCCTTTGATAGCTAGATTGACATCTCCATTTTGCTGTGAGCTTCTACTGTCTTGCACATGTCACATTTCATGGAATCTGAGCTTATATTTTGTCCTAGAACTTTGTAGGTACGTTCTAAGCAAACCTTCACGAGACTTCAACTCGTCCACTAGGGACACTTAGTGGTTTAAAAGGCTTATTGCATTCGCTAAATGCAATCGAGAGACCAGCGACAGTGGTATAGGTAGGATTTCCTTAGTTTTGTTTTACTTGAGGACAAGTAAAATTCAGGTTTGGGGGTATTTGATGAATGCCAAATATTGTATATATTTGCACCTTTTTATTGGCATTTAACTCATCATTTGTGCACTAACGCTCCATTTTATCCCATATTCTGTGTTTTCGTTGTTTTCAAGAATAAAAACTTTTCTCAATTAATTTTGCATTTTTAACTAAATAAATCATGGTTAACTCACCCAGCGAAAAGAGCAAAGAAACGGCAAAGACTCCCGCAGAAAGGCAGCGAAGATTGATGTTTGCAAGAGCCGTATCAATTAAAAGTGGGCTTGAAGAGGAAGAATTGTTCTTAAAGAAGATATGGGCTTGGCATACCCAAGGCCCAAAACCCTTACCCAAATCCATTTCCATTATCCATACCCATTTCCATGAGAGTCGTCAGGTTGGATCCATCTCATCATCCAACGGCCACCTCATCATTGTGCATCAAAATCCGTAGCTCCTGTCAAACACCATAGTACCCAACTCCATCTGAAGCCGTCAGTTTTGTTGTATCTCATAATCCAACGGTCGCTACATACCTCTCTATCGTAGCCGTTCGATTCAATCTATATGGGATCATCCAACGCTCTTTACTCGCTGTGCATCAAAGTTCGCTACTCCCGCTCAACACCCAAACGCCAAAAACCTACACCACAAACCAAACAGACCCTAACCCATTCTTCATCGACCTCTTCTCCTCTTCTTCCCAAATTCCTCTCTTCCCTATCACCTGCAACTTCCGCCACCACCATCTCCTGCCATCACTGCCACCACCAGACCTCGAACCACACCACCACCACAACCACCCGACAACTCCACCATCTCTCTACCTAGCCTAGGTGTTTCATCAAATTCACATCCCACTGACCTAGGGTGTGGAGTTGATGAGACGACTCGAGCTAGGGTTCACAGTTCACAAAGAAGAGCAGCAAAAGCAGCAGAACAAGTGGGAAGAACAGAATAAGGTATGGGTCGAGGTGAAGTCGCAAGTGGGTACGTCAAATTGAAAATCCCCAAATCAAATTTTAGGTTTTCAAAAATTAGGGTTTAGAAATTTGGGGATTCTGCACTATAAATAGAACATGGTGTTTGTAATGTTAGGGGTATGCCTGGGCTAGCCAGAGCACCAATAGTGTTAGTTTTAGGTTTTTACTTTTTTTGTTTCAATTCTAATTTTAATTCACAGTTCATGTTCTAAGTTGTTCTGCTAGGGTTAGATGAAACCCTAATTTGCTATTTGTTGTTCATGTTCATGATAATAACCTTGTTATGCTTAATTGTTTAGGATGGAATTTAGTCTTAGGACTTCAACACTTAACTTTCACAGTGTATGTAATGCATCCATTGTAGTTAGATTTATTCGGTGTTGTAGAACTGCAACTCATACTTAACAGTATATATGAACCTTTTGATTAGTTGTACCTTGAAAAGACAGTTAATGCTTAGGAGGATTATCTTAGTTGTGATTGAATCATCCATATCAGATTGACCTTGGATATGTAGAGGATTGACATCCCTTTCATTATCAGTTGTAATGACAAGGTTAGTGTTAGGATCAGAACAAGTAATGTAAATTAGTGGTGGACTCAAAGGCCCTAGTATACTTCCCATTGTTTATCTCTTGTCACTTCCACTTTAGGAAATTAGTTAGAAAACACAAAGAAATAGCATTACACCCTCCTTGTCCCTGATGACAAACCCCTTCTTACCTCACTCACTACAATTGACCCTGTATACTTGCAGGTCTAAGTTGTAGGTTCTTTTAAAACCACACCAGAACACAACTGGTTTCACCCTACATTTACTTCATAATTATATATATATACACAGATACACAAAATGAAGAACAAGCAAATTAACATGTTATACAAATCAATCAAATCAAAAATATTTTAGTTATTGATTGTTTTTGGTGAATTAAGATTTATCTCACAAACCCAACCTAGTTCTAAACTAATCTAGTTCACTAACTGGCACCGTCTATTCCTATCTAGTGTTTCCCATATAAGATCTAATAGTGAGCTCTGATACCAACTTTGTAGCACCCACTAAGCTAGCAACTGATTAATCCAAGAGATTAACTATAAAATGAGGCACTAACGATCTAAAACATCTATTTAAAACTCTAAGAAAGAAGTTCTAAACAAAGATAAACCCGAATCTAAACCCTCCTTGAAATAAATACAAGAACTCCTCTCAAGTGGTACATATTTAATAGTGAGTTGGTTACAAATAGAATATAAACACAAAAATAAACATAGCGGGAGCTAACCAACTAACGAAACCAATTCCTCGAAGCTTTAATCGCCATGTGCACATCTTGATTTGTCTCTGAAACTGAAAGTGGGAATTGAGTGAGCGCATCATCCTGAAGGGTGCCCAGTAGAAATAACAACCAACTTTCGAGTAATCACTAGAATAACTTAAAGACAATGCAGGTTATGCTAAAAACGATAAAATGCGGAAAAACAAATAAAGCATTTTAAAATAATAAGTTGTACTGAAATATAAAGTTCTACCAACCATTAAACCGGCACACATTCACAACATAAATAATAGTTTGGGCGACGTCTTCCTTCGGAGTAGCAAGGCATGACTGTTGCGGATTCTTCAATGATCATTAAGGCGCCCATGAGGTTTCCGTCCTAAAGTCATAAACGATATGTACCTTACCAGTACCTTATTCTACGCGCACTCTACATAGAAAGTATTCAAAGAAACTAATGGTAACAACATTATATCTGAAAGAAGTGCTTGCACAGTAGAGAGCCCGTAATCCGCCCACGCGTAAATCCAACCATCATATATAAGATTCTCAACATCATTCTCTCTAAACACCAAAACATAATATAATATCTTTTGAAAGTAATTTAAAAGAACAGTAAACATTCGTGTATGAGACATGCGTTGCCCGTACATAAATAGGGAAAATAATATTCAACTTGGCCGCCTATTAGCTTATTAGTGGTAGCAATTTTCACTCCTATAAGCATAGACATAGATATAACTTTTGGGGAACACATCTCACACCAATCAAAAGGAAACCTTCTCTCTTTCATGCTAACAATAAATAAATAATGTAACCACTTTCCAATCACTGGAAAGAATCACTTTTTGAAAATAAGTAGATACTCCCAAAACACAAATATTAGTTATTTCTAAAGATCCATGCCCATCCCAAAATGTAAAAAAAATCTAGTTTGTATTACACACAGATAATACATGCATACACTATCATATAGTAACAAATATATCCATGGATTTCATAAGATATAGATTTGTAAAACAATAATGAATACAAGAGAGTTCGTTATCGATTCCCACCTCTTTTGATGACAAGCCTCGCATACCTTGAGATGTACAATCCACTGGTTTGTCTTTTGAATCGATCGTTGTTAAAAGAAAGTAACTTGATTAAATTACTAAGTTTGCATCATTAACATTATCTCCAACTCTATTGATTATTAACTATCATCATCATCATCCTTTCTTCTTAGCTTTCTACCTTAAGTTATGCTCTCTTTAGTTATTGACATCTATAAGGTCATCTATTTCTTATTTTCTACTGATGTAACTCTGTCACCCTCGCTAACATTTTCTAATCATCACCCACTATCTTTTTAACTCATTCTTGCATTGATTAACATCATCATCATAAATTCCCCTTAAGATTTCTCTCCCTACTAGTTATCTATTTCTCTTTTATTCTAAACAAAAACTTGATAATATTTGCATAATGACATAATAGACTTAACTTTTTACCTATTTTATAATCATCACCCACTAGTTCTTGCATTGATTGGTCTAATATCTTTAACGTGCTTGCGGGTCCTTACAAAAAGTTCATTCTATCTTTTATCAATATTTGCATAATGACATAATAGACTTAACTTTTTACATATACGGGACAATCATAGTTCACTGACGTAAACACACATACCCCATAACATTATTTTTGTAATATATAAAACCATAAAGATTAATACTGCAAAATCATCTTCCAAATAACTTAGAATTTAAATAAATAAATCTAAATACATTGCAAGATGAAAATTGTTGGAAATAGCTATGTGTAATCACAATATATGCTATTCCAAACCCTAGTTATCCTTCTTAAAAAGACAAGAATAAATTCTCATAAGAAGTTTCCTAGACATCAAGATAAACTTGTGATGCACATACAAGATGATTTGTCCTTAGGGGGTAGAATCAATCTTTTTTGCACGGATTTACACCAAGAATATCTACCAAAGGTGTATAAGAGAAATTGATACAAATAAGCCATAGACAAACTTGGGATTTGTAAAAGTCGGACCTTTGTGAATAGTTTTACTAAGATCACAAACAAGTCGTGTGCGGTTATACTAAATCACACATATTGGATGTTCACAAGATATGCAATGAATAACAATCCCAATAACGCCTGGCAATTTCCTTTTCGATTCATAAACAAGTTTATGAACTTACTTCCTTAAAACACATGTAAAAACATTGTTTCCTAGGATGAAATCCTCACCTCATACCCATACATAATCACGATAGCATTTAAACGATTATGTCGATGTTTTATCTACAAAGTTTAATGGTTAAGCAATAAACTTCATATTGTATTCCTTAATACTATGTCTATCTAGAGTGTTCATACTTCACAGTTTCGTTTTCAATATGCACGACTTGAAAGATATGTTAGGGAATGAAACCGTTCAAGTCAAATATCACTAACCTCAAGTGGAAGGATGATGTTGTCGTTGTAGCTTCTTACTTCTTCACTTCTTCAAGTCTTCGCAATACTTGTAATGTCTCATATCCTAATACTTTCAAGCTAACCTATAAGAAGTTGACTCTAGTACATAATCAAGCGACTCTTAAAATGAGTTTCGATTCACTAAAATATGACAACCAAACTTGACATACCAACGCTTGGTGGGTTCAACCGATCTATGCTCTAACAATCTCCCCCTTTTTGAATTTTAGTGACAAGACTCTTACAATCATATGGATAAACAAATTACAAGAATTCATTACACATACGCTTGATTCCCGAATTCAACAGAACAATAACGTTCATTCATTCAATCCTTAAATGTCGTTGTTGACATTATAATAACAAAGCTAATACTCCCCCCAAAGGTGATATAGGTAGATTTCATCAATCCGCACGTCTTTGGTATGCCAATTAATATGATATGCTACCCCCCCTTAGTCTATGCTTTCACTCTTTCGTTAGATAAACGTTTAAGAACAATTGTTCTTTTCCTTAGTGATACCAATCAATATAAAGTCAATACCAGTATCACTTGTTTACTCCATATATTTCTCCCTTTTTTTGTCATAAAATGACAAAGAAACGAAAAAATAAAGGACAACACGAAAAGAATCTTACAAATCTCAAAATAGACTTGCAAACCTATAGAGTTAAGCAAGAGGGTTCCACACACCACTTTTGATAACCAATATCAAAACCGAAAGTACAAAGTAATTTGTTTTGATATGTTATCAAGGAAACAATTGCCCGAAGAAATTTTCCCAATTTAGTTTAGAAAACCAAAAATCAACTAAGCAACTTAGTCCCTTTGCTAAACCGATTGTACAAATACAACCGCTTCATTCAATAAGACCGAAATAAAGATAACTCTATTTTTCTCACCAGGTTCTAATTATCCATATAACTTAGACCTTTAAGTTTTAAACAAGACAAGTACTAGGTTAGTTAACTAGCATTTCTTGTTAAGGCATTCGCTTAGACTTGAATAACCAAAACCTCCACTTTGATAAGTTTAACTAATATAACTTAGCTCCTCTTATCCGTAATAGAATTGGACTAAACAATCCATCCTGTAAACCTTTTCGTTAAGCCATAAATAATTCATACAAACCAAATAAATCAACTTGCAAAATTATTCACCTCAACCGAAAGCAATTGAATCAACATAAGCATTAAAACACCGAAATTGCACCGAAATTTTGTAAGCCTGAACAATTGATACCTCACAATAAAGCAAGATAACAATAGTTTTTCTTAACCGCAACCAATTGAATCACACACACATCCATACACACATCATGGAATAAAACATCAATTGTACCGAAATTTTGTTAAGCAAAAGAAAAATATATATGAAATAAAAATCAGGCTTATCTTAAACAGGAAAACAATTAACTAACAACTTTGTTACCTCAAATTTTGCATCAAATTCTCCAATATGTTTGCATATTCTTCCAGGGAGAATTGATATCGAAATATCATTATCTTGTCATCCTTATGTAAAACAAAAGAATAATAACAACCAACCTTTACCAGAGAACTGTTGAAAATCGGTTTTAACAATTGCAAGCAAAAGTTGAAAACCGTCGAAACACATATGCTTTTATGCTAAACCAAAACCGATTCAACATATTGTGACTTTTCACATATTGTTTCTACCAGAACCCCTCATGATCCTTTGATAAAGCCTACCAACATGGGCTAGAACTTAATCCTGCTAAATCAAAAAGTCACCCAAACCATAAGGGTTTACAACATTATGAGATCGAATATCAAGGTAATAAAACCGAAATCAAACATCCCATAAATATCCATAGCAATAATAAAGCATTCAAGCACAAGTTATGTAAATCAAAAACCATCACAAGAAAAATTATAAATCAAATAATTTTATTCATAATAGACATAATACAATCATTGAAAGAAATCAAAAATTAATGTCTATTTTTCATTTTTGAAACTCTAAATTCGAATTTTTAGAGTTTTCCTCCAAAGTTGAAGCCGGATCAGCAGATTTTACCGGATTCCAATCATCTTCTATAATCACAAGTCTTGATTCAAGACTAACAACATCTTCATTGACTTCTTTAACTTTCTTTCGCAAATCCTTTTCCATGCTCTTTACTTCACATAAAATTATCTCTAATTTTAGTGAGAGATTCTTGAGAAGACTATCATTGAAAGAAGAGATCTCTTCATTGGGAACATCATGTTCAAGCTCTGGAGATGAATCAGAATCGCCATCAGAAGACTCGAGGCGAAGTTTCTTGTTAGGAAACAATATAGTCCGGACTTTTTCGGTTTTGCGAGAGTTGCAACTGGAGGTAGACATTCTGTCATATCTCTATGAAAATGAAGTAAAAGGTCTTACCTCTTATAAGCTCTAGAACTTTTTCTCAAAGATCTTTGAGAATATTATTTCAATTAAATTCATAACCGAAAAATCAATTTTTAGAAATATTTTTATCCAAATATCTACATATATATCCTTACTGTATACTTTCAAGGGTAACAAGTAAGGATCCATGATAACCGGTTAGGCTGTCACAATTTGGTTGTTGAATTTTATTCTCTTGAAGATTTCAACAATATGTTTGAGCATTTAGATTCAGCTCTTAATCTCGTCGTGAGATCTTGATGCTCGGAGAGCTTATTCTCCTGTTTCGAAGAGACCTTTGATCTAAACTTAGATCTTGATTTTCTGGTTTTATACAGTCTCTCTCTCTGTTTAGTATCCGGACATTCCCTTTGAAAATGCCCACTTTGCTTGCACAAGAAGCAAACACCAGAAATATTACGTTTTCTGGATTTATATCCCTCATATTTATTTAGCCTTACCTTCTTGTATCTTGAAACGTTCATACACGGTGATGATTTCCCAAAGCAATTGGGTCTATCTCTCAGTTTCTGATTCTCTGCTTTTAACTTCCTGATCTCATCTTGACAATATTGAATATCGGAGATGAGTTTAGATACTTGCATTTTTTCAGAACATTGAGTAACCTCGATTTTCTTCAGTCGCTTGTTAAATTTTTCTTTATCATTCAGAAAACTCTGTTTGAGTTGATCAAGTGATGATTTTATTTCAATAATGTCAGATTTAAGAAGGTGAGTTCTTTTATCTTTACATGGAAATATCTCCTCGAAAATCGAAGGGGTAAACTCTTCTTGAGTATCTATAGTTGGTAGAATTTCAGATTCATAGACTTCTGCAATGGTTGCAATATGATCTATCTCATCAACTTGATCATTCTCATTAGGACAATAATCAAGTGTGGCAGTGTAAGCATTTCTTTTCCAATGTGTGTCCTTGGTTGGACAATCTGGAGAAATATGGCCAAAACCTCTACACTTGTAGCATTGAGGAATAATATCATCATCATCCCAGGTGTCTTCACGCTTATGTGAAGGAACATGTTTTCCTTTTGTCATAAATGACTATCTTTTTCGATGTCTCAACAGTTTCTTGAATCGTTGAGTAATAAGAGACAAATGATGATTTAATTCAGCTTCATCTTCAGCAGATCGATCGTCCTGATCTTCAAAGTTTTCCGAATATTGAGTCGGAACCCTTTTTAAGGATTTGTAGGCCATATTGTCCTTTTTTTTAGACAAATTTTCTTGATCAAATATCTTTAGTTTACCAACTAGCGAACTTCTAGATAGAGATGAAAGATCATTAGCTTCAATGATTGCATGTTTTTTGGAATCATATCTAGATGGCAACGATTTGAGAATTTTGCACATTATATCCTTTTCAGAAATAGTATTTCAACGAGAGAAATAAGCATTGATTATCTCAGAGAGTCTAAAATGAAACTCTTCAAAGGTATCGTTGTCATCCATTCGAAGATTTTCCCAATCAGACATAAGAGTTTGATGTTTAGTTTTTTTACCTGATGAATTTACTTCAAATATGATCTGAAGATTATCCCAAGCTTCTTTCGAAGTTTGACATGTTGATACATGATGTTGTAAATCACGACTCACAGCATGAATAATCGCATTCAAACCATCTGAATTCTGCTTAGCAAAGGCCTTTTTTTCGTTTGAAAAATCCACTAGCGTTTAGGCTCAGTTTCCATCGTAACCATCGACGACTAATAGCCATGTATTAAAGTCTCGTGATTGAAGAAAAGATGTCATAGCATATTTCCACCATAGATAGTTTGTTCCGTCAAATCTTGGCGATACGTTAATTGAAGTCGATTCATGAGAAGTCGAGTTCATTCTTATAGGTTGGATCGCACCAAACACAGATTGTGAGATCTTTTTGTGTTTGCCTGCTCTGATACCAATTGAAAAGGCGAGGGTACCCAAATATACCTCAATATAAAACTTTTCCTACCTATAAGTCATTTATCCTAAAGTGATTGTCTATGGACTGAGTCGAGAAAATACGACTAAACGGTTCACACTTTGTGTGATCGTCTATGGATACGTGATCAAGACAATACAACAACGAAGTATGTTTACTCGATAAAAAGGTTCATACTTAACCAAACACAATAGGATTGCGTATCAAGTAAATAGGAATTAACGTTTGTGTAATTTACTTTAATTATAATAAAACAATTATAATGCGGAAATATAAAGTAAATGACACAGCAAGATTTTATTAACGAGGAAACCGCAAATGAAGAAAAACCCCGGGACCTTGTCCAGAATTGAATACTCTCAGGATTAAGCCGCTACACAAAATTAAACCTAACTTCGTATAGTTGAGACCAAGCGACTAAACCTATAGTTCACCTAGTTCCGTCTTTATTCCCACGCCTCCAACTTATGAATAAGTCACGTACTTGGAACAATTCCTTTGGTTCGTATTCCAAACAGTAAAGGAACAACAAATTTGTTTGGTATCAACTCTATTCAACCAAGTGATGTGAGTCGGACAAAGATTCTTCTGTTTATCTTAACATAAACTCCTTCGCCAGGTTCTTAGATCTATCTTATGTTCAACTACCGAAGTAATTGTTAATATTTTGCAATCAATACTTTTAATCACAAAGAATTATATTGATGCCGATCTGCACAACTAATCTATCCAATCTACCACAAGGATAAACCGATTATAGTTGGATCCTCTTATACCGAAACAAGTATTGTGCACACTAAAGATTATGAACCCCAAATCATAAATCTTCAATATCTTCTTTGTCTTCAAATATTCTTAGATCTTCAATAAACACCTACACACAACAACTTGAATCTCTTGTGATCAATCACGCACAGAACGAAGTCTGTTAATAATGGATTATCACAAGATTGTATTTAGCACTAACAACAGTCTAAAGATCCCCGTCGAAACATCGATCTAGTTTGAGTGAATCTTATATCAGAAGAGAAGATTCTCAAGCATAAACAAACTAGGTGCAATCAAAGTTCAACCACCGTTAGTCAATCAAATGAATCGAAGACACAAGATAAACCGCAATTATCTAGTTTCCCACCAACGGTACTCGTAGAGCTTCTCAATCCCAAAGAAGACTTTAAACTGAGCGGTCGTAAGAGATTTCGCTTAATTAGGTTACTCTCCTCTACGAATAGGCGGCTTCACCAGTAACAACACAACCGAGGAAGTTTGCTGTCATGAAGCATTAGTTTGCTAGAAATGCAAACTTCAAGTATTTATAGACAATGAAGTTTGGACACCAAGGAATTTCCAAAACCGAAAATATTCTCAAAGATATTCAATATATTCCAAATCCGGTTTCCATAATTCCTGGAAATGCTCTGCCCAAAATAATGACCAAAAATCTCTTTGTAAAATCTCAACTAGTAAATGCACATTACTAATTCTCATTTTCCTAAAATAAAAATTTGAAAAAGCGGGGGTCTAACAACACCACCCAATATTTCTCTTAGCAATCTGTATGGACAAACTCGAATATACTTTTAAGAGAATCAACAAGACTCAATTAATTAAAAGTATATCAACGAGTTTATATCTCTCTCTCTTGATTTGATTTACTCAAACAGAAACTGCAAGTACTAATCAAATACAAGAAATAACTTTGATGGTACCAAAGACCAATATCCAAGGATCAATCAATGACAATCAACAACCAAAGGTTGGATTACTCTAATTGATGATCTAACGCACAACCTGTATTATTTCAATTATAAAGATAAAACAATATAATGCGAAAACTGAAATAACACAGACACCGGAAATTTTGTTAACGAGGAAACCGCTAATGCAGAAAAACCCCGGGACATAGTCCAGATTGAACACACACTGTATTAAGCCGCTACAGACACTAGCCTACTCCAAGATAACTTCGGACTGGACTAAAGTTGAACCCCAATCAGTCTCCCACTGATCCAAGGTACAGTTGTACTCCCTACGCCCCTGATCCCAGCAGGATACTGCGCACTTGATTCCCTTAGCTGATCTCACCCACAACTAAGAGTTTCTACGATCCAAAATCGCAGGCTTTGACAATAAACAAATCTGTCTCACACAGACAAGTCTATCAAAGGATCAATCTGTCTCCCACAGAAAAACCCTAAAGTTTTTGTTCCGTCTTTTGATAATAATCAAGGTGAACAGGAACCAATTGATAATCCGGTCTTATATTCCCGAAGAACAGCCTAGATAAATCAATCACCTCACAACAATCTTAATCGTATGGTAGCGAAATAAGATGTTGCGGAATCACAAACAATGAGACGAAGATGTTTGTGATTACTTTTTATATCTTGCCTATCGGAGATATCAATCTCAAGCCAATCAATAGGATTGTACTCATACGATAGAAGATGCAATATCATATCACACAACTACGATAAAAGTAGTGTCGGTCTGGCTTCACAATCCCAATGAAGTCTTTAAGTCGTTAAACTGGTTTTAGAAGAAGAAAACCAAAGGTTAAAGGAGAAACGAGTCTAGCACGCAAACTGATATCATACGTGATGTTTGGGGATTAGTTTTGCAGAGTTGCTAGATGTCCCCTTATATAGTCTTTCAAATCAGGGTTTCGCGTTGGTCACAAAGCAAACAATATCCACCGTTAGATGAAAACCTGATTTAGATTCAAGCTAATATTTCTCAACCGTTAGATCGAAAACTTAGCTTGTTATACACAAATGAAATGTACGCTTCTAGGTTTGTTAACCGTACCCAAACGTGTACATTGTTGGTTCAACAATAGTTAACCAAAAGGTTAGACATATAAGCATTTCATACCAACCATATTCTTCTTCACCATAACTAGTTAAAGTGACTCAAATGAACTAGTTAGAGAGTTGTTCAATTACAAGGAAATCTTATGTACTACACAAGACACAATTGAAGCGAAGATGATTTGATTCACTTGAATCGGTTCATGAACTTTATATCCACGGTTTGGAATTTGCATTCCTTAGTCTTTATAAGTTTAAGTTCAGAAATCATCTTCAGATATATAACCTTCTTAAGATCGCACACTATATTCGTGGACTTAAGCAACCGGGCAGAGTTCACAAACTCCAGCAGAAAATCTCGGCAAATACTTTTCGCCGGTTCCAGGACTGGGTTCGCGGACTGGTACACACGTAACAAGTTTGTCAACTCCAGCATAATTTCTCGGGATGAGAAGTTCGGCAGTTTGCGGACTTGGAAACAAGCCATTCTTCCGGTTTCTCTTGATAAACAAAGTTCGCAAACTTTGGTTCAAGGGATAGGACTTATTCACATGTTTCCACAACAATACTTATGTCCATCATTGGTTATGTAATCTAAACTCTTATTCCAACCATTGTAACATTCTTAGAGTACGTTATACAGTTGTTACACCATTTCTCGTCAAAGCAATTTTCAAAGTGATTGAAACATATCATGACTTTCATCACTAGGTAAAGATAAACATGATCGAAGCAAAATGCTTACCAACACATATTTCGAGATATAGATAGGCGAGGTATACTCGGATCGAAATACCAAATGTGTGTAATCTAAGTCTATATATAGCATACGACATTTTGTCTCAAGAAGTAGGAGATGGAGTAGATAGACTTTTGAGTGACAGATAAGTTCAAGTCTTCACATACCTTTTTGTCGAGAAGTTCCACCGGTTCCTTGAGTAGTTCTTCTTCTTGTATGATGAATCTCCATGAATTCCTTGATCTCAACTACACTTTCTATCCTAGTCCGAGACTTAGCTATAGTAGACTAAAAATCAAGACTTATAGTTTTGATCACTAACATTAACAAACATGCTTGAGATAGCAACGCATGCGAGTTCGACCGAGAAATGCTCTAACAATCTCCCCCTTTGTCAATTTTAGTGACAAAACTATCAATACATATGGAATACAAAAAAGATAAAGAAACTTTAGTAGCTCCTATTCCACATGTCTAATCTTTAACATTCCTCGAAATCTTTGTCACTTCCAAGTACTCCAATGATCCCAAAGGTTGTAAGTTTAGCATCACCGTTGTTGGAGATCCGTAGCTATAACAATGAGAAAGCATCGGTCTCGATCATTTTTATACAGTGTCATAGTATTATTACACAGTGTCAAAGTCTAATTGTATCACAAATTCAACAATAATACTATGGTGATATGTATCACTCCCCCTTAGTCAATACTCCATCTCACATTGTTATACAGTGTCATAGTTTTTCCTTACACAATGATCTGAAAACCATATGTATTTGTAGTGTGAACTACATATTAATTCTCCCCCTTTTTGTCAATAAAATTGGAAAAGGTACAAGAACGGTATCATAATGAAATTTCCGTAAGAGACTGTGAATGGGGAAAAACGAGCCGCCGGTTTTTTTGGAAAGTGAAGAGTCGAGCGTGATGTCGAGACTCCTCAGCCGGGCAAAATGTTAATCCTCACACAGATGCACCGCTGCAAAGGGGGTGCTTAGATTCGGGAAATCAATCTGTATGACTCCGGCCTAAACCAAGACAATGGCCGTTCCAGAGTCAATTCGGTCGCAAAGAGGGAGATGGGTTGATCTGTAAGAGGGAAGCTGAGAGTTGTGTGGGATCAGTGATGGTCAAGGATTGTGGGTGTGTTGAAGGTTTCTGCAATATTGCTGAACTGCTGAAGTTGAGTTCTGTGAATAAGTTTATATCGAGTTGTTGATGGATAATGATGATAATCGATGATTGATGATATGTCCTCGATTTAGACTTATTTATATTGCAATAATGATGTACCACTGATCCCTGTAAGTGTGACAGTTTCTTGAGTGAAAGAGTGGGAAAGTGGGAGATCGTGGTAAAGTCAGTTCCATGTCGTGCGGAGACTTGACTGATCGTGCACCCACTACTTTGCTAACTTCTATAACCGTTTACACGACTTACGCACATTTGTCGTTGTGGATGAATCCACGTGTCGTAGACCGCCAGACCAAAACCTAAGTGATATCCCCCATTTGTGACGTGATTGAGATTTCACGAATCGTGGAGTCTGCAAGGCAGACGTGTATTAGTTGGTCAGTTGTTGACTGATTTAGACTGTGAGTCTAATTTTATTGAATCGAGCATAAGTGGTGAATGCTCGGCGATTCATGGATTGAACATGTAGTTCTCTGAGATGTCAATGAATTACTGACTAGAAACTGAGCAAGTATTGTTCAATTCGACAAACTACTGATGAGTTACCGAATATTGATGGTTGGATCAATATTCGAGCAACTGAGCAAGTATTACTCAATCCAACAAATTATTTACTGGTGGTGCCGTGACCCAATAAAATATTAATCAAAAATATTGGTGAATTACCGAATATTATTAATTTGGCTGTTGATTACTGAATCAACATAATTTTGTGTTTGAACTTGCTCAGAATGGTGATTCGTGAAGCATTTGTTCGAAACCCTAATTTTTGATCAATCCTTCAAAAATTGGTGAATTGCTGAAAATTGGTCATGAGTGAAGAGGAACCGGCCACATGGGATGATGAGCGTCCATGTGATGCCTGGTGCTCGAGTGAGCATGCACCAGAGTTCTCAGTTTGAGAGTTGGTGAAAGAACGATGATTCAATGCCGGTTTCACCATTTTTTGAAATATTGTTGGTTCATCATTAGGTGATAAAAACTAGGTGTGAGAGATGAGGACCGACCAAGAGGGCATAGGACCGGCTCTTTGTGGTCACGGGACCGGTTGTTGGTCATTTGGAGGATCCTCCAGTTGGTTGGAGAGAGTTCGGCCCAGTATGCCCAATCGAGCAAATTAGGTTAGAATTATGAGAACGTGTGGGACCGGCCTTGTGCAAGCCCTAGGAATGACTCTGGTCGGTCATGGAGGCATGCATGTGTTGCCGTGGTGTCCGTGTTTCCATACTGAGAGTTTCAGTATTTTCTGATGCGCGTTCGAGCAACATAGTGAATTTTCAGAAGAGTTTCATCTCGATTGAGAATTCTCGATTTTTGTTGGAATGAGCATGTATGCTCAATTCATAAATATTTTGAAAATATTAAAATAAAAGTGTTTTAATATTTGAAATTTCCGTGAGAGGCTAGCCAGTCGTGTGACTATGTTGGCTTTTCGTTTTTCGTGATTTGAGCAATATTTGAGAAAATATGGAGAAATCATGAATTTTGCTCAAACCCGGGAGTTTCATGAATTGAGGAAAATAATAATTATGGAAAATTAGGTATTGCAAGGTGTGGGACCGGCCATGGCTAGGGCATGGCCGACAAGCTAGGTTGCCCAGTCCCGCACACCTTTCCCTAATTTATGATATTTTTTTTCATGAATCCTTGAAGTTATGGAGAATCCATGAGTTTTATTTGAAACGGAGGAGTTTCGTGAGATTAGGGAATAATAATTATTATAAAAAGCTAAGGATTATGAGGTGTGGGACTGGCTATGGCTTAGGCATGGCCGACCGGCTAGGTTGCCCGGTCCCGCACACCTCTCCTTATTTTATAATATTATTTCGTGAATCCACCAAGTTATGGAGAATTCACGAGTTTTGCAAAAACAAGGAAAGTTGCTAAAACCAAGGAGTTTTCGTGAGTTCACGAAATAACAAGAAATAAGGAAAATAATGGGAGAGGCACGGACCGACCATGGCTAGGGCACGGCCGGCCGGCCGGCTGGTGGGCCCGGCCTTGGGCACCTCTTATTATTTTATTATTATTTATTGTTTTCTCCTGTTTTGCGAAGGATTCCTCATTATTTCATATTTTTGGCCACTCGTTCGTGCATCCGGGTGCTCAGTCGTGCATCATTTTCGAGTACACTCGTACCATTTTTGTGGGGATTACTCAGTGATGGTCCAAATGCCCGATTTTTGAGTATTTATTACTAATTTATGAAATTCAGCGGGGAATGATTCATGAAACTGAGTAATAAAAGTGAGTAGTTTTTCATTATCAATTCATAGGATCAACCGTGGATTCGACCATTGATCTGATTTTCAATTGAGTTGTAGTAAAACGTTCGTTGAGACTTGTGAAAGCAAATTTTTTTAGATTTAATGAAATTTAAAAACAAACAAAACTTAATTCAAGATTATTAGGAATAACCAAGACACTGATTCCACTATCACACATGAATAAATTATGGCAAATAATCCAAAACTCTAATTATCTTTTAAGTCCCTTATTTCTTAATTCACAAATAATCAGGAAAATTCTCAAATATCAATTGTATTCCCTAAGCATAGATTATCAATTGACTAAACAAAGTATAACCTATCAGATTGAATCACAACTAATTAAGAAAATTATGCAACTAATTTAAAACTCTGCAAAAGGAGTGATTGAGTGAATTATAAATTATAAATTAGAGAAAACAAAATAGTTACCAATTATTCATGCGTAAATAGCTTCCTCATTGCCTTGGTTGTGGGAGATTTAGCTCATTATCATGTTGGAAACACGCTCAAAAGTTGATTTCATTGCTCAAATGGTGTTTACAAATGATGAAAAGGGAGAAATAATTCAAAATCGGGTTTGTAACGCTTATAATTGTTGCAAACCAAAGAACAATACAGAGGATGTCACTGTTACTGTAGCTCTAAGACTGTCGTTGAACAGTCGCAAATACTATAGCAAAATAAGACTGCTTCTTGAGGTCTTATGTTCTTCGTGTTATTCAATGGCAGTAACAACAACAGGTTTCTCTTGTGATCGTATTTCGCCTCTGTGATGTTCCAAATCCTTCCCAAACTCTTTGTCCCACTGCTGACTGCTCAAACCCTCATTTATATACGCCAGGACCAAATATCTTCCCCTTAATTACCCAAATATTCTCGCAATTAAAATCAATATCTCGAGAATATCTTCACCAATTTGCAGCGAGTATAGTTTCCCATTTTTATCTCCATCACGCGTCATCTGGCAGCTAAGAACATATACAGAGACTCAAACACCCTAACTGCACACGACAGCTCACAAAAATCCCGTGAATGTCTCGACCAAATATATGTTCCCTGTTTTATCAAAATCTTCTTTTTCTTCGAAACAAAACCACGTATCAAGCATGTTTAGCTGTGAAACGACAATCTCAATCATACTGTGACAAGAAATCCTTGGAAATCTTGTATAAGATTCTTCCAGGGAGTTACGTATTTAACTGCAGCTGAGAGGAATAGTTTCCCGCCAAAAACGAAAATTCAAATGAAGGGGACGACCTCCCCTTAACAGAGATGGGGGTGCGAATAGCAGTTGGCGCCCCTGAGGTGCCCCTTAGTAATTGAGGTGCCTCTTAACCAAACTGAGAGTCCGCATAACAAATGTCCTCCGGGGGTGCTCCGCATAATTTTTCGAGCCGATTTTTCCAAAAATGTTTATTTCCCAAAAATACCTACAAACACACAAAACACCATAATAAGTACAAAATTGAGTACCAACAATACAGACATTGAGGACAAATCAGACACAAAAATGTGTCTATTAAAATACCCCCAAACTTATTATTTGCTAGTCCTCGAGCAAAAATAATCTAGAAAAAAAATGACTACACTTAGCACGTGCAACAAGTCGTTAAACCGCTAGGTGTCCCTAGCGGCGGAGTGTTGTCTCCGGAGGGTTTACCAGAGGTGTATCCACAAAAACTTTACTCCATACCCTAGCTATCTACGCAGAACCTTGGAAGGCACTAAAGAATCTCCTTGGTTGGCATACAATCATTGACTATAGGAGGAAGTACCCTGATGCGAAATTCTAATTGATGTACACGAGTTTGCACTCAAGCATACTAAAATTCATATATAAGTGACAGAGCTCTACTCAGATAGTTTCTGGACATCATAACCGGAGTCAACCAATCACATGAAAATATCATGAAGATGGATAAAGAGAAAAAAAATAGATGTTTAAAGTGAACGGTGTTTCCCATATCTGTCTGAAGGCCTCTGCCAAGATGAACCTATCCTAATGGACTAAGATACCAGTCTTAATAATATCAACACAACTTGCGTATACAAGGGGACCAGTGGTTGATAAACCTAACTCTAGGTCAACACAACTGGCATATACAAGGCACCGGTGGTCGACTTTATTTGAATTTATTCCGGTTGGTCTGATGGTCTGGTCTCAATTCTCAACTTTTTTATTTTTTTGTTGGTATCTCAATCACCCTATTTCACCCTATCAATGGTAACAACTTGAATCATGTGCCCCATCAAGTCACTTAAAAAATAAAAACAGAAGGATTAGCATTCAACGAGATATGGCGAAACTACCATGTTTTTTTTCTTTCTAACACCTGAGCTCTGTGTTTTTATGAATAGACTCTTTAGATGTTTCCATCTAATCAGATTGGTTCCTCAACTCCTATAACCAAGATGTTCCCATCCACTTAGATTGGTTAGTGCCAACCTTCATAAGCATAAATTTCTAGGCTCTGGAGTTTATTTATTGCAACTAAAAGCTAACAAAAAGTTTCTTCCCCACCCCGAAACTTAAATCTAACATTTTCCTCAATGTTTCTAATGAAAGAGCAATACCAAATAGTAAAGTAACATGAGGAATCAGTAAAGAGAGAAGTCGGAAAGATAGTACCTGGGTGAAGAGAGAAATCAAAAACTAATATACAACATACAATCGCCTCAATGGTCAATCAAGGGTAAACAGGGTCCTCCAGAAGGACCTCCTCAACATCACCTGCAGGAAAGGTCTCTAAAAAGGGTTTCAATCTCTGACCGTTAACCTTCTAAGAACTATTACCATCCGGTGTCTCGATCTCAACATCTCCATGAGGAAAGACAGTGCGAACAATAAAAGGACCCGTCGACCGAGAACGTAACTTCCCAGGGAAAAGATGCAAGCGGGTATCATACAGAAGAACTTTTTGACCTGGAGAAAATGACTTTATTAAAATATTCTTATCATGCACAAGTTTCATTTTTTTTCTTATACTCCTTAGCACTATCGTATGCATCTCTACGAATCTCTTCCAACTCATTGAGCTGGAGTTTCCTATGGGCTCCTGCCTTGTCTAGTGAAAATTTAGCTGCTTAACAGCCCAATATGCTCTATGTTCTAACTCAACAGGTAAGTGACATGCCTTGCCATACACAAGTCAATAAGGTGACATTACAATGGGGGTCTTAAATGCAGTACGGTAAGCACATATGGCATCAGTAAGCCTAGAAGACCAGTCTTTCCGATTAGGATTAACTGTTTTCTTTAATATACGCTTTATCTCCCTATTGGAAACCTCTATCTGACCACTAGTCTGTGGATGATATGGGGTAGCTACCTTATGTGTAATACCATATTTCTTCATCAAAAGCCTAAAAGGTCCATTACAAAAGTGCGACCCTCCATCACTAATTATAGCTCGCGGTGTACCAAAACGTGTAAGTATATTATCTTTAAAGAAATCAATCACAACCTTATAGTCATTAGTCTTACGCGCAACCGCCTCAATCCACTTATAGACATAGTCTACAGCGACAAGGATGTATAAGTTACCAAAGGAATTAGGAAACGGACCCATAAAGTCAATACCCCACACATCAAAGACCTCAACAACTAAAATAGGGTTCAAAGGAATCATGTTCCTACGGGAAATGGTTCCTAATTTCTGGCAACGTTCACAAGTAACACAATAACTATGGGAGTCTTTAAACAACAAAGGCCAATAGAATCGACATTGCAATATCTTAGAAGCATTATTCTTAGCACTAAAGTGACCCCCACAAGCATGATCATGACAAAAGGAAATAATACTGGACTGGTCACTCTCAGGTACTAATAATTTGGTCGGGACAATACTTAAACAAATAAGGATCATCCCAAAAGAAGTGCTTCACCTCGGCTAAAAACCTAGAACGATATTGTTTACCCCAATGTTGGGGCATTCGACCAGTAACAAGATAGTTCACTATATTTTCATACCAAGGTAATTGGGTAACAAAAAACAGTTGTTCATCAGGAAAGCTATCCCTTATAGGAAAGGAATCATCAGGGGAATCAACAACTAGCCTAGACAAGTGGTCTACTACTACATTTTCGGCACCCTTTTTGTCTCTAATGTCTGGAGAAAACTCTTGCAACAAAATGATCCACCTAATCAATCTAGGTTTCGTATCCTTTTTAGACAGAAGATATTTTAAAACAGCATGATCAGTATATATTACGATCTTAGAACCTAAGAGATAGGGTCTAAACTTGTCTAAAGCAAACACAATGGCTAACAGTTCCTTCTCGGTAGTGGTATAGTTCAACTTGGCATCATTTAGAGTTTTGATAGCATAGTAAATCACATGAAGTAATTTTTTTTCTCGCTGACCTAACACAACACCAATAGCATAATCTGAAGCATCACACATGATCTCAAAGGGTAGGTTCCAGTTGGGTACCTGGACTATGGGGGCGGTAGTGAGTAAATTCTTAATCTTCTCAAAAGCCTCTAAACAAGCATCATCAAAGAAAAACTTAACATATTTTGCAAGCAAATTGCAAAGAGGTCTAGAAATCAAGCTAAAATCCTTAATGAATCGACGATAAAAACCTGCATGCCCTAAGAATGACCTGATATCTCTTACAGTTTTTGGGACCTGTAAAGTTTTAATAAGATCAACTTTGGATCTATCTACCTCTATACCCTTCGAAGATACGATATTCCCTAGAACAATTCCTGAACGAACCATGAAGTGACATTTCTCTCAATTAAGCACTAAATTCTTTTCCTTACACCTAGCCAAAAATAATGACAAATGATGCAATCACTCATCGAAAGATGAACCAAATACTGAAAAATCATCCATAAAGACCTCTAAGAACCGTTATACCATGTCAGAAAATATGCTCAACATACAACGCTGAAAGGTCGCAGGGGCATTACATAGCCCGAAAGGCATGCGTCTATACGCAAAGTTACCAAAGGGACAAGTAAAAGTGGTTTTCTCTTGGTCTTCTGGGGCAATAACAACCTGATTATAACCGCAATATCCATCTAAAAAGCAATAATGGCTACGTCCAACTAATCTCTCTAGCATTTGGTCGATGAAGGAAAGGGGAAAGTGGTCCTTCCTAGTGACCTTGTTCAATTTTCTATAGTCAATATAGACACGCCAACCCGTGGTCACCTGGGTTGGGATTAACTCATTATTCTCATTCTGGACTACAGTAATACCAGATTTATTGGGAACAACCTGAACGGGGCTGACCCACTTACTGTCTGAAATGGGGTAGATAATGCCTGCATCTAACATCTTAAGAACCTCGATTCGAACTACTTCTTTCATATTAGGGTTCAGTCGACGTTGCATCTCCCTAGAAGGTTTGGTGTCACTTTCTAAATAGATCTGATGCATACAAACAGTGGGAATTATACCCTTAATGTCTGCTATGGTCCACCCTAAAGCTTCCTTGTTGTTTTGAAGGACGGTTACTAGCCTACTTTCCTGATCACTATCCAAGTCGGATGCTATAATCACAGGTAAAGTTTCATATGGGTCTAAAAACACATACTTTAGGGTATCTGGCAATGGTTTTATTCCCAACTTAGGAGGCTCTTATAATGAAGGAACTAGGGTAGACTTAGAAACTGGTAGTGGTTCGAACTTAGGTTTCCATCCATTATTAGTGTCTAAAAAATGGGTTGTCTAACAAAGCATTCACCTCATCAATCACATTATCATCATCAAAATCAATCCCAAAGTGATCTAGGCATTTCTCTAATGGATCTTCTAACAAAGTGTTTGGTAATGACTCCTTGACTAATGTTCCTATCATGTTCACCTCTTCTATGTTCGAGTCATCTAGTTCAGAGGGTAGCTTACTAATATTAAAAATGTTCAGCTCAACAATCATATTACCAAAAGACAAATTCATAATACCATTTCGACAGTTAATGATCACATTAGATGTAGCTAAAAATGGGCGACCTAAAATCACTGGTATTTGAGTCTCTCTGGGTCGGGGACAGGTTGGGTATCTAGGATAAAAAAATCCACTGGATAAATAAACTTGTCGACCTCAATAAGAACGTCCTCGATCACACCACGAGGAATTTTAACGGACCTATCAGCTAACTGAAGTGTCATTTGGGTAGGTTTCATCTCACCAAGTCCTAGCTTAAGGTACACATGGTATGGAAGTAAGTTCACACTGGCTCCTAAGTCAAGCAAAGCTTTCTCAACACGGTACTTACCTATTTTGCAAGAAATGGTAGGGTACCCTGGGTCTTTATACTTAGGAGTAGTGGTATTCTGAATAATGGAACTCACGTGACTAGCTAGAAAGACTTTCTTCTGGACTCTAAGCTTTCGCTTTCGCGTACACATATCCTTAAGGAACTTGGCATAAGCGGGAATCTGCTTAATTGCATCTAATAATTGAAGGTTGATAGTTACATGCTTAAAAACCTCCAATATATCATTAAAGGTGGACTCCCTCTTAGTTGGAACTAGCAGTTGTGGGAATGGGGCTCTAGGAACAAAGCCGGGCTCAATATGACCCTCATTGGTCTCTTTAGAGACTCTATCAGTCTCCTCAGTTTCTGGTTCAGAAGGGTGAACTACAACATGTTCACTATCAGGCATGGAAACCTTGTTGTCTATCACTCTACCACTCCTAAGGGTTTTAATAGCATTTACATGTTCGGATGGTCTTTCACCTATTTCATTAATTCCTCTAGGGTTGGGTTGAGTTTGACTAGGAAACTTACCTCTTTCTCTTAAAGACTCATTTATCTGACTAACCTGGGTTTTCAACTCGGAAATAGCCTGAGAGTTAGCCTGACCTATTCTCTTATTTTCTTCTAAACCTTGAGCGACAGATTGCTGAAACTGCACAGTGTTACGAGTTAACAAAGCAAGAGACTCTTCTAAACTCATAATCTTCTTATCGAAGGGTTCTGAAACTGTGCCGGAGCTGAAGGATTCTTAGTATAGCCAAAACCTGGGGGAACCTGAGAGTTACTAGACTGACCTTGATTCTGGCCCTTAGACCAAGAAAGGTTGGGATGGTTTCTCCAGCCAGGGTTATAGGTTTCTGAATATGGGTCAAACTTCTGACGGTTATCGAATCTAGTGTTGTTAAAGAGCATTGGCTTGCTCCCAACAGTATGGCCTTCCCAAAAGGCTCTATTCTACCACTATTACCACTAGAATGACCTAATTCTAAGGCTTCTAACCTTTTGGCTATGGCTGCTATTTTAGCATCTGACTCATAAGATCCTTCTACCCTATTGACATTTCCTCTACTTAGAAGAATTTTTTCTGGGGTTCCCTACTATTTTCCCATTGTTGGGTCTTATCGGCGATTTCATTCAAAAATGTCATCGCCTCATCAACAGTTTTATTCTCAAACCCACCTGTGCATAAGGACTCAACCATGGTTGTTGTGAATAATCTAAACCCTCGTAGAGGATCTGAACTAACCTAACCATCTCTAAACCATGATGAGGACATTGAGATATTAAGTCATTGAACCTTTCTAAATACCTATATAAAGATTCTCCCTCTTGTTGAGCAAAAGTACAGATTTGTGTCCTAATAGACGATGTTTTGTGCCTTGGGAAAAACTTCAGTATAAAGGCAGATGTAAGTTGGTCATAGGTTTCAATTTACTCAGAAGCCAAACTATACAGCCAAGATTTGGCTTTATCTTTTAAGGAAAAGGGGAATACCCTAAGTTTCAACGCATCATCACTAAGGTTTTTAATTTTTAGAGTACTACAACCTTCCTCAAATTCCCTAACATGAAAATAGGGGTTCTCACTCTCTTTTCCTAAAAAGATTGGGAGCATCTGTAAAGTCCCAGGTTTGAGTTCATAATTTGCCTCGGTTTCAGCTAACTTGATACAAGACGGACGAGAGGTCCTAGTTGGGTTTAATAAAGCTTTCAAAGTTTTCATTTCTGGCACTACCAAAGGACTAGGAGTACTTTCTTCACTAATTGTCAAGTTTTCAAAGCTGAAATTTCCAAAGACAGGGCTCTCAAAAGAAGATTCTTTGAGCTCCCCGCCTTCACAAGAAGAACCACTAGGTTTATCACTAATCAAACGACCTAAAGTGTTTCTTTTCCAAGCCCGCTCTTTAATAACCTTGGGCATACATTAGAAAAACAAAAGAAAAAAAAAGAAATCCTAAAAGGAAAGGAAGTTCTATGCAAACAAAAACAAGGATGACTCCACCACAACAAACCTACTGATTTCTAGCAAACAAAAAGCATGATGGCTCCACTTAGATTATTTCTAGACCAGCTTCTAATCCTTCGAAAGGGAATTCGTTACAATTTAAGAAAACTCCTCTGGAATCAATCCGAGTTTAAGTAAGTTGAATCGAGATGAGGGAATCTCGGTGGAGCTTTGATACCCAAGGCCTCACCGGTGTTACAAGGCGACGTATTCAACTCACAGAAACCATCATGAACTTTGAAGCATGCTTAAAAGAGTAACCAATATTTTTCGAATGACTTTCCTATTAAGCTCGTTACCTTATAGGTCTCGTTCTAGTCAAATTTTAGGCTTCGGTTCGCGTTTGGTTTCGTTTTTCTAAGGAGGGCAAGAAGGGAACGGTGATGAAATCCGAACCCTTATCTTGTATGGCCAGTCCTTTCCCTTTACTAGGAAATTAAAGCAGCCGTTTTAAAATCCTCAGCATATATGCAAACGAAGGAATACAGTAACTCGCTCACAGGGGATTCGTGAGTGTTTCGAAAAATTTACCTCCCGTACCAGACAGGGGATGAACCGCTGAAGTCGACTCGGGCCACGACTTCTATGTCATGTACGAACCCGAGGGGCCGAGGCGATATCGTAATCGCCGTCCTTCTCTACAAACAATTGATATTTAAACTACCCTTCCGTAGGGTTTTAAAAAAAATAAAGTCCCAAAGTCCACAGTCCAAAGTCCAAAAATAAAGTGCAAAAGAAAAAGATAATCTAAAAAAAAATCTAAAAAATTGTTTCTCTCTCTCTTTTTTAATTAATTTTTATTCTTCTTTTCTTGCGCTCCTTTCGCTTTGCTTTTACTCCAAATCTTTAAGTATTCACCAAAAACTTTGGCAAATTTTTCTTTCGCTCCAAACTCCAAAATCTGTAAGGAAAAGACAAAAACCCAAAAACATAAAGAAGAACAAATAAAACAAAAATGAAAAACAAATGAAAACCTAAAAAAAAAAAAAATCTAAAAACTCTAGCCTAAAGACAAGTCCGCGTCGGCAACGCCAAAAATTGATCTGATTTTCAATTGAGTTGTAGTAAAAAGTTCGTTGAGACTTGTGAAAGCAATTTTTTTTTGATTTAATGAAATTTAAAAACAAACAAAACTTAATTCAAGATTATTAGGAATAACCAAGACACTGATTCCACTATCACACATGAATAAATTATGGCAAATAATCCAAAACTCTAATTATCTTTTAAGTCCCTTATTTATTAATTCACAAATAATCAGGCAAATTCTCAAATATCAATTGTATTCCCTAAGCATAGATTATCAATTGACTAAACAAAGTATAACCTATCAGATTGAATCACAACTAATTAAGAAAAATATGGAAACAATTTAAAACTCTGCAAAAGCAGTGATTGAGTGAATTATAAATCATAAATTAGAGAAAATAAAATAGTTACCAATTATTCATGCGTAAATAGCTTCCTCATTGCCTTGCTTGTGGGAGATTTAACTCATTATCATGTTGGAAACACGCTCAAAAGTTGATTTCATTGCTCAAATGGTGTTTACAAATGATGGAAATGGAGAAATAATTCAAAACCGCGTTTGTTACGCTTATAATTGTTGCAAACCAAAGAACAATACATAGGATGTGTCACTGTAGCTCTAAGACTGTCGCTGAACAGTCGCAATACTATAGTAAAATAAGACTGCTTCTTGAGTTCTTATGTTCTTCGTGTTCTTTAATGGCAGCAGCAGCAACAGGTTTCTCTAGTGATCGTATTTCGCCTCTGTGATGTTCCAAATCCTTCCCAAACTCTTTGTCCCCCTGCTGACTGCTCAAACCCTCATTTATATATGCCAGGACCAAATATCTTACCCTTAATTACCCAAATCTTCTCGCAATTAAAAACAATATCTCGGGAATATCTTCACCAATTTAAAACGAGTATAGTTTCCCATTTTATCTCCATCATGCGTCATCCGGCAGTTAAGAACATATACAGAGACTCAAACACCCTAACTGCACACGCCAGCTCACAAAAATCCCGTGAACGTATCGACCAAATATATGTTCCTTGTTTTATCAAAATCTTCTTTTTCTTCGAAACAAAGCCACGTATCAAGCATGTTTAGCTGTGACACGACAATCCCAAACATACTATGACAAGAAATCCCCGGAAATCTCGTCTAAGATTCTTCCAGGGAGTTACGTATTTAACTGCAGCTGAGAGGAATAGTTTCCCGCCAAAAACGAAAATTCAAATAAAGGGGACGACCTCCCCATAACAGAGATGGGGGTGCGAATAGCAGTTGGCGCCCCTGAGGTGCCCCTTAGTAATTGATGTGTCCCTTAACCAAACTGAGAGTCTGCACCTCCGGGGGTGCTCCGCATAATTTTTCGAGTCGATTTTTCCAAAAAATGTTTATTTCCCAAAAATACCTACAAACACACAAAACACCATAATAGGTACAAAATTGAGTACCAACAATACAGACATTGAGGACAAATCAGACACAAAAATGTGTCTATCAACCATGAATTCAGAATAATAACATAGGTATTACCATTCCATGGGATCGTGGATTCGACCATGAAATCGGAGTAATAAAATAAGTGGTGATATTACCATTTCATGAGACCAGCCGTGGGTTCGACCATGAAATCGGAGTAATATCTATTACCATTTCATGAGATCAGCCGTGGATTCAATCATGAAATCGGAGTAATACATTTATCTATTACCATTTCGAGCATGAAATAGGAGTAATGAGATAAGATATATTATCTTCTAGTTTTTCAGTGGTGAATGTCAAGGTAGAATTTAATCTCTTGTGTATAGTCAGTGAATTAACAAGTGTTGCCGATGCCCTGAAGACGTTATTGCTCTCAATCTTACGGAGAACCGTCTGGGTCTATACACGGTCTCTCTACATAGTCAGGGAACAGTGAGTATCACCGACGTCCTGAAGGCGTTATTGCTCTCAATCTTACGGAGAACCGCCCAATCGTTCTTCTATGTAGAGGTAGGTACCTCTATGTAGTCAGGGAACAACGAATGTCACCGATGTCCTGAAGGCGTTATGTCCTCTCAACAAACAATTATGTATGGAGGACCGCCCAATCTTTCTTATACATATAGGGACACGATGAAATGCACGACGTCGAACGCTCAGCAAGTGGGAGGCCTTTCGAGAATCATATTCATCGTGGCTCTGAGAGGTACTCGATCAAAGATTGTGAAAACGGTTCACGGATCGTAAAATATGAATCGTCACATGTGTTCCTGAAGCCGGGTCAGAAACATGCAGTATCATGATTTTACGATTTTGACCCTTGTCGAAAATCCACCATCAACATTAAGTCCCCTGCTTAGTGAAGGACAATCATGTGCCGCAGTAAGTATTAGATGGTGATTTTGTACGAGATGAGCAGTGGAACTCAGTCATACAAAGGTATTTTCAGAACCCCAATTTGCTCCAATGGTGTCATGTACAAGCAAATGCTCAGGTGAGGATCCTGATGGTGTGATGGAGTGTCATCTCGTGGTCACGGAGAGATGAGGCACTGCTGATTTGGACGACCGGGCATCCTGTTTTGGTCGGTTTAATGTTTGCGGGCCCGAGCCCAAAAAAAAATCCTTGTTTTAGGAACAGACGTGCGTCGTTCGTTAGTTAAGAAACAAACAAAATATAGTGATAAAAATTTTGTCTATGCGCTTTCACGAAAGCCAATTTTTTTTAAAAAAAATATGTGATATTTCACAAAAGGGAATAAACTCTCGTTTCAAAGGTGGATGCTCGTACAAGAGAAAAAGGTTTTTTTTTTTGATAGACGTGCGTTTGTTAGTAATAAAAATTCTGTTGATGAGCTTTCATGAATTTTTTGAAAATATACTCGTTTCAAACACGAATGCTCACGCGAGGGAGCAAAATATATATATATTTTTTTTCAAATTTATGTGAGTTTCACGTTAAAATATATCTTTGTAAAGTCAATGTTTTGATTTTGAACAACTGCTGAAAGTAGACAATTATACATGGTGAAATAATATCTGTATGTGAGTTTTCACAATTGTAGAATGGACGTCTGTCCAATTTTTGAAAAACCAGTGAATGTTCACACAATGAAAACTTACGTGAAATTAAGTTTTTGATTTTCAGCAATTGCTAGAACTAAACAATTTTTGATGAAATACTGTTTGCATGGATTTTGTGATCTGGTAGTGTGTGCACAAAACCAATGAGTGTTCACTCGGTAGGAGTCGCTCACACGGTGAAAATAATGTGAATTGTTCACATGATGGAAGTTTCGTGAATCGTTCACAGTTTTATGAAGATCACGTTATGGCTGTGAATAACGAATTTTGTTCGTCTTTGCAGGTTTGAAGGAGCGAACAAATTCTCGAGATTGTAATCACTACAGCTAGTGAAATTGTAAATAGGTAAGAGTTGGATAGTTACCATTTTCGTAGACGTCGATATGAGCATCATAATTGTCTTGTTGCTTCAATTCTGTTGATGAAATTTGTGTATGGATGTCACAACAACTTTGCGAAAATGGATCAGTCCCGTAGCGCTTCTGAAGATGATGCTTCTTCGAGAGAGGATGTTTCCACAGACACCTCTTCCATAGGTGATGGTTCCTCCAAAAATGATGATTCTGAGATTTCCAAGGAGAAAGAGGGAAGTCCCAAGACTAAGAACATTCCAACTTCTGAGGATAAGTTCTTTACGTATCTACATAGACCTGAAAAGCGTCCCTTAGGCTCCTCGTTTCGGTTGTTAATAAATCCCAGGAGCACTACTCAGAATAAATTGGTATCTCCTCAAGCATTAATCCGGTTTTGTTTGCAAGGAAAACACTTTTCGGCTTCTCATGTCTGATGCATTTCTCTAGATGGGCAAGACACATGATGGGTCATAGCCGTGTTAGGACCATATTGGATAGTTCCCAGGTAACACGAGCCATTCAAGCTGCTGGAGATTTAATCATCAACCATGATATACCAGTTATGGTAGCCTTGCTCGCCCGTTGGTGTGTTCCTACTCACACGTTTATATACAGATGGGGAGAATTCACCATTACTTTAGAAGATGTAGTTGCTTTGTTGCACCTTCCAATTACTGGTAATTTCCCTGAAGAGCTTTCTTCAGAAGAGAAGGAGTAGAGGCCAAGATGCACGAATTCAATGAGTCACCCGCATCCTGCTATGCTCAATGTTTATCACATTGGTGGTCGAGAGATATAATTCCTGAAGAACCGGTTGATGGCGCTTTAACAATTGCTGCTTTCTTATGCCTGTGGCTCTCCAGGGATATCTTTGAAGATTGTGGACACTTGCTGAAGACGTTTGTGATTCGCTTTGCCATAAAGATGGCCAAAGGTGAGAAAATTCCCATTGGCAGTCTATTCTTGGGTTCATTGTTCTCCAATTTAGACTCTTTAGTTATAGACTCCAGTATTTCTGATGGCTTCATGAAAGTCGAGACATATGCCAATACCATGTTCCTCCGAGCCTTGATGTGGGAGCATCTCGAGAGTTACCCCCCAATTCCCCATAGCATTTTGCAAGGACCCAAGGTCGACACTCGTCACTCGTTTTGGACATTGAGTCTGAGTTCAACTTTCTCCCCTGGGTGTCAGTTCCTTCTCTCTTCTCACAATTGATCACTTTCAATACTGTTGAAGAGAATATCATGCTAAGTACTGGTGCTGGTCTGAGCGAAGGAGGGAGATCTTTTGTCTCGAGTTGTACTCCTGGTTTCTTGATATCAATAATGAATGGAGAATTCCAGGTAGAAGAATACAACATTGATAGAGCAGCTAGACAGATGGGTCTTGATCAGTGTATTCCGGGTCATCGGACAAATAAGCCAGAGATTGAGTACCTGAAGGCTCACTTAGACTGCACACATGTGGAAGAAAACATCATGAAAGTCGAGACATATTCCAATACCATGTTCCTCCAAGCCTTGATGTGGGAGCATCTCGAGAGTTACGCCCCAATTCCCCGTAGCATTTTGCAAGGACCCAAGGTCGACACTCGTCACTCGTTTTGGACATTGAGTCTGAGTTCAACTTTCGCCCCTGGGTGTCAGTTCCTTCTCTCTTCTCACAATTGATCACTTTCAATATTGCTGAAGAGAATATCATGCTGAGTACTGGTGCTGGTCTGAGCGAAGGAGGGAGATCTTTTGTCTCGAGTTGTACTCCTGGTTTCTTGATATCAATAATGAATGGAGAATTACATGTAGAAGAATACAACATTGATAGAGTAGCTAGACAGATGGGTCTTGATCAGTGTATTACGGGTCATCGGACAAATAAGCCAGAGATTGAGTACCTGAAGGCTCACTTAGACTGCACACATGTGGAAGGAAACGATTATTTGTTTCCATGTTCTGACCGAGATACTTTCGTAACCCCTGGTTCATAGACTTTTGGCGTCAGCAACTTGAGCGTGTGTATCAGTTTGCAATGGATGTTCAGTCCCCAATTCAAGAATTCCCTTCCTTTGACATGATTTATGATCGACCCAGGCTGAGATACCTTTCCAGTGGCGACAAGAGGAAGACGTCTCCAAATGCGACACATGTAAGTTCCTTTTTTGTGATTTTAGCCAAAGTATATCAATCACACTTTTAATTGTATTGTTGACCTTGTGATAGGATGCTCGTGATGTGAGATCTCGAATTGATGTAAACTCTCCAAACCTTCAAGAAAGTCCTCAAGGAGGAGAAGGCAGGAGCAGGGCATCTCATAGGATGATACCGAACAATATACAATCCCCTGCCGCTTCTTTGGTGAGTTGTTAGCGTTTTTGTTTGCCATTGTGACTTTCTCGTCCGTATAATTAGGATCTTGAAAGAATATTGTTAATTCGTTCCAGAATTTTGCTCCATCGGTTGTTGATGGTCTTCGTTTTGCTCCTGGTCGAATAATTCAGGGATCCAGCACCGAGGAAGTCGACGTAAGTATTCCCTTTTCGCGCTAATCGTTGTAGCATGCCTTTGGATGAATTAGTGATGATTGTTGTTGATGTAATCAGGAGGAAATCATTATATACAAGCAGCATATTGATGAAGTACACTCTTCTTTGAGTCATGGAGATATGGAGAGTTCCCGAAATCCCGAACCGAATGAAGATAACGGAGTTTCCAACACCCCCGAGCCTTCAAATGGGTTAGAGACTCCCCTAGTAAGTATACCTCCTGTGACCTCTTCATAGATATATGATATTGCTTATTTATGAATAAATGAGTGAAAGTCCATGCGAGTATACGAGTAATTTTGCCGAAATACGCCACCAAGAAATTTCAGACTTCAGCTTTTAGTAAAAACACCGTCGAATCCTCGTCTGGAGTCGGATTTTCGATGTCTGCATATGTATCTTCAAGCCCAGGAAATTTCCAAGCTTTTATATAGAAGATTTTTCATTTTTGAGCATGTTTAGGGGCCTGAAAAAGGCGAAACCGTAAACTTCCAGGAGATTTTCAGAACTTTTCCAGATTGCATGTCGTCCAATGTTTTGGCCACATCTCCTTGCTCGTTCATCCGATCGTTATGAAAATTTGACATGTTATATATGACTTCCATACGAAGATAATGGTATATCACCCAACCTCAAATTACTTACCAATTGCTCCCAGTTCGTCGTTTAATACAGGGCAGTGTAGAATCTCTTCAGATGAGCTTGTTTGAAAATGCGTTTCATGGATTCTACACCATTTGCTCATGTTTTGGATCCAAAATAAGGAACTTATATGATGTTATTTCACTTAAATTCTGAATTTTATGGTTGCCTTTGATTTTCCAGCTCTAATCTCATGTAATCTTCGTATTAGGTACCAAATACCGAAGTTGAGAATAACGGAACCAATGTTGAAGATTCGAGAAATGTGGTGAATAAAAGCAGTAACATTACCAAATCTCCACCTACAGGTTATGAGAATATCATTGTTGAAGCCGTAGAGGAAACTGAGACTCCAGTTTCTATTAAAACCGAGCAAAGAACAAAAGAGACTGTCCAGAAGAAGATGTTGTAATGACAATAGAGGATGCTCCAGTAGTTGAGAATCGTGTAGTAATACACAAATATCCTAATGCAGGGATTGTTTGTGAGCCTCCATTTGGTGCTCAACTCCCGTATCATGTGTATGTTGGTGGATTCAGTGTTCCTACTGGGTATGCCAACATATATGAGAAGTTGTGGAAAATGTATGGTCATATTGTTGTTGCCAGGGATCCTGATCCTAGCTACTTCTTGACAATGCAATTGGGAAAAATATTGCGTGTTATAGATGACATACGAACCAGGGCCAAAAGTAAAGTTACTCGAGATGTACTCTTTGATTGGGAGTACAACTTGGAGAATTCTGAGAGACTTGGCTTTAACTTGAAGTGGCTTCGTCAGAAGATCAACATTATCAAGGATGCAGTAGTGAAGAACATCCCTTTTACTAGTAATGCTGTGATGGAGAAAATGACCAAGATTGCTGAGTTGACCAAAAAGCTAGAGTTGGAAAGAGCGGTTTTGCAAGTCTTGAAGAATGCTGAGAAGCAGAAATTATACTTCGATGGCTTCCTTTAGTTTTCTTCCGATAATCTCCGAACATTGAACTTCTGAGAGATGTGAGGTTTTATTTTGGTTTTGAGTTTTTGATTGGTTTTGAATTCGTGAGTGACTGAGGATTTTCTTTTGAATTTTGGATCTAATAGAGAATTTTTATTAAATAAAGAACTTTGATAAATTATTGAATTCAAATACTGGATGCAGCATTGCAAACGTTTTGGAGGAATTGAAAATATATTTGAAAGAAAATCCTAAAAGCAAACCAAATATTTCTGTGTCTGGCAGGAACGCCTGAATTGCCGAATACCTCAGACATCAAAATCTTTGAGCCAATTCTCATGGATTACTGGTATGGTCCTGCCATCCATGTTGATTAGCTTTTAGTATCCTCCAATTATGGATCTTGCAACCATAAAAGGTCCTTCCCAATTGGAGCTCCTTGCAGAATGGAGATCACGTTTAGCTGCCTTACGAACTAAATCTCCTTCCTGGAATTTGTTAGGCTTGGTTGTACGCGCCTTGAATATCTTCTGATGATTTGGGATTTCCCGAGCAGTGGAGTTCCATGGTTGTGGACACTCGCGCATAGGGAAGCATCTAGGATACTGTTTATCAAACTCGACCATTATTCTGGAGATGACAGTGTTGGTGGAGTGCTGAATTTTGAGAGGTTTTGCATCTAACCACTTAGTGAAGTATTGCTGAGGCGAAACTAGCCACTCATAACGTTTGGTGATAGCTAGGTTTTGAGCAGAACTGAGTCCCCAGACTAGGTAGCATATTTGAAAGTTGCTAATATGGAATTATGAGGGGGAATAAGACTTGCTTGCGTGCGGAATCTCTTGATAAATTCATGTGCGCTTTCTTCATGATTTTGTGTGAGTCATATCAAGGCTTGGACTTTCTCCAAATGCTCGAAAGGTTGATCATCTTTCGAGTCAGAACATTCTTCGACGGAGAATTGTGCCACTGAAGATGAAGATACCGCAACAAATCTTCCATCATGAATCCATGCTCGCCCCAGAACCATGTCATATCCCGAATCCTCTTTAATTATGAAGAATTTAGTTTCTGTCCAAGTCGAATCATTTCTTATGTTGAGAATGATGTAACCGTAAGCATCCCTGGATATTCCTTCATGGTCTCTGACTGAGATAGGTGCATGAGTTGCTTCTTGTCGAGTGATGCCAGCAGCTCTGAGAGTTTTCAAGGGGATGATGTTAACAGCAGTGCCAACGTCTACCGACGCTCGCTTTAATTCATTCCCTTTGAGATGGACTGTAGTGAGAAGTCCCCAGTCATACATCTCTTTGTCTGTTGCCGGAGGTTCAGGGAGTGTCTGCCGGATTGCTAGCCGCTTTCCATACACAATATGGTTCAGCGCAGCAAACATATCATCTCTCTGGGCCTTTGATAGGTACAATAACTCGCATAAGTGCTCAATTAAGGATTTAACCGCTTCCTTGACCGGCTGCTCGGAGAGTGCGAATGTTCTGATTGGGAGGGGATTTCTGTGCACTCCTTCAGTCCTCAATTCTCCTGAGTCGGCCTTTTCTTTGAATATGCGCTTCAGAGTTCTGCAATCACTTGTTGGATGACTGACATATCTATGGAAGCGACAGTAGCGTGGATTTTCCACTTCTTCTTCTGTTGACTCTCTTCTGACGGGAGGTAGTTTGATCGCACCGTCTTGAATCCAGACTTCCAATAACTCGATCACCTCTTCAATGGGAAAATGGAAATATGGCTCTTCTTGGTCATTATGCTGACGCTGAGCCGGTGGTTGTGCATTTCTAGCCTGGTTGTCCTTCCTTGGTGCTTTTGCAGGATGGGATGCTGGAGGAGCATTCTTATGTTGTTGCGCCTCAGCTTTCTTTTTGCCTCCTTCAGCGACATGCATGGAAGGTTGAACATTATATTGTTTATTGACTAGGCGTCTGATGTTGCTTCGAGTGTCACGCGACTCCTCGATTTTGATAGTTTTTGTTCTTTCCAGTAAGGCTGGAGCAGTAGTTGCTGATCGCTTAGCCGCTTCATGGAGTTCTGAGAAAGTTTGGAACCGAAGATTTTCCAGCAAGGCTATGTAGACAGGGATCATTCCATTGATGCACAAGTCCACCAATTGTTGTTCAGTAACATTAGGATCATGACAATCCAAGGCTTGAATTCTGAACCTCTTAACATATTCGTTCGGATGTTCGGTGTTTTTCTGAGCCATTCTCCCTAAGTCAGAAAGAGTAATCTGCTCTGAAATGAAAAAGTATTTCCTTTAGAAGGCCTTAACCATTTCTCCCCAATTAGCGATTCTCCTTGGTGCGATGTTGTTGTACCAAGTATATACTCGTCCGGTCAGAGACTTTGAGAACTCCTTCAGTCGGACGACATCATTGTGTTCATGTTCTCCTAATGCCTCCAGGAATCGATAAACATGCTCTCGGGCGTTCCCCGTTCCATTGTAAAGTGTGAACGTTGGAGAAGTATATCCCTTTGGGAGAGAAATCCTATGTACATCTGAGGAATAGGGAGGTTGATGACGATGGACAGATGGTGCCTTTCCATTTCCTCGATCCTTCATGAATTTCTCTACATCTTCACGAGTGATGAAACCAGCAGACTCCTTTGTTGGTGGGTTTTTCGCAGCTTTGTGAACTTCATCATCGTCAATTGTGTGGACTGGAACAACTTCAAGATCAGATGTTTCCTTGGATTTTCCTTTCTCCTGAATCTTTTCTGACATCTTGTCAGTGAGAGTTTTGAGATAATTGCACAACTCTTTCTGTGTTGCAGCCATGTCAGTCTGATTTTTAGCGAGAACTTCCTGGACCTTCATGAGATCGGCTATGGTAGGTGGATTTTCTCTGACCTCTTCGGGATGTCGTCCAAAGAGAGGATGATTTTCAACATTGGTTTGAGGAGGAGTGGTACCACCATCGTTGGAAGCAGGAATGGTTTCTGGAATACCATCATTGTTATTGTTGCTAGTACTAGCGTCATTTGCATTTGTAACTAACCCAGACCTAAGACCAGCCATTTTGTGAGAATGTGAGATTGCAACCGAGAGATTAATCTCCCACTGTGGTTGCCTGATAGACGCACTTATATGTCTATTTTTTTCTCAATTTTCTGTATTGTTAGACTCGATCAAATACTTATTGTGTCATTTTGTGTTCTTGTAGATGTTTTTAGAGAAATAAGCCATTGCGGAGAAATGGGCTTAAAAAGTGGTGTTTTACACCACATGATAAAGTGTTAAAGGCACCCCAGAAATGTGCTAAAAGCACCCGGAGGAGTTGTTAAAAACACCCAGAAAAATTACTATTTCAGCCCCAAAAATTACTATTTCCGCCCCAATTGCTAAAGGGACCCCATGAATCGATAAAGGGGAGGTCCCTTTCTTCCAAAAATTTGAAATCAGAAAAAGGCGGGAAAAATGATGCATGCAACTGGCAGAAGTTTGATCGGACATTTGGACGTGATTTTGTGCGATTCAATCGCTGAAACTTTGTGGAAAGATGTGATATATCATAATAAAGATGGTATGGGTGTTTGGTTCGACCATAATTGGCTTGAATTGGCTAGGCAATCCACGAGCTGGAAAAAGGGGAATACGTGCAGGGAAGAGTTGTTCACGGGATTCAGCGTGTTTGTACGTGTTTGGATGGAGTTGGGATGCTGTAGAAACTTGTTTGGAGTGTGTTCCACATTAACAGAAGCGCGGAAGAGGAATTGAAGGAAAGAAAATCCCGTATTTCTTTGAAAAAGGAAAGAAAATATCCGGAGTAAAAGAAGATTATTTGGGATTAATGGAGGAGATTCAACGCGTGTTTTTGGTTTAAATAGGTTCCCTGGGAGTCCTAGAGTGTGTGTCGAGAGTTTGGGGTTGAGAGGAGGTCCAGAGAAGCAGAAATCAAGAGTTGATGAAACTCTGTTTCTGCTGCTGCTGCTGATGAAGAACACCAAGAACACGAAGAACAGACTCGCAAGCACAATCGTTTATCAACAGTGTCTAAGACGCACAACCGTGGGTCGCAGTGCATTCTAAACAGCAACAACACTTGTGTTTTATCGTTCATTCTGTGACGCTTTTTATGCGTCGCAATTACAGTTTCACACCATTTTCTCTTCTTCTTTTCATTGTAAACACCATTTGAGCAATAAATAAATATTTTGAGCGTGTTTTTATCATGATGAGCTAAACCCAACACTGGGACGACGGAGGAGGGTGAATTTCATACACGGTAAATTTATTTTATTCTTTTTTTATGACTTTTGCATTAATTTAAAATTGAAATATGATTTGAATTAATTGGTTGTTATTTAATTTGATGATGTATGCTTAGCTTAGGTGTTTTGATACATCATGCTTAGGACTTACAATCGATGTTTTGAGAATCTATCTTGGCAAAATCAGAGTCCATGTTAATTTTATTGAGTTTAAAATTGTCAAAGAATATATGAATGAACCATGTGTAGTGAATTCGGATAAATCCTTAGTCCCAGTACCTCTCGCCCATTGTTAATATTTTTGTATATATAATTTTATTAAATCTAAAATTCCATTTCCTTCACAAGTCTGAAACGAATCCTATTTACTACAATCACAATCAAAAATATTAATCATTTTGGCGCCGCCGACGCGGATTTGTGCTTAGGTAGAATTTTTAGGTTTTTTATTATTTTTTATTATTCCATTTGTTCTTTTTACGTCTCTTTGGTTGTGTCTTTGTATTACAGGTTTGAAGTTGGATACTAAAGACCTTGGAATCAAAGCTTAAATCTAAAAGAGAAGGAAAAAAGACAAAGCAAAAAAAAAAAAAAAAGAGAGAAAAAAAAAAGAGAGATTTATTATTTTATTTTTTAAGAGACTTTCCATTTTTTTTTTTGTAATTATTATTATTTTTTGTATTTCTTTTCATTGGACTGGACTTTGGACAATTTATTTTAATTTTAAACCCTACGGAAGGGTTATATAAAAAAAAAATTAAATATAAACTGTTTGCAGGGAAGGACGACGATTACTATATCGTCTCGGCCCCTCGGGTTCGTACATGACATAGGAGTCGTGGCCCGAGTCGACTTCAACGGGTTCCCCCGTCTGGTACGGGAGGTAAGTCCATCGAAACACTCGCGAATCTCCTGTAAGCGGTTACTGTATTCCTTAAGGTGATTCATTGATTGAGGACGAATTTGGACTGTTTTTAAATTCCTAGTAAAGGGCAAGGCCTCAATACAAGATAAGGGTTCGGATTTCATCACCGCTCCCTTCTTGCCCGCCTTAGGTAAACGAAACCTAACGCGAACCCAAGCTTAAAATTTGATTAGAACGAGACCGATAGGGTAACGAGCTTGGTAGGAAAATCTTTCGAAAAATATTGGTTACTCTTTTAAGCATACTTCAAAGTTCTTGATGGTTTCTGTGAGTTGAATGCGTGACTGCGCCGCCTTGTGATGCGGTGAGGCTTGGGTATCAAAGCTCCACTGAGCTTCCCTCGCCTCGATTCAACTTACATTACTCGGATTGATTCCAGGGGTTGCTAAATTGTAACGAATTCCTTTTCGAAGGATAGAAGCTGGTCTAGAAACAATCTAAGTGGAGCCATCATGCTTTTTGTTTGCTAGATCTATAGGTTTGATTTGGTCGAGTCAGCCTTTTTGTGATTGTGTAGAATTCCCTTGCAATTAAGAATGTCGAACTGGTATGATAGAAGCCAATACAATGAGTATCGACCTGAATTTGAATATGGACATCATTTTTATGACCATGGTGGGAATAGTAGTTGGGAACGCCAACCTTTTCAAGGTTATGGTTCATACCATGGTGAGCCCAATTACTATCCACACGCGAATTGGTCTTACGAGCAAGAAAATCAGGAACACTGTAGTACTGGTTACTCGTTTTTGGAAACTAGTCCTGATTATGATATTTCTGAACCTGTTCCATCTCTAGAAGAGACCCAACAACGGATTGAAAGGACGTATAAACGTTTAGTTGCAATGAATAGTTCAAAAGAAGAGTGTACACGATATTCTGAGATGATAAACGAGAGTGTGAACGTATAAGTGTTATGCTCAGTGAAATTCAGGCACGTCTAGAGGCAGAAAATGAACAGTTAGCTAATGCTGCTCGAAATGATCTAAATTTCCAAAATAGGGTTTCTAATTCTACCCTTGATATCAATAGTGAATATTTGCCTAATTTAGAGGACGATTAGAAAAAAGACACTACTTATTTAGATAAGGTTCAATCATCTTCGTACTATTATGATGAGAGGATAGTAGTAATGAAGAATCTGAAATATGTAGGCATAGTGATCAGGAATCTATTAATCCAATTGAGCTTATAATGATTATATATTCTAGTTCAAATCCAAATAATTTTTATGATTATTCACCTATTCAAAAGGACGAGGATTTGATTAGGGATACCACCGTTTTAGACGATGTAGTTTTTCCTTTTGATTACGAAGCCGATAATGTTTAGAGGAACGGGTTTATTCCGAAAATGCTGTTTTAGAGTCTAGCGACTTAGAAACAATAGTCTTAGACGAAGAAAATGAACTCGTAGAGCTATTAAATATGAGTAAGGATGCGTCGCTTGAGTATAACCTCGAAGAGCAATTGACTATTTTCAGGATTCCAATGATCTAAAAAGGAGATTGTAACTAGTCTATCTAGAGACACAAAACTCTAAGTTTGGGGGTGATTATCATTCCTAGTGCCTTACCTTTAACTCTCAGAAGTCCCTTTTAACTTGATATCTCTGCCTCGACAATTTTACAAGATTACCTTCATACTCGTTTTCCCGAACCTAATGATGTCCAGGAAGAAGTTCAGTCGTTAGAAACCCATCCTCTGGTTGATGTGGTTTGCCCAGGCTATGATCCCCAGATTGACTTTGTTTTCCCACCAAATAGTTTTCTTCCAACTGTGGGAACGTTTATATTCCAAATGTGTCGAATATTAAGTTGTGAGACTAAACCTAAATGCTTTAGGAAATTAGAATCGACACATTTGCTTAAGAATGACCACTACTCTCATTGTGGTCAATTATGTAAGTCAAATCTTATTGACTTAGAGGATCCTCAGTTATTTAGGTTATTATTGTGCGCTTCTAAGATCATATTTGAGTTTTTCCAGACTCTAGGACCTAATGATTCGGATCCCACCTATGAAGAAACGCAGCCAATGAAAATTTTCTATTTAGACCCTTTCATAGAACCTGAACCTGAACCACAATTAGATATAAATTTCTTAATCAGGAAACTAAGTAAGGGCATGCTAGTCTTGTTCACTTTCTTGGTTCATTGCAGTTTCCTTTGGTCAGCTCTATTTAGTTTTGAAGACCCACAGTTATTTCGACTGTTACTTTATGGTTCGAGTTGACTAATCCTTTCCTAAGTCTGGCTGAAGACTTTAAACTTAGCACTTCTTGGGAGGTATCCCATGCTCATGCAACACGGTAATATCTTTCCTTAACTCTTTCGCTTCAAATGGTAACAGTTTCTCCTTGTTCATGCTTTTAGTTTCATCTTTAGAACATTGAGGACAATGTTAGATTTAAGTTGGGGGTATGGGAAAACTTTTAGTTGCAATAAATAAACTCCAGAGCCTAGAATTTATGCGTATTCAGGATGGCACTAACTAATCTAAGTGGATGGAAGCATCTTGTTGTAGGAGTTGAGGAACCAATCTGATTAGATGGAAACATCTATAGAGTCTATTCATAAAAGCACAGAGCTCAGGTGTTAGAAATAACATGATAGTTGCACCATATCTCGTTGAGTCCTTTTCATTTCTTTTTTTATTTTTTTTCTTTTAAACTATGTTTCTCTAAGTGATTAGGTGGGGCACACGATTCAAGTTGTTACCACTGCTAGGGTGAATTAGAGTGACTGAGTTACAAAAAAAAAAAAAGACCGGACCAGTTAGACCAATCGGAATAAGTATTAACACTTGGATAGCAATATGCGTGTGTTCTCTCTGTTTCCTTCGCCTAAGCAAGCGTGGAATGCAGGACCCGTGGGAACTATCGTGTAATCTGCTGACAAGAAGCATGCGCTTGGATCAAAAAGATCTATTCATGCCGTTAAGTTAAAAAAAATGGTTATTGTTCTGTGTAGTCAACTGCTGGTTCCCTTGTATTTGCCAGTTTGTTGATCTAGATTTAAGTTATTGACCACTGGTTCCCTTGGATATGCCAGTTGTGTTGATATTAGTCAGCCCGGTATCTCAGTCCATTAGGATATGTTCATTTTAGCAGTGGCCTTCAGACAGATATGTGAAACATCGATCATTTGGTTAACATCAAAACCATCTACCTTTTTTCTATTTCCATCTCCTTTTTTTATCCATATGATTAGTTTGACTCCGAATATGATGTCCATAGTGCAACTATCTGAGTAGAGATCTGTCACTTTATATGAATTTTAGTATGCTTGAGTGCAAACTCGTGTACAACAATTGGAATTTCGCATCAGGGTACTTCCTCATATAGTCAATGATTGTATGCCAACCAAAGAGATTCTTTAGTGCCTTCCAAGGTTCTGCGTAGATAGCTAGGGTCTGGAGTATTGGTTTTGTGGGTACACCTATGGTAAACCCTCCTGAGATTAACTCGGTCACTAGGGACACCTAGTGAGTTAGGATTTTAGTTTCCATATTAGTTTTGCTCGAGGACTAGCAAATAATAAGTTTGGGGGTGTTGATAGACACATTTATGTGTCTAATATGTCTCAATTGTATGTATTTTTAGTGCTCGATTTTGTATTTATTATGTTATTTTATGTCTTTGTAGGAAATTTTAGAGAAATAAGCCATTGCGGCGAAATGGGCTTAAAAAGTGGTGTTTTACACCCCAGGATAAAGTGTTAAAGGCACCCCAGAAATGCGCTAAAAGCACCCAGAGGAGTTGTTAAAAACACCCAGAAAAATTATTGTTTCAGCCCCAAAAATTACTATTTCCGCCCCAATTACTAAAGGGACCCCAGGAATGGATAAAGGGAGGTCCTTTTCTTCCAAAAATTTGAAATAAAAAAAAGGCGGGAAAAATGATACATGCAACTGGCAGAAGTTTGATCGGACATTTGGACGTGATTTTGTGCGATTCAATCGCTGAAACTTTGTGGAAAGATGTGATATATCATAATAAAGATGGTATGGGTGTTTGGTTCGACCATAATTGGCTTGAATTGGCTAGGCAATCCACGAGCTGGAAAAAGGGGAATACGTGCAGGGAAGAGTTGTTCACGGGATTCAGCGTGTTTGTACGTGTTTGGATGGAGTTGGGATGCTGTAGAAACTTGTTTGGAGTGTGTTCCACATCAACAGAAGCGCGGAAGAGGAATTGAAGGAAAGAAAATCCCGTATTTCTTTGAAAAAGGAAAGAAAATATCCGGAGTAAAAGAAGATTATTTGGGATTAATGGAGGAGATTCAACGCGTGTTTTTGGTTTAAATAGGTTCCCTGGGAGTCCTAGAGTGTGTGTCGAGAGTTTGGGGTTGAGAGGAGGTCCAGAGAAGCAGAAATCAAGAGTTGATGAAACTCTGTTTCTGCTGCTGCTGCTGATGAAGAACACCAAGAACACGAAGAACAGACTCGCAAGCACAGTCGTTTATCAACAGTGTCTAAGACGCACAGCCGTGGGTCGCAGTGCAGTCTAAACAGCAGCAACACTTGTGTTTTATCGTTCATTCTGTGGCGCTTTTTGTGCGTCGCAATTACAGTTTCACACCATTTTCTCTTCTTCTTTTCATTGTAAACACCATTTGAGCAATAAATAAATATTTTGAGCGTGTTTTTATCATGATGAGCTAAACCCAACTCTGGGACGACGGAGGAGGGTGAATTTCATACACGGGTAAATTTATTTTATTCTTTTTTATGACTTTTGCATTAATTTAAAATTGAAATATGATTTAAATTAATTGGTTTTTATTTAATTTGATGATGTATGCTTAGCTTAGGTGTTTTGATACATCATGCTTAGGACTTACAATCGATGTTTTGAGAATCTATCTTGGAAAAATCAGAGTCCATGTTAATTTTATTGAGTTTTAAATTGTCAAAGAATATATGAATGAACCCTGTGTAGTGAATTCGGCCAAATCCTTAGTCCCAGTACCTCTCGCCCATTGTTAATATTTTTGTATATATAATTTTATTAAATCTAAAATTCCATTTCCTTCACAAGTCTGAAACGAATCCTATTTACTACAATCACAATCAAAAATATTAATCATCGCCAATCTGTGGATGGGGAAAACGAGCCACCGGTTTTTTGGGAAAGTGAAGTGTCGAGCGTGCTGTCGAGACTCCTCAGCCGGGAAAAATGTTAATCCTCACACAGATGCACCGCTACAAAGGGGGTGCTTAGATTCGGGAAATCAATCTGTATGACTCCGGCCTAAACCAAGACAATGGCCGTTCCAGAGTCAATTCGGTCGCAAAGAGGAAGATGGGTTGATCTGTAGGAGGGAAGCTGAGAGTTGTGTGGGATCAGTGATGATCAAGGATTGTGGGTGTGTTGAAGGTTTATGCAATATTGCTGAACTGCTGAAGTTGAGTTCTGTGAATAAGTTTATATCGAGTTGTTGACGGCTAATGATGATAATCGATGATTGATGATATGTCCTCGATTTAGACTTATTTATATTGCAAGAATGATGTACCACTGATCCCTGTAAGTGTGACGTTTTCTTGAGTGAAAGAGTGGGAAAGTGGGAGATCGTGATAAAGTCAGTTCCATGTCGTGCGGAGACTTGACTGATCGTGCACCCACTACTTTGATAACTCCTTCAACCGTTTATACGACTTATGCACATTTCTCGTTGTGGATGAATCCACGTACCGTAGACCGCCATACCAAAACCCTAAGTGATATCCCCCCATTTGTGACGTGATTGATATTTCACGAATCGTGGAGTCTGCAACGCAGACGTGTATTAGTTGGCCAGTTGTTGACTGATTTAGACTTTAAGTCTAATTGAATCGAGCATAAGTGGTGAATGCTCGGCGATTCATGGATTGAACATGTAGTTCTCTGAGATGTCAATGAATTACTGACTAGAAACTGAGCAAGTATTGTTCAACTCGACGAATTTCCGAATATTGAGAGTTTGTCGAACAACTGAGCAAGTATTGCTCAATTCGACGAATTTGATAATTTTGGTGTGCACTAAACAAGTGTCGCTCAATTCACCAAAACACTGAATATTGATAATTTGACGTGCAATTGAGCAAGTGTTGCTCAATTCGACAAACTACTGATGAGTTACCGAATATTGATGGTTGGATCAATATTCGAGCAACTGAGCAAGTATTGCTCAATTCAACGAATTATTTACTGGTGGTGCCGTGACCCAATAAAATATTAATCAAAAATATTGGTGAATTACCGAATATTATTAATTTTGGATGTTGATTACTGAATCAACATAATTTTGTGTTTGAACTTGCTCAGAATAGTGATTCGTGAAGCATTTGTTCGAAAACCTAATTTTTGATCAATCCTTCAAAAATTGGTGAATTGCTGAAAATTGGTCATGAGTGAAGAGGGACCGTCCACATGGGATGATGAGTGTCCATGTGATGCCCGGTGCTCGAGTGAGCATGCACCAGGGTTCTCAGTTTGAGAGTTGGTGAAAGAACGATGATTCAATGCCGGTTTCACCATTTTTTGAAATATTGCTGGGTTCAGCATTAGGTGATAAAACCTAGGTGTGAGAGGTGAGGACCGACCAAGAGGGCATGGGACCGGCTCTTGTTGGTCACGTGACCGGTTGTTGGTCATTTGGAGAATCCTCCAGTTGGTTGGAGAGAGTTAGGGCCCAATATGAGCAATCGAGCAAATTAGGTTAGAATTATGAGAACGTGTGGGACCGGCCTTGTGCAAGCCCTAAAAATGACTCTGGTTGGTCATGGAGGCATGCATGTGTTTCCGTGGTGTCCGTTTTTCCATACTGAGAGTTTCATTATTCCTAATGCGCGTTCGAGCAACATAGTGAATTTTCAGAAGAGTTTCATCTCGACTGAGAATTCTCGATTTTTGTTGGAATGAGCATGTATGCTCAATTCATCAATATTTTGAAAATATTAAAATGAAAGTGTTTTAATATTTGAAATTTCCGTGAGAGGCTAGCCAGTCGTGGGACTATGTTGGCTTTTCGTTTTTCGTGATTTGAGCAATATTTGAGAAAATATGGAGAAATCATGAATTTTGCTCAAACCCGGGAGTTTTATGAATTGAGGAAAATAATAATTATGGAAAATTAGGGATTGCAGGATGTGGGACCGGCCATGGCTAGGGCATGGCCGTCCGGCTAGGTTGCCCGGTCCCGCACACCTTTCCCTAATTTATGATATTTATTTTTCATGAATCCTTGAAGTTATGGAGAATCCATGAGTTTTTTTGAAACGGAAGAGTTTCGTGAGATTAGGAAATAATAATTATTATAAAAAGCTAAGGATATTTAGGTGTGGGACCGTCAATGGCTTAGGCATGGCCGGCCGGCTAGGTTACCCGGTCCCGCACACCTCTCCTTATTTTATTATATTATTTCGTGAATCCACCAAGTTATGGAGAATTCACGAGTTTTGCAAAACAAGGAAAGTTGGTAAAACCAAGGAGTTTTCGTGAGTTCACGAAATAACAAGAAATAAGGGAAATAATGGGAGAGGCACGGACCGACCATGGCTAGGGCACGGCCGACCGGCCGACTGGTGGGCCCGACCTTGGGCGCCTCTTATTATTTTATTAATATTTATTGTTTTCTCCTGTTTTTCGAAGGATTCCTCATTATTTCATATTTTTGGACACTCGTTCGTGCATCCGGGTGCTCAGTCGTGCATCATTTTCGAGTACACTCGCACCATTTTTGTGGGGCTTACTCAGTGATGGTCCAGATGCCCGATTTTTGAGTATTTATTAATAATATATAAAATTCAGCGGAGAATGATTCATGAAACTGAGTAATAACAGTGAGTAGTTTTTTATTTTCAATTCATAGGATCAACCGTGGATTCAACCATGAATTCGGAATAATAAAATAGGTATTACCATTCCATGGGATCGTGGATTCGACCATGAAATCGTAGTAATAAAATAAGTGGTGATATTACCATTTCATGAGACCATCCGTGGGTTCGACCATGAAATTGGAGTAATATCTATTACCATTTCATGAGATCAGACGTGGATTCGATCATGAAATCGGAGTAATACATTTATCTATTACCATTTCGATCATGAAATAGGAGTAATGAGATAAGATAGATTATCTTCTAGGAATTCAGTGGTTAATGTCACGGTAGAATTTAATCTCTTGTGTATAGTCAGTGAATCAACAAGTGTTGCCGATGCCTTGAAGACGTTATTGCTCTCAATCTTACGGAGAACCGTCTGGGTCTATACACGTTCTCTCTACATAGTCAGGGAACAGTGAGTATCACCGACGTCCTGAAGGCGTTATTGCTCTCAATCTTACGGAGAACCGCCCAACCGTTCTTCTATGTAGAGGCAGGTACCTCTATGTAGTCAGGGAACAACGAGTGTCACCGACGTCCTGTCCTCTCAACAAACAATTATGTATGGAGGACCGCCCAATCTTTCTTCTACATAGAGGGACACGATGAAATGCACAACATCGAACGCTCAGAAAGGGGGAGGCCTTTCGAGAATCATATTCAACGTGGCTCTGAGAGATACTCGATCAGAGATTGTGAAAACGGTTCACGGATCGTAAAATATGAATCGTCACATGTGTTCCTGAAGCCGGGTCAGAAACATGCAGTATCATGATTTTATAATTTTCACCCTTGTCGAAAATCCACTATCAACAGAGACATTTCATGACTAAAAGAAAAAATACATACCATCTAATTTAGATGCAATCATATAGCGGAAGCTAATAGCATTCATCAAGGAGTGTAAAGATACAAGATAAACCCTTTAAAATTCCACAGCCGCACACCCCTCAAGATATGACTATTAAGCACAAGTTCAAAAGAACTCTCCCCCATTAGATGTCATTCCCAAGGGAACAACAAGAGCGACCTTAATTTCAAAAGAAAAGAAGGATTTTTATTGGACACCAAAAACCATGAGATTGATTTTCTATATCCAAAAACTCAATCAAATTAATCACAAGTAAGCCCATGATTAATTTAATCAGAATACGCAATCAAATTAGACACAAAAGTGATCAACTTAATTGATTATGCTCGACATAAGAGAATTTACAGAGCATACGACTAACACACCCATCAGAAAATGAATAGTATAGTCGTTCATATACTCAACATAAGAGGAATCTTACGGAGTATGAAAATACTCAACTATATTAATTACAAGAGAACTCATAATTAATCTAATTGGAATACACAATCAAACTAATTACAAAAGTAATCAATTTAATTGTCATTTGTTTTGCTCGACATAAAAATACTTATGGAGCAATAAATAAATAATCAAACAAGATGATTAATTTAGTTCAAGAATGCTCAACATAAAGTACCTTATGGAACAACCAACAAAGCTAATCAAAAAATAATCAACTTGGTTGTATCGTGCTCAACATAAGACATATTACGGAGCCTCACAGTATTACATAAAATATGGATTAGTGAAGATCAATACTGTGGAATACAAAAGGATTCATTTTATCTCCCATCACTATTTGCATAACGATTTTTAATAGAAATAATCCTTGAACACAAAATATTTTAACCTATCTTCCATCAAAGAATTGACAATATAGGCTTAACTTTTGTACATGTCAAAAGTCTATTCATCATTAAATCAATGCATGAATGTCGATCATGAACGACTTTACTTTTGACAAAATATGGGACAACATAGTTCACGGACGTAAACACCAATATCCCATAACAAATTGCAATATAACAAATCATAAAGATTAAATACTGCAAACCATCATCCTCCAAATATTTTTAGAATTTAATACCAATAAACCTAAAAAAGAACAAGAAGATGAAAAATAATAGTTATGTGTAGTCACAATCATTGCTATTCAAGCACTAGTTATTCTTCCAACTAAAACAAAAATAAGACATACTAGGCAACAATATCTTTGAGAAATTCTTTATCATTCCCGAACTCCTTGTCGTCAACAGCCATTGGAATATAAGGTTCGTGGAGGAAGGAGCCAATACCAACAAACCGTCTTGGCTGATGATGTCGAACCAGGGCCTTCTGAATTTCCAAAGATCTTAAAACGCAAGCCTTTATTTCACTAATATCCTTTATTACTTCCTTCAACTCATCAATAACATCGGAAAACTTCTGATAGTTAGAAGGGACATCCCTTGGATTTCTTGTATTCCTCCTCTTTATTTTCAAGGAAGGGGTTACTGGAGATTTCTCTTTTTCCTTGATTGATGGCTTAACAATCATATTGACATCTTTTTCATCCAAAGACATGATGCTTAGAGAACAGTTATAAACAACTGATTTTTTGTGAGTGGAATTCACAATCTCATTAAGTAGTCTTAAGATATAAAAGATATCAGAGAGGAAAAAGGAATGTAGGGTTCGCAACCTTTAAACAGGTTTGTGGACGCCCAATTCTAAACCCTGTAGAGAGTAGAATTGTCGATAATAACCCTTTACTTTATTTTATAGACAGGAAAAACAAACCTAAGAAAAATCTTTTCCTAAAGCCTGAGCTTTACACAATCTTATCTCTTTTTGATCAAGCACACGAGACAAGATTTACCAAACAACACAATTAATTTGTGCTGTGATGAACAACAATTTGTCCACCATTTTCCTCTTGAGAGGAATCCACATACTTCTGTCTATCAAAGTGATTTGACCATACCTTCTTCTCTAATGGTCTTATTTTGTCTTTGGAAACCAACTTCTTAGACGAAGATAAAATCCAACATAATTTCTCACGTAAAAAGTTTGTCAACTCCAGCATAATTTCTCTGGATGAGAAGTTTGGCAGTTCGCGTACTGAGTTTGCGGACTTGGCAACAAGCCATTCTTCCGGTTTTTATTGATCAACAAAGTTCGCAAACTTTGGCTCAAGGGATAGGACTTATGCACATATGTGTTTCCAAAACAATAGTTATGTCCATCATTGGTTATGTAACCTAAACTCTCATTCCAACCATTGAAACATTCTTAGAGGACGTTATACAGTTGTTACACCATTTCTCGTCAAAATTTTTTTCAAAGTGATTGAAACATATCATGACTTTCGTCACTAGGTAAAGATAAACATGATCGAAGCGAAACGCTTACCAACACATATTTCGAGACATAGATAGGCGAGGTATACTCGACTCGAAATACCAAATGTGTATAATCTAAGTCTATATATATCATACGACTTTTGTCTCAAGAAGTAGGAGATAGAGTAGATAGACTTTTGAGTGACAGATAAGTTCAAGTCTTCACATACCTTTTTGTCGAGAAGTTCCACCGGTTCCTTGAGTAGTATTCTTCTTGTATGATGAATCGCCATGAAGTCCTTGAGATCAACTACACTTTCTATCCTAGTCCGAGACTTAGCTATAGTAGACTAGAAATCAAGACTTATAGTTTTGATCACTAACATTGACAAACATGCTTGAGATAGCAACGCATGCGAGTTCGACTGAGCAATGCTCTAACAAAATTAACAACCTTAATTAAAAGATTCTTAACTTATTTATATTTCGATCCTGGGATTTTTCTTCTTGTAGATATTAAGGAATAACTTTGAAAAATAAAAGATAAACATTATTGTACGTGTTTAAAGTATGCCGATATCCTTACTTTGTAAGTCCTCTTTCATACTTACAACCTTGAAACCAATTTTCCACACTTACAAACAAGTTTAGAATTAGTTCATATGACTTTCAAGAACTATGTGATTGATCAAGAACCACTCAATCACAAATCATGGGTTTAACGGTTCTACCAAAACAAGTTTCGGTTCTACCTCCATGTGAGTATTGTGCATAGTGACACTAGCTTTCCAAAATTCGGTTGACTAGGTACTAGGATCGGTTCCCCACATATATATGGTATCTAAATTATATGTGTTGCACATGTCCAAATGATCGGTTCCCCTTTGCCTAAAAACGTGTTGCACATGTCCATAGGATCGGTTCCCCTTTCTGCTACAAACTTGCTGCACCTCATACAAGGATCGATTCCCCTTTGTGATGTGTTGCACCTCTTCATAGGATCGGTTCCCCTTTACCCAGATTCGGTTCAACAAATCACAAACTCGATCATACCATCTCAGGTGATTACTTAAGATCTGTTTCACTAATAAAAGTCATACCACTACATAAGTCAAGCCTTTGTGAATAGTTTTACCAAGAACACAAACACGTCATGAGCGGTTATACTAAATCACACATATTGGATGTTCACAAGATATGCAATGAATAGCAATCCCAATAACACCTGGCGATTTACTTTTCGATTCATAAACAAGTTTGTGAACTTAGTTCCTAAAAAACATGTAAAATATTGTTTCCTAGGATGAAATCCTCACCTCATACCCATACATAATCACGATAGCATTTAAAAGATTATGTCAGTGTCATATCTACAAAGTTTAATGGTTAAGCAATAAACTTCATATTGTATTCCTTAATACTATGTCTATCTAGAGTGTTCATGATTCGCAGTTTCGTTTTCAATATGCATGACTTGAAAGATACGTTAGGGAATGAAACAGTTCAAGACTAATATCACTAACCTCAAGTGGAAGGATGATGTTGTCGTTGTAGCTTCTTACTTCTTCAAGTCTTCGCAATACTTGTAATGTCTCATATCCTAATACTTTCAAGCTAACCTATACGAAGTTGACTCTAATACATAATCAACGACTCTTAAAATGAGTTTTGATTCACTAAAATATGATAATCAAACTTGACATACCAACTCTTGGTGGGTTCAACCAAGCTATGCTCTAACAAAGTTAACTTCGGAATGGGATGTGGTTGAGCCCTAACCAATCTCACACTGATTAAGGTACATGTGCGTTGCTTACGCCTCTGAATCCCAGCAGGACTCTACGCACTTGATTTCCTTAGCTGATCTCACCCACAAATAAGAGTTGATACGACCCGAAGTCGAAGACTTGATAAACAAATCTGTCTCACACAGAAAAGTCTATTGAATAGATAAATCTGTCTCCCACAGAAATACATATGTGTTTTTTTTCCGTCTTTTGATAAATCAAGGCGAATATGAACCAATTGATACACTGGACTTATATTTCCTAAGAACAGCCTAGTGATATCAATCACCTCACAATAACTTAACCGTATGGTAGCGGAACAAGATATTGTGGAATCACAAAGAATGAGACGAATACATTTGTGATTACTTTCTATATCTTACCTATCGGAGATTAAATATCGAGAAAATATTAGAGAATATAATAGTCAATACGATAGAACGAAATAAGATTATAACACGCAACTACAGAGAAAATAGCTGGGTCTAGCTTCAGAATCCCAATGAAGTCTTTAATTCGTTAACCTATAATGGTTTTAGGAAAAACCTAGGTTAAAGGAGAATCGATTCTAGTCGCAACTAGTATCACACACGAGGTATGGGGATTAGGTTTCCCGGTTGCTAGAGTCTCCCTGATATAGTCTTCAAGTCAGGGTTTGCAATCAATGCTACCTTGGTTACAAAGCATTCAATATTCATTGTTAGACGAAAACCTGATTAGATTCATGCTAATATCTTTCAACCGTTAGATTGTCTTAGCTTGTTACACACAAATGAAATGTACCTTCATTTAGATATAGGTAACCATACCTAAACATGTACACTTAGTTGGCTCAACATTAGTTAACCGAAGTTAGCCATATGAACACTTTCATATCAACCTTGTTCATCTTAATCACAACTAGTTCAAATGACTCAAATGAAACTAGTTATAGAGTTGTTTAATTGTTTATATTCTCATAGAAGTATACAAGATACAATTGAAGAAAAATCGGTTTTGATTTATACGAATCAATTCATGAACATTATAGCTACGGTTTGCAAAGATTGCATTCATATGTATTTGTTCATGAATAACCGATTTTAGAACTTAACCCACTCAGGTATGCAAACGGGTACGCATACCTAAGTTCCCGGACTTGGTCTTGTTCGCCAGTATGCAAACGGGTACGCATACTGTCGTTCATGACCGAACTCAGTTGAATCAGTACGCATACGGGTATGGATGTTATAGTTCCTAGACTTCAACTGTTGAATCAGTACGTGTACGGGTATATATACTAAATTCGCGGACTTGGAATACACTTGCAACAGTTATCATACAAGTACGCATACTGTGATATATCCAATCAAAGGTTAATCGTTCTAAACTCCTATTTTAATCATTGAAACATTCTTAGAAGACGTGAATAGCTGTCTCACACAAACTATTAGCTTCAAAGCAATTTTCAAGTGATCAAATGATCAATACGAAACATTCCGAGTCTACATCAAATGATTGTCTCACACAAATCATGTAAGATGTTACGTGGCGATTTTCACATGATTATCTTTTGACTTTCGTCAAGAATAAAAGATGAACTTGGTTAAAGCGAAAGCTTACCAACACATATTTCGAGAAATATGTAAGCGAGTTAAACTCAGCTCGAAATATCTAGTGTGTATAATTGATCGAATTTTATATAGTGGTAAGAAGGTTGTCGTTCACTCGGATTGATTTTAAGAATTAATAAACTAAACTAAAATAAAAATATATACAAAATATTGTCACAAGATGAAGAGAGTTACTGGGACTAGGATTTCGTCGAATTCATAACATATGGTTCGATTTATTTATTCTCAACAATTAAAGCTCAATAAATAAAATTAACATGGACTCTTATTTTTCCAAGGTAGATTCTCAAAAGATTAGTTGTAAATCCTAAGCACGATGTATCAAAACATTTAAGCTAAGCAAACTTCATCAAATTAAATGACAACCAATTAATTCAAATCATATTTCAATTAAAATTAATGCAAAAGTCTTAAAAAGAATTAAATAATTTTACTCATGTATGACACTCGTCTTCCTCCGTCGTCCCAGTGTTGGGGATTAGCTCATCATGTCGAAAACACACTTAAAATATTTATTCATAGCTCAAAAAGTGGTTTACAAATGATGAAAATGTGAGAAAAATATTAAAACAGTGATTTTCTTTTCTCTCTCAAAACTCCTCCCAAATGTGCTCTCTAGCTCTCTATTTATACACACAAATACACATCACTCAAATATATTCTTCCATAACTCCAAAATCTTCTTCTTTTTAATTAAAAATATCTTCAGGAATTTTTCCTTCTCTTTATTCTATATATGTCTTTACTAAATCCATATCTTCTTTAATTCGCAGAATAAAATCCAAGATAAAATCTTCTAAGGATATCTTTCTTGTTTAATACAAGATAACTTCATTTTCTTCAAAACTCCATGTTTGTAAGGAAAGAAGATATTCTTATCTTAAAGATAATAAATCCTTTACCGTTGAAACCAAATTTCCCTCCAATTTTTCTTTTCAAATCAAGGAAGAAGATGGAGCTCCCTTAACCAGTAATGGGGTGCGATTAGCAGTTGGCTCCCTGGGGTGCCCCTTATCAGTTAGGTGCCCTTTATCCTAAACTGAGAGTCCGAATAACATGTGTCCTCCAGGTGCCTATACCAACTTTTCGAGCCGAATTTTCCAAAAATACCTACAAACACATAAAACACCATAATAAGTAGAAAATCGAGTACCAACAATACTGAAAATTGAGGACCACTCGATCACAAAAATGTTTCTATCAAATACCCCCAAACTTATTATTTCCTAGTCCTCGAGCAAATATAATATAGAAAAATAAAAATGAGTACACTTAGCACGTGCAGCAAGCCGTTAAACCGCTAGGTGGCCCTAGCGATGGAGTGTTGTCTCCGGAGGGTTTACCGTAGGTGTACCCACAAAATATTTACTCCGGACCCTAGTTATCTACGAAAAACCTTGGAAGGTACTAAAGAATCTCCTTGGTTGGCATATTCTCATCGACTACAGGAGGAAGTACCCTGATGCGAAATTCCAATTGTTGTACACGAGTTTGCACTCAAGCATACTAAAATTCATATAAGTGACAGAGCTCTACTCAGATAGTTTCTGTACATCATAACCGGAGTCAACCAATCACATGGAAAGATTAAGAAGATGGATGTAGAGAAAAACATAGATGGTTTTGATGTTGACTAAGGTGAACCTATCCTAATGGACTGAGATATCGGTCTGACTAATATCAACACAACTGACATATACAAGGGAACCAGCGGGTGATAATCCTAACTCTAGGTCAACACAACTGGCATATACAAGGGATCCAGTGGACGACTTTATTGAATTTATTCCGGTTGGTCTGATGGTCTGGTCTTATTATTATTATTATTTTTTTATTTATTTTTTGTATCTGAATCACTATATTTCACCCAATCACTTATAAGAAAATAAAAACAGAAGGTCAAAAGGATTCAACGAGATATGGCGAAACTACCATGTTTTTTTTTTTAAATTCTAACACCTGAGCTCTGTGCTTTTATGAATATACTCTTTAGATGTTTCCATCTAATCAGATTGGTTCCTCAACTCCTATAACCAAGATGCTTCCATCCACTTAGATTGGTTAGTGCCATCCTTAATAAACATAAATTTCTAGGCTCTGGAGTTTATTTATTGCAACTAAAAAGTTTCTCCCATACCCCTAAACTTAAATCTAACATTGTCCTCAATGTTCTAAAGATAAAATTAAAAGCATATGAACAAGGAGAAACTGTTACCATTTGAAGCAAAATAGTTAAGGAAAGATATTACCATATTGCATGAGATTGGGTTACCTCCAAAGAAGTGCTAAGTTTAACGTCTTCAGCCAGACCAAGAAAGGATCAGTCACCTTATAGAATTATAAAGTAATAGCCGGAATACCTGCGGATCACCAAAACCAAATAGAGCTATCACAAGTAAAAGGAATTTGCAACATGCCAAGAAAATTAACAAATAAAGCACAACCTTGTCTAGTTTCCTGTTTAAGACAACTACATCTAGATGTGGTTCATGTTCAGGTTCTATAACAGGGTCTAGATAAAATATTTCCATGGGTTGCGTTTCCTCATAAGTTAGATCCGAATGTTCAGGTTCTAGAGTCTGGAAAAACTCAAATAAAAACTTAGAAGCACATAATAATAATAATCTGAATAACTGGGGATCCTCTAAGTCAATCAGATTTGACTCACACATCTGACCACAATGAGAGCGGTGGTGTTACTTAAACAAATGTGTCGACCCTAATCTCCTAAAGTAATTAGATTTAGTCTCAAAACTCAATAACTGACATATTTCAAATTCAAACGTTCCCACAATTGGAATAAAAGCTTTTGGTGGGAAAAGAAAATCAATATGGGTATCATAGCCTGGGTAAACCACATCAACCAGAAGATGGGTTTCTAACAACTGAACTTCTTCCTGGACATTATTAGGTTCAGGATAGCTAGTATGACGGTAATCTGGCACAATGGTTGAGGCACATATATCAAGTCCCAAGTGAGGGACCTTTTTAAGAGTTAAAGCACACGGAGAATGATAATCACCCCCAAACTTATAATTTTCAGTGTCTCTAGAAAGACTAGTCACAACTTCCCTAATTTCTAGGTCATCAGATTCCTGGAAATGGTCAATTGATTCTTCTAAGTCAGGTTCATCCTCACTCATCTCTACGAGTTCACTTTCTTTGTCTAAGACTACTGTTTCTAAATCGCTAGACTCAAAATAAACTCGTTCCTCTAAACCTTCGTTGGCTTCGTGAAAAGGAAAAACTACATCGTCTAAAACGGGGATATTTCTAGTCAAATCCTCGTCCTTTTGAATAGGTGAATAATTATTAAAATTATTTGGATTTGTACTAGAAATAATATTATCATTATAAAGCTCAACCGGAGTAACAAATTCCTGATACACTATGCCCACATATTTCAAATTCTTCATCAATACTATCCTCAATGATGATTATGATCGAACCTCATCTAAACAAGTAGTGTTACCAATTCTAACCTCGTCATCTTGATTATAAAAACTATCCTTATTTTCAAGGGTGGTATTAGGAACAATATATTGGAATTTAAGACTATCTTGAGCAAATATTTCCACAATCCTATTTGTACTCTCAGTAAACTGCTTGAGGGACTCTTCTAGAGACATCTTAGTTGACTGATTTACGGACTCTTCTGGAAGCAGAATATTATAAGTCTCCTTCATAAATAAGTGAAACTTCTGTGTTGACTCATTGAAACTCTTGAGAGACTCTTCTAGAGAAATATGAGGATTTTTTTGCTCGTATAACCCGGGGGTGCGCGAATAGTAATTGGGCTCACCATGGTATGAGCAACTTTCAATAGGTTGATGTTCCCAATCACTATTCACACTATGGTCAAAATAGTAATGTCCATTTTGTTCAGTCGGATATTCGTTGTATTGGCTATTATAATACCAGTTCGACATTCTTAACACAAAATAAAACCCACTGACAGGACATTCGTGGGTGGATAGAGTCTTACCTCCCGTACCAGACAGGCGATGAACCGTTGAAGTCGACTCAGGCCACTGATTCCAATGTCAGTGTACGAACCTGAGGGGCCGAGACAGTATCGTAACTGTCGTCCTTCCCTGCAAACAGTTTATATTTAATCTTAGCCCTTCCTTAGGGTTTAAAAATAATAATGTCCAGTCCAAAAAGTGTCCAAAAATAAAAAGAAAAATTACAAAAACTAAAACCCTATTTACAGTTTCTCGGCCAAAAAGTGTCCTTCCCTTTTTCTTTAGCTCAGCTCCAAATCTGAAAACAAACAAGAAATACCAAAAGGTGTAAAAAAGAACAAAAATAATAAAAATAAAACCTAAAAACAAATCTATGAACAAGCTCGTGTCGGCGTCGCCAAAAATTGATCGAATTTTATATAGTGGTAAGAAGGTTGTCGTTCACTCGGACTTGATGAGATTGATTTTAATAATTAATAAACTAAAATAAAAGAAAATTATATACAAAATATTGTCACAAGATGAAGAGAGTTACTGGGACTAGGATTTCGTCGAATTCATAACATATGGTTCGATTTATTTATTCTCAACAATTAAAGCTCAATAAATAAAATTAACATGGACTCTTATTTTGCCAAGGTAGATTCTCAAAAGATTAGTTGTAAATCCTAAGCATGATGTATCAAAACATTTAAGCTAAGCATACTTCATCAAATTAAATGACAACCAATTAATTCAAATCATATTTCAATTAAAAATAATGCAAAAGTCTTAAAAAGAATTAAATAATGTTACCCATGTATGACACTCGTCTTCCTCCGTCGTCCCAGTGTTGGGGATTAGCTCATCATGTCGAAAACACACTTAAAATATTTAATCATGGCTCAAAAATTGGTTTACAAATGATGAAAATGTGAGAAAAATATTAAAGCAGTGATTTTCTTTTCTCTCTCAAATCTCCTCCCAAGTGTGCTCTCTAGCTCTCTATTTATACACTCAAATACGCATCACTCAAATATATTCTTCCATAACTCCAAAATCTTCTTCTTTTTAATTAAAAATATCTTCAGGAATTTTTCCTTCTCTTTATTCTATATATGTCTTTACTAAACCCATATCTTCTTTAATTCACAGAATAAAATCCAAGATAAAATCTTCTAAGGATATCTTTCTTGTTTAATACAAGATAACTTCCTTTTTCTTCAAAACTTCATGTTTGTAAGGCAAGAAGATATTCTTATCTTAAATATAATAAATCCTTTACCGTTGAAACCAAATTTCCCGTCAATTTTTCTTTTCAAATCAAGGAAGAAGATGGAGCCCCTTAACCAGTAATGGGGTGCGATTAGCAGTTGGCTCCCTGGGGTGCCCCTTATCCAAAACTGAGAGTCCGAATAACATGTGTCCTCCGGGTGCCTATACCAACTTTTCGAGCCGAATTTTTCAAAAATGTTTATTTTCCAAAAGTACTTACAAACACATAAAATACCATAATAAGTAGAAAATCGAGTACCAACAATACTGAAAATTGAGGACAATTCGGTCACAAAAATGTGTCTATCAATAATGTAAAGTCTATATAGTTATACGACTTTTGTCTCAATAGGAGATAGAATAGAAATAGACTTCTGAATGATAGATGATTTCAAGTCTCCACATACCTTTTGTTGATAAAGTTCCACAAGCTCCCCTTAGTAGTTCTTCGTCTTCAATCGATGAATGTTGTGAAGTCTAAAGCTCAACTATACATTCTATCCTAATCCTAGACATAGCTATAAGTAGAATAGAAATCAATACTTATAGTTTTGACAACTAAACTTGAAAAACAAGCTTGAGATAGCAATGCTTGCGAGTTCGACCGAGCAGTGCTCTAACACTTTTAATTTCTTGGACCTTATAGAGCTTCCTCATTTGTTAGTTCTTCTTATATGGAATTACTTAGACTCCCATTTTCATCTCCTTCATAAACATCCGCCTCTTCTCTTTGATGAGCTTCATAATTCAGTGACAATCAAATTATCCAGATAAAAAAGATAAGCAGTGTGAAGGCAACTATCTTCTAAATGACCCATCACAGAATACTTAGTGCAGATGTTTTTGGATTGAAGATCCGAATGATATCTGATCCATACATCCTTACCAGATATTGTTTTCCACCATCCACCTCGATATAAAGGTTTGTTAAGTTCAATCTCTATTTTTGCTTTTATAATATTACCATATCTAGACCTGCAGTTTTTAGGTACTATAGAAATTTTATTTCCCATGAATCCAATAGATTCATCAATAATCGCTGCATTCATATCTCAAGTTTCGGGTATTTGAACTGTCCCGTAAGTTTTTGATGCGTAAAGATGCTTCAGAGGGATGTTTGAGTAGTATTTCTGGATGGTAAGCAAAACTCCATCAATTAACCAAGGACCATCATCAATCACTTCATCACGTTTCCTGCTCAGCTTCACAAGCATGAGGTTGTCTCCCACTATACGAATTTTCTTGTTGTGATATCTCATCCATAGAGAGTTATTTCTTCTCTTATAAATTTTATCTTAATTTTATCCTTCTCCATGAGTTTTCCTAATATAACATAAGACCATTTTTCAGCAGCTTCATTAATAATTTGAAAAGAACCCACATTCCTCCAACGAATAGCTGGTGCTTCAATATTAGCATTTCTCAGTTGCCTTGAAAGTTGGTTAATACGTTTCCTTGTGATGAAGAAATTTTAGGGTTTCTTCGATGTTGAAGACAAATGGATTTAAATCTCAAAATTATGTGGCTTAGAAAAATATGTTTATCGTAAGAATTAACTGTATATATGCTATAATAACTTTCCTTAAACCTAGATTTTTACCCCTTAATATCCAGCATAATGTCTTTGATTGGACTTTGAAGAGAAACAAAATAAATTTGAGTATAAGGAATACAAATTTAAGCATGTACCCAAAACTAAGGCTTATATCTCGGATGGTGATTGACTGGAGTTTAAGAGCCAAAAATTTGAATTTTCAGGTGAAGTTGACTTTCATGTAGTAGATAATCATGGAGAACATGATTGGAATCAGGAACTTGATGATGAAGATGATGTAAATGATATTCATGATCTGAATGGGTACTGGGATTGGAAAGAAACAATGAAATTTCGTGACTACGAACATGGACCATCACCAGGAAGAAGATGGTTTGCACCACTGCTACTAACACCAATGTTTTTTGTTTAGATGCAAAACACATGCTGAACTCCACCACCGGATACTCCACAAAATCGTCAAAAAACTTGCAAAAAAGTTACCCATTAGAAAAGTACTAAAACCTCATATTAAGAAAGGATTAAGAGCAAAATAGGGTTTCAAAGTTTTAAGATAAGATAAAACTAATTTATATTGCGAGCAAAGAATTCTCTAGACAAATTCCACATTGACAAACGAATTTAATCATGATAAGAACAAACAAAATCATAAATAATGCATAAAATCAGATCAACTAAGCTTCGGAATGTAAATTTTTAAAAACGTATTTAAAGAATGAGTCAACTCATTGAAACAGTCTCGATTACATTCGTTTTATTTTTGGTTTGCAACCCGATATATTACATTGTCGAGGAAATTTCCGAAGGACCCAAAAATGCATGATTACTAAAGGGGTTACCGGGATCAGCAGGGGTGCTGTTTGAGTGATCTGACGATCATATTGGCCGGTGGTTTCTTGGTCACGACCAGCTAAAGCTAAATCCAACAGTCAGGATCGACTTTAATATTTTTGTCTTATATAAAACGATACCTCTACCGATCCCGATAACTCCTTTAGCACTCATGCACAAGTGAAGGGAGTATAGTTTCTAAATTTCCCACACCTAGGCCAAGTTCGTAAATAAAAGAGAATTTTGATAAAGTACTCAGCTTTTTGGATAACCACTAAAAAAATGCCCCCGTTTTTTTAGAATTTGTTAAAATATCCTCACTTTAGTTTTTCCATATAGTGTTAATTAAAATTAATTTACTTTACATATTTTCCTTTACTTATTGCCACATTGATTTTATACATCATTTTTCAGGTTCGTCGAGTCCGGTTCAAGATCGTTACACCGCTTTCAGGTTTGTTACATCATTTCCCAAAAAAGGTTCATCATTTCAAGTGTTTTGGGATTTTTGGTTGGGAGAAAATCGACCTTCTACAATATTTTTTTACGTTCGTCGAGCCCGATTCAGGATCGTGACAACCCTTTCAGGTTCGTCGAGGCCGGTTCAGGATCGTTACACGGTTTTCAGGATCGTCGGATCATTTACCCTCCCCACCAAGGAGATGTAGTTCAGGAATAAATATGATTTTTAATTGGAAAGATAACTGTCACCTATCATTTAACCGGATGAAATTTGCCTTTTGAATAAAACGGAATATTTTAACAAATTTCTAAAAACGGAAACACTTTTTTAGTGTAATGTGAAAAGTAGGGGTAATCTGTCAAAAATTCCTAAATAAAATAGAACATTAAATGTTTGTTCAGCTTTTATGCTCCGAGTCCTCCGACAGTTCCAAGGTTTCTCTCCTTTCTGGAAGCAAATAAATCCTGATTCCTTAAATCGACACGACAAAGCTCTCTCCCACTCTACTCCTTCATCTTCCAATTTCCTGCTGTGGTTTCTCTGGAACAACAAGGTACTTGTGTGAATTCAACAACTTCAATTTTGACTTGAATGAGTTCTCATCACACATCTCATTTTGGTGGATTTTCCTCCGTGTAATGTAATGTAGACTTCATTTGATTTTTTTCATACAGATACAGATCAGATCCATAGTTTGTTATCGTCATGGTAGTGACGGGTTTACTCCCATCCTGCCCGATCCTACCTCTACAACAATCCAACCACTCAAAGATTAACTTCTCACACAGATATTCAGTTCCCATTAGGTACAGAAAACGAATCATTAAGAGTTACATTCAACGACCTCCGATATTGGTACCATCTAATGGTAATGGAGAGACATTTGAAGATGCTCTTCGAGTTTTTGTGCTTTCGGATTTGCACACGGATTATTCAGAAAACATGTCTTGGGTTAATAGCTTATCAACCAAAAGATACAGGAAAGATGTTCTCCTGGTTGCCGGTGATGTTGCTGAAACATACAATAACTTCGTCTTGACGATGTCCGTTTTGAAAGATCGGTTTAAACATGTCTTCTTTGTACCAGGGAACCACGATCTTTGGCGCCGATCCAAGGGAGAGAAGCATGTAAGTAATTTGGATCAATCCTTTTGTGTTAGCCTCATATATTTGTTAATTCGATTCCTAGAAGCAATTAGTACAGTAACAACATAGTGAGATTTGAGGTTGATATAGACAATTCTTGATAAGATTGTGTGTGCAATTTTCAGCTTGATTCACTTGATAAGCTCAATAGATTGCTTGATGGATGTAGAGGACTAGGGGTTGAAACCAGTCCGATGATGGTGGATGGACTAGGGATCATTCCTTTGTTCTCTTGGTACCATGAGGTTGTTATGCTACTCATTCTGCAATATTATATTCAAAGAATTTATGGTTCAGTACTTATTAGGTTGAACTTTACTCTGATTAGGCTTGCTAATTTTGTAGAGTTTCGATAAAGAGAAGGACATCACAGGCGTTCGTATTCTATCCTTGGAGATGGTGATCACTTTCTTTTCCTCCTTGTAAGGGGTTCAAAGTCTTTAATTTAGATAGAAGGCAATTCTGTTATGCAGTAACCAAATAACCATTTAAAGTACTAAAACCATGATTTGTCATTCTTCTGGTTGTAGAAAGTAAGACGTTGTTTACTAAAACCGTGATGTCCATTTGCAATTTTTTCCTAGTTTCTCGTATGATAATCTTTTCATTATCCTTGCATCCTTTTTGTGTCTGAATTTAATTTCATGTATTTGCAGGCGTGCAAGGACTTCCATGCATGCAAATGGCCTGATGAACTTTCAAGCAAAGATGTATCTCTTGCTCTATACTTTGATGCTATGAACGAGCAGAATCAACACAAAATTGACGAAATCCAAAGAAGCTGTAACCAAATAATAACCTTCTCCCACTTTCTTCCAAGGTTAGTATCTCACTTGAACTCATTTGAAGATTATTAGTAGAGTATTTTATTTAGTCCTATCAACTTAACTCTTTGAATTGGCAATTTTAAAGTCGCACATTGATCGCTCTAGTATTTTTTTGTCTTTCTTCAGTATCCATCCATATATATTGAATTATTGATACTTAGTACTTACTTCTTATGACGGTCCGCTCTTCAGTTTGCTGAGGAAAATGAAGTTTTAACACAAAAAGAACAGTGGTTCTGTCTTATTAATTCAGGCTCAAAGTCTTTGCCTATTTGATCTCTATAAGTTATACCATGTGCCAGCAAATGGTGGGTTTTAACAGAATTAACCTACAATTTGGTGGAAATGGCAGTAAGGAGACCCAAATAGACATATTTTGGTTCATTTGTATACAACAGATCGGTTGTCTAGGATGGGCTGGTTCAGTTAGCATAGGCACACGACAGTTTTTTCTGAGCATATGATGATTATGATCCACCAGAAGTTAGATTATTTTTCTGGTTTTGCAATTTCTTATGGTCATACCTATGTTCGCGGTATCTTATTACTCCTTTTGTTGGTTGAGTGACTTGAGTCTTGGTGCCATATCCTGGTAGTTCTTCATTGGGAAAAAGACGCTTGTTCAGCCTTTTGTTTGGTGCCCTTTCGATAGATGTAGAATTTTTTTATGTGAAACTGTGTCTGCAGAAACAGCCATTCTCTTGAGTCTTGACCCTTCAAAGTCGCCAAAACTCACTCACTTAGTTTTGTTTGTGAAGAAAAATACTTTTTTTTTGTAAAGTGTAGAGACTGAGCTGTTATTTGGGCAGAAACCTGTCTTAGAATGATAGCTTTCTTTACTAAAACAAAGTCTCTTTACAAAAGTTCTCTTTCGTCAAAGCTCTATTCATAGTTCTACTTCTATACCTGCCCTTCAGTCGGTTACTTGAAATTTCTGGAGAGGTGTTGCCTCTGAGATTGTCCAAGTATCCTCTATATAGGTGTTACCTACATCTCAGCCGCTAACTTGAAATTCCTGGGGAGATGTTTCCTCTGGATCTTTCTTAGTAACGAGGTATCCTCTCAGGAATGAACAAGAGATATGAGTGATGTTGTTTATCTTTGCTTGTGACGAGAACTACTTAGTTTACAAAATGTAGAGACTGAGAAGTTATTTCGGCAGAACCTGTCTTAGAATGATATTTTCTTTGCTAAAACAAAAGCTCTTTTCAAAACTTGATTATCGTCAATGCACTCAATCTATCGCACTAAACTCACAGTGAACGAGTACACACCTCATATTTCTCTCACTCATTCTTTCCTTGGTTTTCCTAGTACCCACTTTCTGTATATTCAAACGATGGTGGAACCCTCCCCATAGCAGGATGGTCTGGAATCATCCGTTTATTCCATTTTGTCCAGATTGTAGTTGTGATAGTATATGAGTCTCATCTTTCCATATTATTCGAGTTTGCTTAAAAGTTAAGGCGCTGTGTTGAAAGAGATACAAGTCTCCAAAGATTAGGTGTTGTGTATGAGAATTACGGTGAGTGAGCGACTTAATGGACATCTTAAGGGATGATGGAAATTGAACTAGCTCTAGAATAAAAAAAATTAAGTTATAGAGGAAGGTCTCGTCGTTTTAGATCAGAATTGACTGATTTAGAGCCCTTGAAAGTTAACCCTTGTGCTGATTCTAAGTGAAAATTGACCAAATTTGGCTAAGTGTTGCTGAGGAGGATGATTGGGTTGACTGAGTTAAATCAGTGAGTCAGCTGAGTTGACTCAATCACTTCGTCTTCTTCACCTTGTAAGTAGCCGATTTTGACAATTGAAACAGCAGAAAGGGTAAATATCCGGGGCCTCCTATCACTCAATTCTGATCCAAATGAGACTGATCCAAATGACACTTGATGGCTCTTTGTAAAGATGAGACCTTCCTCTATAACTTTCATGTTTTCAGCTGGAGCTAATTCGGACTTCCATCATGAAGCCATTAAGTCGCTCGCTCACCGTAATTCCCATTTTCCAGATGGAACACCTAAGACTTGGATGTCTTTCAATACAACTCCAAATTAGCAACTCAAATGCTATGGAAAGATAAGAGACTCATCTATAAACTATAATCTCACGTTTTAATTGAAAGCTACATCAACTCCTAGGTTGATCATATTCGTGGTAGGGTCTCTTTAGTATTACAGTCTTGGGGCCATGCATGATGCGAGATCACTGATATCACGATGGCAGATCTTGCAAACTCGACAACTCTAGCCACAAATATTGGCAGTCGCATGTTTTGTTCTATTTATTAGACGGACAAAACCCTCGAGAGGTTGTTAGTAATAGTATTACCACCAATAGAAAATGCTGGGGCAACAAAGAAGTGACGACCAAAGTTGGGAAAGCGACATACATGCTCCAGAATTAAGATGACCATTGGGGAAAAGTTTTTAGACTTTCATACCTTCTTATTTTGAAAGAAACAATCTATTTTTACTAGCTTTGATCCGACATTACATAATCTTTCATTTCAACACACTCAACAGAGGCACACACCTCACTGCACTACATATCAGTCGCTCAGCTATGGTTTCCTCGCATCTCTTTCTACTCACTTGACGTATTTAAATGAGGGAAGACCTCTCTATTTGCAGTTCCATGTTGCCTATTAGTTCACACCTCTACTTCAGTCATTTTCTTCCTATCTAGAAGTGTTTCCTCTGAGCTCCCATCTCTAGAATGAACTGGATGCAAGTGTTGATTTTTTTGGCATAAAATACTGATTAGCTTAAATCTAGCTGTAATTTTGTTTTGATTTAAGAAATTTTTAGTAACAGAGTTTGATCTCTGTCAATAGAATGGAATTGTTTCTTAATTTTGTATTCATTTTAGGCAAGAGCTTTGTCCAGAAAAACGAATGTTGTTTTATCCAAACCTACACAAGATCATTGGATCAGATAGTTTGGAAGTGAGAATTAGGTCAATACATGGAACGGATGGGAGTCCCTCTGCCTGCCATGTCTTCGGCCATACTCATTTCTGCTGGGACGCTGTCCTTCAAGGAATCAGGTACAACATACTAGTTTTAAATAAGTCCAGGCTTCGTTTGTCTCTCAAGTAAACTATATGGAAAAAGGTTGAACACTTTTGAGTGTGCAGGTATATTCAGGCACCACTGGCTTATCCTAGGGAGAGAAAGAGGAGAATGAATGGTGGTGAAGACTGGTTGCCGTTCTGCATATATTCCTCCGCTAAAGCTGATCAGGGTATAGGAAGTCTCAGTGAAAAAATGTCAGCCTGTTATTGGTCTGATTACTATTCTATCAATACTAGACAACCTGATAACACTGAACTTGCTCCTTGGGTTGCTAAATTGTATGCTAAACGATCCTAATTCTGAGGCCATGGCCATCACTATGTCCTCTAGTTCCATCTAGGTGATGATCCAGGAAACTCACCTGACGCTCTTGTATAGACTAATGATCAAAAAAATCTTATCCGCAGTTTGTAAACCTTGAACTGAACCTTTTTTCTTGTGTTGTAATCTTGTGAAGGTCCATTAAAATTCTTACCGGCAGTTCTGTAAACTTTGAACTGAACGTTTTATTTCTTGTTTTGTGATCTAGTGAAGGTCCATCAAATATATATAGACTATTTATATCTCTATTGATTTGGGGTTGGACTTTTTCACCTTTTCACGCTCGCCTACTTTGGGTTTCACTTATTGCAACACTCGTCCGACATGCGGCACATCTCCTTTACCTGCCAAGGTAACAAATGTCCCCCGGGAACAGAGGCCGTGATTTATCATCTGAGGTCGTCTACAGTGTGACGGTCAGTCGAATATTAAAATAACCGTTCCATGCCTGACTGAAAGGAGAGAGCAGAGAAGAGAGACACCAATGAAGTAACAATAGATAGAAGAAGAGGTCGGCAGGCATTTATTTAAACTTCAAATGACAACACAAAATACAACACCAAAGTATCTTTCTCTATATACTAATACAACACTGAACAGAGGGACACCACCTACACAGAACAACAAAGACTGGACACTAATTCTGAAACCAACATCAAAGAAAAGAAAAACTTAGTAATCTTCAGGTGCTAATGGTTGATGAGTATGAGTACGTGGGGTTGTCTCAGCAGGTATGATTACATATTCATAGATCAAACCAGCAAGTCCTGCACCAATAAATGGTCCGAGCCAATAGATCCAATGGTGTCTCCACCTCCATCCAACTAAAGCTGGTCCAAAAGCCCTTGCTGGATTCATCGATGCCCCAGCAAACGGGGCACCTGCAAGTATATTTGCACCTACGATAAACCCAATTGCTAATGGTGCAATTGTTCCCAAGCTACCCCTTTTTGGATCAATTGCGGTTGCATAAACAGTGTACATCAATCCAAATGTCATAATGATCTCAAATAGCAATCCATGCAATTCTCCCACTCCTGATGCCACAGTAAATCCTACAGGTCTCTGTCACCAAAACACAAACAAGAGCATCAAAAATTCATTGAAATGATTCTATGACATTATAGGGTGATCCACTTAATTGAATCGATCAATTTCTTACCATGCCAACAGTAGTGAGCCTCAGCAAAAGAGATGCAACAATAGCACCCAATATTTGAGCAACCCAATACAGTATAGAACGAAGTAGAGAGATTCTACCACCAACCAGGGAACCAAAAGTAACAGCCGGGTTCACATGACCACCTGATACGTTAAGTGCAATCGCCACCGCCACAAACAATGCCAACCCATGAGCCAAAGCGACGGCTATCAACCCTGAGGCCTCCGTGGTGGTATCTCCATACATCTTTCCTGTCAAGAATGATTGAAAACGGCATGGTGAAATAACAATCTTTGTGAAAATTTCTTTTCCTTTTGTTCAAACTTCATAAATAATGCATGCATGAAAATCGATATCATTACGTATGACTGAAAGGTGGTGGTTAGATACACGTACCTAGAGCAAGAACAGAGCCTTCTCCAGCGAAGACAAAGATGAAGGTGGAGAAAAATTCAGCGATGGTGGCTCTCATGGAGTCTGGGTGCGTGAACTCCTCCGTACGGCCAAAGGCAAAACCTCTTGGAGGCATGATTCCTGTCTATACAGAGCTAAAATATGTCACTACTGCTTGAATTTGTTGAATCTTATTTACTTCGTGAGATGATGATCACTTTGTAGAGCTGTTTTGCATGCAAGAATTTGAGAGAGAGGGAGAAGAGAAGTGGCGAAGGATGAGTGAGAGAGATCGATAAATACAAGTTTTAGGTGAAGATGAGTGTTACGGGAGAAATAAAGAAGAGAAATGGATTTTGTCTCTATATAACTACGTGGAGAAACGTTGTGTAAGAGCTTTGACACGTAACTTAAGCTGGTGTGACTCAAACAATTTTGTTACTTCATACAAACTTTATTCTTATCTCGTTTTGTTTTTGATCATCATCATCTTCATAAATGTTAAGTTACTTTTGTGATCTAGTCTTTTATTAGAATTTTCTAGGCACATTATTCGTTTGTTGATAAGTGCATAGATAAGCACCCCCATCATCCATTTGCCTCATAATTATGGGCATAGGCTCATATGCACTCACGAACCTACCCGCATGGTCTGTGGTTTTCACAAATTTGTTATGTGAATGAATCTACTTGTAGCTTCTACGTGCTTTCGACCCTCGCGCTAAACTAGTGCCAGATGCCTCCCCAAATTGATATCTACGGTCTGATTCGAAAATATGCGTCAATTCATAAACCTTTTGCATAAGTCCAGCAAGAGAATTTTGACATTATGGTTCAACTGAGATTCCTTCTTTAGCTTTCGCTTTATGCTTAGATAAACAGTCCTTAATTATATGTTTCCGACGCCAATTGTCAAGTGAGTCAACTGTCAAGTAAACGGTCTAGCTCAAGTGCGGAGGAAAATAGCCATTTCATTTCGACTATCGAGAGTTATGGTGTCCCTCGCGTACTATGATTGCGGAGTCTGGGTTGGAGACAGTACAAGGTAAAAGAAACAGCTTTATAGGATAAATAAGAGATAAAAATTTAAGGGATGGTTTTTTACAGACCCGCCCCTTTAAACCATGTAAAAACCGTTATCACACACGGCTCATCTACGCCAAAGCAAACATGGCATCCTATTATTGATTTTGTGTGAGTCTGCAGTTTTCTTTTAATTTAAAATGACTGTTCGAATAGGATTTTTGAAATTTAAAATGAAAGAAGGTGCGAGGAAGAACATTTATATTTTAGGCTTGAGAAAGATTTAAAGTCACTTGGGAATGCAGACAATAGATTCCATTTATCTTTATTTGGGTTTTAGTCGAAAATAATCATTTGATCCGTGGTGGTCAGGAAGAATAATATTTTCATGCCTAAAAATGATTTGTATGTGATAAACAGGTAATTTTGTCATGATTGAAGATATACATGTACTGCTATTTATAAAAGGAGTTGGGAAAGCAAGAGTCAAAAAAAGAGAGGAGGTGGACGACCATTCTATCTTAATTCTACTTCAAATACAACAAGTATTTCTTGTTCGGTGTTCAATATTAATTCAAAATTATACTTTAGACAGAGAATTCATGAGATGTCAGGGAAAATTGAATAACAAATGAAAACTACTGATGTGCTACCGATGTAAATTTGATGTTTTTTTTGGGTTTTCCTTGGAATAATGGTAATCGGGGAATTATTGAGTAAGGATGACAACTGCCGTTGTAATGATTTTATAAAGGTTTGCTGAAAATTATTGAGTAAGGATGACAACTGCCGTTGCAATGATTATATAACTAAAGCTTTGTTCCATTCACGGTATAATTAATCTATGTGGTTCAACAAGTGTTAATTTTCTACTCCGTTTGTATTTTTTATTTTTTTTTCTGTGCATAAGTTCTTTCGCGGCCGTATCCAGTTTTCTCATATGAGAAGAGGAAAAGTATGTTCTTATTTCTTACAATTTTTCCCCGATGTTGGATACATTAGGTTTGCCTTTCATTATATGTTGCCATGCCGGTAATAGCAGGAATACAAGGATGACATGCCGCTTGCTTTATTTACCAGAAATAGAGTGCATGTGCATAACACATTTGCTAATGATTCCAAGCCGGACAATCTTTATTAGCGTTTTAAATAGGCTTTACTAGTTTGGTTGGGCTCCAGGCCAATCTTTTGTGCATGGTTAAATCTTTGTAAATATTTTGTTTTGTAATGAAATTTTATTGACCGAGTAAAAAAAGAAATGATACTGAGAAGTTGGAAGGTGCTTTGCATATCATCACATTTATATTTTCTCATCTGAAAGCTAAGATTTACTTTTTGCATTAAGAAAAACTCTTCCTAGAACATTTATGCAAATGGTTGTGGAGTGTCTAAATTAGGCGAAACGACCTATATATCCTCAAATAAATCCCAATTCTAACCTATATAAATACATATCATTTCTATTTTAAGCAAAAATACAAAAACCTAAAATCTAAAACGAAAAAAAGCTTTCTACATTTTTCTAGTTTCTCCAAAATCTATAAACCTTAATTAATTTTCTTTTTTCATCAGCGATTCAATAAAGGTAAGGTAAATATCCGTCAACTCATTATATTAAACTTATTTATTCATTGATTTACACGTCTAAAACCCATGTTTGAAACAAAAACTATGATTTCTATCGAAATTTGTTTTTGTGGATCTATCATATCCACTGGTTCTGGGTTATATCTTCATTCTTCATGGAGCAGAATCGGTTTATAACATAAATAGCATCGACCGATTCTGGGTAGAAATTAGAATGTATAAAGATATCACTAAAATCGATTTATTGAATTTTCTAGACACATTATTCTCGTATGGTCGGTTTTCACAAACTTGTTATGTGAATCTATTTCTATGTACTTTGGAGTCTTCGACCCTCGCGCTAAACTAGTGCCAGATGCCTCCCTAATTTGATATCTATGATATGATTCCCGAAAGATTAAAACTCAGTTAGAAATGAGGACAATAGAATCCACTTGTACTTATTTGGTTTTCTGGTCAAAAATCATCATTTGATTGGTGGTGGTAAAGAGGAACAATATTTTCATGCCTAAAAATGATTCATATGTGATAAATAGGTAATCTGTGATTATTGGATATGTACATGTACATCTATTTACAAAAAGAGTTGGCAAAGCAAAGTGTTAAAATAAAAAGAGGAACTCGACGACCATTTTAATTATACTTCAAATATACAACAAGTATCACTTGTTCGGTGTTCAATATTAATTCAAAATTAATGAGATGTTGGGAGAAATTGAATTACAAATGAAAACTATATTAATAGATAAGTTGTTGATCTATGTTTGAATAAGTTGTTGTTTTAATGCTAGATACTGACGGGGTATTGTCCGCGAGTTACCAATGTAAATTTGATGGTTTTTTTGGGTTTTCATTAGTTATAGTTATTGCTATCACTAGGGATGTAGGTATCTAGGCACTATTGAGTAAGGATGAGAACTATGCAATGACTATATAAAGGCTTGTTCATATATAGGATAATAACAACCAAAGTCATTCGCAATATAATTGATCTATGTGGTTCAATGTGTCTTAATTGTCAAAACTCTCCCCTCTGTTTTTTTTTTTGTGCATAAGTTCTCTCGTGGGCATTTATCCAATTTTGTCATATGAGAAGAGGAAAAGTATGTTATTATAACTTTTCCCCAATGTTGGATACACTAGGTTTGCCTTTCATTGAATGCTTCCATGCCTGTAATAGTAGGAATTCAAGCATAACACGCTGCTTGGAAGGTGGTTTAGATATATATCACATTAACCCTCTCTAGATTGAGGCCCGTGATTTTTATCTGAGGCATATCAAATTGGTGGGTGTCTAGATTAGGCGAAACAACCAATCTATCCTTAAATAAATCCTAATTCTAATATATATATATATATATATATATATATATATATATATAACTACGAGTCATTCCTATTTTAGGAAAAAACTAAAAAACCAAAAATTTTAAAAGAAAAAAAACTTTTGATATTCTTCTAATCTCACCAAAATCTATAAATCTTAATCAATTTTTATTTTTTGATTTATTTGTCCAACTATCGCTGATCCAACAAAGCTAAGGTAAGTATTCATCAGCCCGTTTTATTAAACTGATTTATTCATTGATTTACACATCTAAAACTCATTTTTTAAAATTGAAAACTATGTTTCTACTCAGAGTCGGTTTTTATGGATCTATCGTATCCACCGTTTCTGTGTTATATCTTCATTATTCATGGAGCAAAATCGATTTGTAAGATGATTAACATCGACTGATTCTGGGTAGAAAACAAAATGTATAAAGATATCACCATAATCGGTTTATAAGCGCATGAACATAAACCAATTATGGGTACTAATTTTTTTTTGAAGTTTGTGGTCCTTCAATCGGTTTTTTATTTACGTGATTCTTGTACAGATTATGTCACTTGTCTTTTGAGATTTCCGTATCAGAATCGGGTTTTGCTTATATTCTTATCCACCGATTGTTAGGGTTTCATTTTCATGTGTACATTTCTAGAAAAAATTAGATTACATATATTGTATTATGAATTGATTGTGTTTAATTTTACTTATTGTAGTTATTGACTTCAGTCACTCAAGCTTTTTTCTTGAGACATCCAACAGGAGGATGTTGACTAGAAACCAAATATGGTGCATAGAAGCCTTTACAAGTTTTTTTTTGGTAGGGAGACTAATTTGGAGCAGACACTGGCTGAAAATCTTGCAATACGAAGAATTTATCGATCTCATCAGGTTTGACAGAAAAAGGAGGGATGAAATTGGAGAACGGAGGGCATACGACAGAGAGATGAATGTTCTTTTTTTTTTCTTCCAGAAATGAATGAAGTTTTAGCAGAAGAAGATTTTGTTGCTGCCGCCGCTGATGATGATGCTTCTGCAAACGTTGGTGGTTCAAATGCTGCAGCTCCCCGATGTTGATTCCCACCTATGCTTTATGAATCAAACTAATTATAACTTTAACTTTTTAGGACTTTTAATAGTTTGTAATTATCGTAAGACTTATTTGGTTTTAATTATGACATGATGGTATGATGCTACAATGAACTTATGGGTTTAGTATGTAATAGGGTTATGGTACAATGAGTTTACGCATGCTTCAATCTACGTTTTGTAAAAACAAGCACACGATCGATTTATATGGACTATATATACATATGAACGATTATTTAAGTTTCATTCGGGTCTATGTGCGTATTCGTATAATCCGATTCTTAAAGCCAAAAATGTCATTTTTCGGTATCTTTTTATAGTTAGAATCAGATTACGTGTGCAACAATATGAACCGATTATGGTCGCTGGAAAGTGTTTTTTTGTTGTTGTTTATTTTCATACCTACAACGATGAATGTGGACAACTATAAAGACCGATTGTTTATGGCATCAATACACAATAGGTTTACATAGGCATTCACGAGTGCCGATTGTGCTCAATTATTTCATTTTTTTACGGAAAAACTAGTCGTTAGGTTTCTTTCTCTATATAAAGATACCTCATTCCCAGACGTACTTTGCCTCAACTTTCTCATTCTATTCATTCCTACTCCATATATACTATAACTACTCATTTCATACCTCTACATACAAGCTGGCATCATTTGACTCCACCGAAGGTTCGGCCATAATCAAAATATGCATGGTACGCTGATAGTCGAGTTGTAAATCTCTCCCCCGTACGTGGAGAACCCAAAGCCTTTTGGGCAAAGATATATAACCAATATAGGCGAGATTACGGGAATCCAAAGAGAAGAAGTTTTTAACAAATCCATAACAGGTACCAAGCCATCCAAAATGCGATACTTTTCTTTATAGTTATCCAACAACGGATCTTCAATGTAGCCATTCACGCTTGTCCCTTCAACAATTTGTAAGTATTTTTATGATTTATTTTGCATAAGCTAATTAAGTTACTTAACCTTTTAATTAAACAACACTAACAAAGGAAGTTTGTGTTGTGTTTTTGTAGGAGGAAGTCGTAAAAGCACACTACTTGGAGGAAAAGGAGGAAGCGTTCATATTTGATGAAAGCTATCATTTCATGGTATCCAAAATTCCGGAGTATGCCCCGGACTGTAGGGTGGGTTTTGTTGAAGCGACCTCTGATTCCTACGATGAAGATTGATAGTTGTTTTTGTATATATTTTGTGGGTAGATCTATATGTAAACCCTCACGAGACTATAACTTATCCACTACGGTCGCCTAGGAGTTCAAAGGCTTGATGCACGTGCTAAGTGCATCCGTGATTCCTACGAAAACGAATAGATTTTAAGTGAATGAATATGTCCTAAAGTATGAATGATTTTTATTTATTATCAAAATGCAACAATTAGTTTATATAAGACCATTCTTCACCCGTTTCCTTGATACAGGTTTTACCTTTAACAACATAAACCAATTCTGGGCAATCTTCATGAACCCAGAATACTAACCTAGAATAGGTCACGAGTTCATGAACATCAAATGATTCTGGTTGGTGTTTTAGAGAAAAAAAATCTTTTTTTTACTTGTTTGATGTTTTGAAGTTCGATTAATACTGGATGATTTCACATATAACACGGTTAATTAACACCTAAAATGATTAATTAACACCAACTAATCAAGAGTAAAACAATTATCAAGGAGAATAATTGGATAAGAGGTTTTTGAAATTACTTCCTAATGACCCTTTTTAGTCTTTTAGTGATAGGCCTCAAATTAGTAAGGACAAAAAACTAGGATTGATTTTCTACTTTAACTTATACATTAAAGTTATTGAACAAAACATACGTCTTTTAAATAATTTACTCTCAAAGTTTGTTTAACTTTTAGAGAACATAATACTAAAAGTTGGGTGAAAATAAATTTGTTGGAAAATAGAAAATTTGGTCATGTTGTTTATACTCATTGTATATATAATTCAAATGGTTTTCTAGTCAGGTCCAAATGGAATCATCAAATGCCAACAAAGTTTCTAAAAAAAGAGAAGAAAGAGGCAACCGTGACTCAAAGAATTGGTTAGAAGAAAAAGGTTGGAAATGATTATGGCACCGTTTGGTAGAGACTCCATCCCTAGTAAGAATCCAAGAGGTCTTTGTAAATTCGAGATGCAGATGACTACCTGTCTGAATTTGGATGTGAACGATCAAAGGATTTTCAAGAAAGTGTTCAACCCATTGATGTCAATGGACCAGAAAGCTGCAGATGAATCGAGGGACTTCAGAGGCCCATGAAATTATATGAAATAAATCCAGGTTTGTGTCTTCCTTCTAGCTTTAATATGAAGATATTATCTTGAAACTATGGCGGTGTTGCTAGACCTTCATTTGTCAGAGTTATGAAGAAGCTCACCAAGAGACGCAATCATACCATTGCTGCTCTTCTTGAGACTAGGGTGCTACCAGATAATTCCTCTGGAATAGTTAGTAGGCTAGGATTCACCGAGTCTATCATTGTGGTCGACCCTCATGGGTTTCCAGGAGGTGTACGTTTTTTATGGAATGATAGCGAGGTTGATATTCATGATACTAGGAAATGTAGATAGTGATGAGTGCCAAATATTGTATATATTTGCACCTTTTTATTGGCATTTAACTCATCATTTGTACACTAACGCTCCATTTTATCTCATATTCTGTGTTTTCGTTGTTTTCAAGAATAAATACTTTTCTCAATTAATTTTGCATTTTTAGGTACTAAATAAAGCCTGGTTAACTCACGGAGCGAAAAGAGCAAAGACACGGGAAAAAGTCGAAGGAAACTCTAGCGGAAAAGAAGTGAAGAATGCGGTATGGAAGACTCAAGGATGAAAATGGGCTTAACAAGGAAAAAATTGTTCTTAAAGAAGAAGTGGGCTCAAGATTAACTAAGCCCAAATCCATATCCTAAACCCAAAATCCAAATCCATAGCCCACTTCTCCTGTAGCCGTCAGATTGGATCCTCAGCTGAATCCAACGGTCGCTTCATCGCCGATACATCAAATTTGCTACATCCGCTTCACACCACAGCATCTAACTCCATCTTGAGCCGTTAGCTTCGTTGTATCTCACAATCCAACGGTCGCTTAATCCCGTGTCCTGGGCGCCGTCCGATTCCATCTAGGTTGATGATCCATCGCCTTTCAGCCGCTGACATCAAACCTCGATACCTCTGACTCACACCCTATCACCCATACTCATCGACCTTAACCAAATCATCTTCTCCCCAAATTTTCTTTCCCCCAAATTCCCCTTCTTCCCAAAAATGCAGAACCGCCTGCAAATCCATCACTTCCACCATCTCCATCTCACCCCAGACCTCGAGCGTCACCACCACTACCTTCCCCCGACAGAAACCCATCTCCCTAGTTTCCCTCTCTCTCATTCCTAGCATCATTCCTAGATGCTATGAATTCGGCAGTGAGAAGCTAGGGTTCACTAGGAGTGCAGAGAAGACCAAGAAGGCATGGGTTCGTAGCAGAAAAAGCATGGGTCGAAGTGATAGAGCAGTTATCTAGCATGGGTGGTACGAATTGGTTAGGTAATTTTCGAAACCCTAGTTTTGGAAATTAGGGATTTTTTTAGAACTCATTGTAACTAAAAATTGAGTGTGTGGGTGTGAGTAGGAGGTATGCCCGGGCTAGCCGGAGCACCAAGCTCTTAGTGTTCTGTAATTTTACTATTTCATCTGTTTCATCCAGTAGTATAATTTGATCATGTTTTAGTTCACTAAGCTAAGGTTGAGATGAAACCATAGCTTTGTACTATGTTATTTATGCTGTTTGTGTGATTCTTGAATGCTTAAAATGTTGTATGATAGATTTAATCTCAGTGCATCAATACTCTGCTCTCACAATGTATGTCAAGCATCCATTGTAGTTAGGATAACATTGTGTTGATTGAACTGCAACTCATGCCTTAGAGACTGTTATGAATCCTCTGACTAGTTGTGCTTTAGTTAGACGGTTAGTGCTTAGGATTGATATTTTAGTTGTGATTGAATCATCCATTGGTGAAACACCTTAGGTAAGTAATAGACTTGACACATCTACCTTATCTGTTAAAAGGACAAGAGTATCATAATCAGTTGAATACATAGTATGAGTTAATGGTGGATTCGACAACCTTAGTTCCCTCATTCCCACTGTTTACACCCTTAGTTCATTCATGCTCTTGTTTATTAAACATTGCACATTGCTTCCACTGTCTTATCTTTGCTCCTTTACACACTGCTTTGCACTGCTGTACTTTTTGCTTTCAATCACTGCCCAAAATTCTCTGAAATCAGTTAAGCAAAAGCCTAGATTCAACTACACACACCAAGTCCCTGAGGACAAACCCCTTCTTACCTCACTCACTACAACTGACCCTGTATACTTGCAGGTCTAAGTTGTAGGTTCTTTTAAAACCTCACCAATGTGGGCTTGCTCCCAATTTTAAAACCAAATTTGCTCCCAATAACCAAAAATTTTCTCCCAGATTCAAACCAAATTTTCTTTTCAAAACCCAACAAGACCAAATTTTTCTCCCAACTCAAAACCAAATTCTTGCTCCACCAATGTGAGCTTGCTCCCAATTTTAAAACCAAAGTTTTTCTCCAAATATTAAAAAAAAAAAAAAAACCAAGTTTTCTCCCTCTTTAAAACCAAAAATTGCTTCCATTTAAACCAAAATTTTTCTCCCATTTTGAAACCAAATTTTAAAACCCAGTTAAACCAAAAATTCCCAAATAGGCTTTACCTTTAAAGCCTAAAATCCAAATTTTTGAAACCCATAACTGAAAAGTGTGGGCATTATTTATCTTTTTGAATTTTGTGATTGTTTGATAAACATAACATGTCTGAATTTTGGTCTTCCACTGGGAATAAATCTATTAGAGAAGCTTACGGGCAAGATTCACCTTATGAGCCTCCCACAGACCATGATGTCAATAGTTATAGGGATTATTATTATGGACCTTCTGTAGGTCATGAACCTCAATATGCAAACCCTAATGACTATTCACACATGTATCATCCACCATTGAGTGAAAATGAACATCTAGACAATATCCAACTCACACATTCGTCACTTGTGAATCAGTTAGAGGCTCGGATCACTGCTTTAGAAATGCAAACACATGAGAAATCTGTAGCATCTAGTTCACATAGACGACCTGAAATCTATGCATGTACCTTATGTGGTGGTTTAGACCACCCGGATAAACATTGCGATATTTTGCATGATTATAGGCAATTTAGAGAATCCCATGAAAATCCAAATTATGAAATGCCCACAAATTGTGAGGCTGGTAGTCATTGGGACCATAATCAATCCTTTGAGGGTTGCGATCAATATTTTATAAACCCTAATGACCATGCACACATGTACCATTCACCACAATTTGAACATGAAGAATTTTGTACTCCCATGAATTTAGACTCCACCACAAAAGCTTTCAGACTCAGTGAGCAAAACTTTGCTAGATCTACATCACGAATTCAGGCATATTTAGATCAGATTTTGCTTCACCTACAAAAGGAGGAAATTCATGAGGAAATGTATGTTGTCCCTAATGAAGTGTCTAGTCTTATTCATGTAAATGATGTTGAATATGAACCTAATTTAGAGGAACATGAATCGACTAATGACACCACCACTGTTAATGAGGACCAATATGCATGTTACCATGATGATGATTATGAAGATTATGATGATAATCATGTTATGTTAGAAGAACATGAAAATATTGTGGAACCTTTTGGTTCAATAACATATGGCTTCTCGCCCTCGACCTTCATGAATGTTGTTTCTTCAAATACTCATAGCAAATCATATGATTTTGATTTTGATATGGTACTTGTACAATTGTTCTTCGAAGATGAGCATGACATAGGAATAGTTGAATCTTCTGTAGACACTAATGTTAATATGCATGAAAACAAATTTGATGTGTCTGATTCCTTGCCTAAGTCACAAAATGTTATTTCTTCCGATGTTGATTTGAGTACTACGGACAATCATGATACCGATTTAGGTCTTGATGTTTTGTTCGATGAATGTGAGCATCATTTACCAATTTCTGATTTAGGGGAAGTATGTGTTGGTACTATTGATCTTATCCATGAAAATAACTTAGAAGTACCAACTTTCTTACCTAAATCGCATATCGAGATTATTCCACCCAACCTAGATTTGGTTTGTAACAAAACTTTTAAACCAACTTTTCTGAAAATTCCCAACCTAGGATTGGAACTGTGTGCCTCCCAAGTCCTTTTGGACTATTTTGCATCAAAATACAACATTTTTAAAGAGCCGCATTTGGAATTAATTTCTCTGACCATCCCGCAAAAAGTCCATTTCGAGTTAGACCTTGTGCATGATGAACCCCCAAAACTGCGAGATTTTGTATCCAATAGTATATCTAGTGTAAAATCCAGGTTTAGGGGTAGCTCATTTGGTTTTTCGCTCTCGCTCCCATTTCAGTCCAATTTTAGTTGTTTGAAACTGTCATGTTTCAACACTTTGTCTTTTGGGTTGATCCTCAACTCTTTAGACTGTATGTATATAGTGAATTGTTTGTATATAATCTGGTAGGTAATGTTTAGTGGAATCATATGTTTCTTGTATATAATGTGCTAACCCAATGTGAATTCAGTTGAGTTACTGTTGGGTTTTACCTTGAATAATGGAGTTCAGAACTTGCTTTCGCCAATATCCGGTAATCTCTTTCCTTTTTCTACACTTAGCATCGTTCTCATGGTTTGTGTTATAATCATGTTTATCTTTTGAAACATTGAGGACAATGTTTAGTTTAGGTTTGGGGGTGAAAAGTAGATACTTTGATAACATGCTATAATTGAAAACAAAACTCTTTCTTTTTGAAAAAAAAAAAGAAAAAAAATGAAAAACTAAAAATTAAAAATTAAAAAAATTCGAAAAAAAAAACATAAAAATGGAGCTCATTTACCTTGAAATGTTGTCTCTTGTGAATGTATGTAAACATAAGTATTCTTAGTCTAGATATTTAGGTACCCTGATTCTAGCACAATTCACATAGTGATAAGAAACTTGCACGCGCACGATCTACCAATACATGTATAGCCTCATCCTTGAGGTGTTCTATCGGAAGTCACGATTGCCAATCACTTTAGAATACTGAACGAAACTTGACTAGCTTGTTCTTTGGTTGGTTGGGATAGAAGATGGAGATTACATTAAGAAAGACAACCATCGAATTTAACTGGGTGCATCAAAAAGGGCTACCTCTTGCAAAGTGTCATGTAATTTTTTTGTTTCTTTTTGTCTATGTATCAAAAGTGTTACCATGTAAAAAAAATAAATAAAAAAAAATCAAGTATTTATCAATTCCATCCTCTCTTGTTCCAAAAATAAAAGAGAGTAGTCAATGTAAATAAGAGTCATGTAAAGAGTCATCTTTTGTGTTTTTGTGTTATAAGAAAGGAAGGGTGTATGCCATTGATGTACAACGCGAGTAATTGTGAAATACCTCCAACTCATTCACAATTCTCGTAAATTCCGGACAGCTAGCTAGATTTCGACCTCGGTTCTTAGCCTGAGAAATTATCTCTTGGTGATTAGTAGTCATAACATCCGATCTTTCTTTACACATGTGTATATACACTTTACACTCTTATCACATGTCTTTATTTGTTATCAGTGCTAGGATTGTGCCTTTGATAGCTAGATTGACATCTCCATTTTGCTGTGAGCTTCAACTGTCTTGCACATGTCACATTTCATGGAATCTGAGCTTATATTTTGTCCTAGAACTTTGTAGGTACGTTCTAATCAAACCTTCACGAGACTTCAACTCGTCCACTAGGGACACTTAGTGGTTTAAAAGGCTTATTGCATTCGCTAAATGCAATCGGGAGACCAGCGACAGTGGTATAGGTAGGATTTCCTTAGTTTTGTTTTACTTGAGGACAAGTAAAGTTCAGGTTTGGGGGTATTTGATGAGTGCCAAATATTGTATATATTTGCACCTTTTTATTGGCATTTAACTCATCATTTGTGCACTAACGCTCCATTTTATCCCATATTCTGTGTTTTCGTTGTTTTCAAAAATAAATACTTTTCTCAATTAATTTTGCATTTTTAGGTACTAAATAAAGCCTGGTTAACTCACGGAGCGAAAAGAGCAAAGACACGGGAAAAAGCCGAAGGAAACTCTAGCGGAAAAGAAGTGAAGAGTGTGGTATGGAAGACTCAAGGATGAAAATGGGCTTAACAAGGAAGAAATTGTTCTTAAAGAAGAAGTGGGCTCAAGATTACCTAAGCCCAAATCCATATCCTAAACCCAAAATCCAAATCCATAGCCCACTTTTCCTGTAGCCGTCAGATTGGATCCTCAGCTGAATCCAACGGTCGCTTCATCGCTGATACAACAAATTTGCTACAACCTCTTCACACCACAGCACCTAACTCCATCTTGAGCCGTTAGCTTCGTTGTATCTCACAATACAACAGTCGCTTAATCCTGTGTCCTGGGCGCCGTCCGATTCCATCTAGGTTGATGATCCATCGCCTTTCAGCCGCTGACATCAAACCTCGATACCTCTGCCTCACACCCTATCACCCATACCCATCGACCTTAACCAAATCATCTTCTCCCCAAATTTTCTTTCCCCCAAATTCCCCTTCTTCCCAAAAATGCAGAACCGCCTGCAACTCCATCACTGCCACCATCTCCATCTCACCCCAGACCTCGAGCGTCACCACCACTACCTCCCCCCGACAGAAACCCATCTCCCTAGTTTCCCTCTCTCTCATTCCTAGCATCATTCCTAGATGTTATGAATTCGGAAGTGAGAAGCTAGAGTTCACTAGGAGTGCAAAGAAGACCAAGAAGGCATGGGTTCGAAGCAGAAAAAGCATGGGTCAAAGTGATAGAGCAGTTATCTAGCATGGGTGGTACGACTTGGTTAGGTAATTTTCGAAACCCTAGTTTTGGAAATTAGGGATTTTTTTTAGAACTCATTGTAACTATAAATTGAGTGTGTGGGTGTGAGTAGGAGGTATGCCCAGGCTAGCCGGAGCACCAAGCTCTTAGTGTTCTGTAATTTTACTATTTCATCTGTTTCATCCAGTAGTATAATTTGATCATGTTTTAGTTCACTAAGCTAAGGTTGAGATGAAACCATAGCTTTGTACTATGTTATTTATGCTGTTTGTGTGATTCTTGAATGCTTAAGATGTTGTATGATATATTTAATCTCAGTGCATCAATACTTTGCTCTCACAATGTATGTCAAGCATCCATTGTAGTTAGGATAACATTGTGTTGATTGAACTGCAACTCATGCCTTAGAGACTGTTTTGAATCCTATGACTAGTTGTGCTTTAGTTAGACAGTTAGTGCTTAGGATTGATATTTTAGTTGTGATTGAATCATCCATTGGTGAAACACCTTAGGTAAGTAATAGACTTGACACCTCTACCTTATCTGTTAAAATGACAAGAGTATCATAATCAGTTGAATACATAGTATGAGTTAATGGTGGATTCGACAACCTTAGTTCCCTCATTCTCACTGTTTACACCCTTAGTTCATTCATGCTCTTGTTTATTAAACATTGCACATTGCTTCCACTGTCTTATCTTTGCTCCTTTACACACTGCTTTGCACTGCTGTGCTTTTTGCTTTCAATCACTTCCCAAAATTCTCTGAAATCAGTTAAGCAAAAGCCTAGATTCAACTACACACACCAAGTCCCTGAGGACAAACCCCTTCTTACCTCACTCACTACAACTGACCCTGTATACTTGTAGGTCTAAGTTGTAGGTTCTTTTAAAACCTCACCAGATAGGCAGTGCATAATGTTGTCACTGATAAATCCCAACAACCTTGGATTGTCTCATTAGTGTATCGTATCTGATGTAGTTTTTAAAGTGGTAGTAAAGTTCGTTGAACTCGGATTGTGTGGACTCGATTTTAGACTCAAATTAAAATAGAAAACTTAAAAAGAAATTGTTATCAAGATTATAAAAAGCACTGAGACTCAGGATTCCACCAATCTCCAATTTTTATGTGATTTAATCTAGGGGTGTCAACGGGTCCGGGTCCTCCCGGATATCACTAGATCCGGACCCGGACCATACTTATAAAGGTCGGGTCCGGTTCCTAACGGTTCCGGGTACGGTTCCTAAATTTGTGGACCCAGAACCGGACCCGTTTAAATACCCGGGTACTCGTCGGTTCCGATACCCATTGGGTCTAAAGAAAACTATTTAAAAAATCTCAAAAATTTAATATATTTCTCTTTTTAGCTTGGATTTAAGTAATTTTTATAAAAAATTATTATTATTTCTTATGAATGTAGTAAATAAAGATTAAATGTAAGAGAAAAAATTTAAATGGGTAAAATATCAAAGCTAAAACAGAAAAAAATACTTATAATTTTGCTAAAAACATGAATAAAAGAATGAATAAACGGGTACCCGATACCCGCGGGTACTCAATGGGTATTACCCGTTTGGACCCGTTTAAATTCGGGTCCAATCGGGTAATTACCCGCCGGTTCCTAAGTAGCTAATGGGTCCAACTTTAGGACCCAGAACCGGACCCTAATATACCGGTTCCGGTTCCGGATCCGGGTAATGGGTACCCATTGACAGCCCTAATTTAATCTAGTCAATAATTATGCAACTCTTTACGTTTGAAGTGATTCCAATATTCGCCTAGACAAGTAGATTCTCAAAACAATAGCTGTAAATCGAAAGCATGGACCATCAAAAGACTTAACCTAAGCATGACCCATCAATTGAGAACACAACCACTTAATCAGAATCATAAATTCAATTTCAGTTCAGTACAAATAATCATAAAAGAATTACAAAAATTAAATTAAATAGAATTTACTACATAATATTTGGAAAAATGGCTTCCTCCGTCGCCTCAGCAATGGGGTTTAGCTCCTCATATTAATCACTTGCTCAAAATATTTGTTCTTAGCCCAAAAGTTGATTAAAAGAATGAAAAACTATAAAACTGATTGTTTGCAACGATGTAATGGCGTTGCAAAACAAAGGACAGACTGTTACAAAAAATTTACTGTAGCAGCGTTACAAATTTGAGACACTGTTCTTATTTGCAACGTTTGTTCTTCAGCAGCAACAGCAGAAACTTGGGTTTTCCCGCAACTTGATCAATTCAGCTCTATGGTGTTACAAACTCCTCTGCGACTGCTCCAATGACTTCGTCCCATTCCCTAGGAATCGAACACACCTTTTATACTCCTTAGAAACCTAAAAATAGCGATTAAATTCCTCTTTTTCTTTTCGTGCAAGCCACGGAAATAATCTTCTCTGCCGACTTCCTTACGCGTTTATAAGACTTCCAAATCATCCGAAACTCTTCCTTAGATAGAATATCACCTTACGAAACAATATCACGCCTTTAGTCTCCCTGAAATTCCTAAAATAATTCCATAAAGTTTCCCTTAACAAGTCAACCTCTGTTTTCTTCTTCCGGATTATTCAGCCCAATTTGATCGATTAAATCACCCATACCAGGCCTGTTTAGTTATATCACGTCCATCCCAACAAAAATCCGAGGTTGAATCTCCCTAAAACTTCACAAAATTTTGATTTCTTAAACTGCAGGCTCGCTGGTTTTGTTTCCCGCCAAAACCAGAATTCAAATGATGAGGATGACCTCCCCCTATCATGTGCTGGTCTCCCTTTAGCAGCTGCCTGGAAATGGATGCCCCTTAGTAATTGGTTACCCCTTATCCATTTGAGGGGTCAGAATATCAAGTGTCCTCCGGGGGTGCCCGCGCAACTTTTCGAGCAGATTTTTCCAAAAATGTTTATTGGCCAAAAATACCTACACACACATAAAACACCATAATAAGTACAAAAATGAGCACTATCAATATATAGAATCGAGATAAATTAGACACAAAAATGTGTCTATCAAATACCCCCAAACTTATTATTTGCTAGTCCTCGAGCAAATCTAAAATAGAAAATAAAATCCTAACTCACTGACGCAGGCATCGTCGATTGCATTTAGCGTATGCAATAAGCCTTTAAACCCCTAAGTGTCCCTAGTGGTGGAGTGTTGTCTCCGGAGGGCTTACAAGAGGTATACCCACAAAACCTTTACTCCAGACCTTAGATCTCTACGCAGAACCTTGGAAGGCACTAAAGAATCTCCTTGGTTGGCATACTTATTGACTACAGGAAGAAGTAGCCTGATGTGAAATTCCAATTGTTGTACACGAGTTTGCACTCAAGCATACTAAAATTCATATAAAGTGACAGAGCTCTACTCAGATAGTCGCACTATGGACATCAATATCCGAAGTCAAAACTAATCACATGGATAGATCAAGAAGATGGATATAGAGAAAAACATAGATGGTTTTTATGTTTACTAAGTGAACGACGTTTCCCATATCTGTCTGAAGGCCTCCGCCAAAATGAACCTATCCTAATGGATTGAGATACTAGTCTGACTAATATCAACACACTGGCATATACACGGGAACCAGTGATCGATAATCCTAATTCTAGTTCGACACATCTGGCATATACAAGGGAACCAGTGGTCGACTTTATTCACTGATTTTTTTTTTTGATCCATTTGGTCTAATTGGTCTGGTCTTTTTTTTTTTCTTTTTCTTTGTAACTCAATCACTATAATTTACCCTAGCATTAGTAACAACTTGAATCGTGGGCCCTACCTATCACTTAGAGAAACATGGTTTAAAAACAAAATAAATAAAAATAGAAGTGAAAAGGACTCAACGAGATATGGTGAAACTATCATGTTATTTCTAACACCTGAGCTCTGTGCTTTTATGAATAGACTCTTCTAGATGTTTCCATTTAATCAGATTGGTTCCTCAACTCCTACGATCAAAATGCTTCCATCCACTTAGATTAGTTAGTGCAATCCTCAATAGGCATAAATTTCTAAGCTCTGGAGTTTATTTATTCATACTGCAACTAAAAAGTTTCTCCCATACCCCCAAACTTAAATCTAACATTGTCCTCAATGTTCTAAAGATGAAATTAAAAGCATGAACAAGGAGAAACTGTTACCATTTGAAGCAAAAGAGATAAGGAAAGATATTACCGTGTCGCATGAATGTTGGGTTACCTCCCAAGAAGTGCTAAGCTTAAAGTCTTCAGCCAGACTAAGAAAGAATTAGTCACCTCATAGAATCATAAAGTAATAGCCGAAATTTCTGTGGGTCATCAAAACCAAATAGAGCTATCACAAATAAAAGGAATCTGCAACCTGTCAAGAAAATAAACAAATAAAGCACACCCTTGTCTAGTTTCCTGTTTAAGACAACTACATCTAGCTGTGGTTCAGGTTCAGGTTCTATAACTGGGTCCAAATAAAATATTTTCATGGGTTGGAATTCCTCAAAGCTAAGATCCGGTTCAGGTATTAGAGTCTGAAAAAACTCAAGTAAAAACTTAAAGCACATAATAATAACCTGAATAATTGTGGATCCTTAAAGTCAATCAGTTTTGACTCACAATCGACCACGATGAAACTGGTGGTCTTCTTAACAAATGTCGACCCTAATCTCTAAAGTAATTAGGTTTAGTCTCAAAACTAATAATTGACACATCTGAAATTATACGTTCCCACAATGGTTGAAAAATATTTGGTGGGAAAACAAAGTCGATTGGTATCATAGCCTGGTCTAAACCACATCAACCATAGGATGGGTTTCTAACAACTGAACTTCCTTATGGACATCACTAGGTTCAGGAAAACGTGTATGAAGATAATCTTGTAAAATGGTTGAGGCACATATGTCAAGTCCAAGTGAGGGACCTTTCTAATAGTTAAGGCACATGGAGAATGATAATCACCCCCAAACTTAGAGTTTTGGGTATCTCTAGAAGACTAGCTACAATTTCTTCAATTTCTAGATCGTTGGAATCCTGAAAATAGTCAATTGCTTCTTCTAGGTTATACTCAAGTGACGCATCCTCACTCATATTTAATAGTTGTACGAGTTCATTTTCTTCGTCTAAGACCATTGTTTCTAAATCGCTAGACTCTAAAACGGTATTCTCAGAATAAACTCGTTCCTCTAAACCATTATCGACTTCGTAATCAAAAGGAAATACTACATCATCTAAAGAAGTGGTATCTCTAATCAAATCCTCGTCCTTTTGAATAGGTGAATAATCATTAAAATTATCGGGATCTGAACCAGAAATAACACTATCATCATAAAGTTCATTTGGATTAACAAATTCCTGATCACTATGCCTACATATTTCAAATTCTTCATCAACACTATCTACATCATAATCATCATAATAACATGAAAATGGTTGAACTTCATCTAAACAAGTAGTGTTACCAATTTTATCCTCGTCATCTTGATTATGCAAATAACTATCCTCATTTTCAAGGGTACTATTAGAATCACTGTATTGGAAATTAAGATTATTTCGAGCAATTCTTTCATTCGTCTCAGCTATCAGCTTGAAGGATTCCTCTATAGAAAGTTCTCTTTCGTCATAAACTTAGTTATTCATCTCAGCTAACTTACGTGTCGACTCCTCTAATTTCCTGAGGGACTCTTCTAAAGGAGAAATATAAAAATTTTGCTCGTACGACCGATGCTTGTGTGGATAGTAATTGGGCTCATCAAGGTATGAGCCATAACCTTGAAAAGACTGATGTTCCCAACCACTATTCACACTATGGTCAAAGTAGTAACGTCCATTTTGAAACTCAGTCGGATATTCGTTGTATTGGCTCTTGTAATACCAGTTCGACATTCTATTGCAGGGGTGTGAGTTGTCACACAAAATAAAACCCACTGACAGGGGATTCGTGGGTGGATAAAGTCTTACCTCCCGTACCAGACGGGCGATGAACCGTTGAAGTCGACTCAGGCCACCGACTCCAATGTCAGTGTACGAACCCGAGGGGACGAGACAGTATCGTAACTGTCGTCCTTCCCTGCAAACAGTTTATATTTAATCTTAACCCTTCCTTAGGGTTTAAAAATAATAATGTCCAGTCCAAAAATAAAGTCCAAAAAGTGTCCAAAAATAAAAAAAAAAATTACAAAAACTAAAATCCTATTTACAGTTTCTAAAAATAAAACAAAATAACTATATACAAAATATTCTTCTTCACTCCTTTCGGATTCCTCTCTTCTTTCCTTCTTTGGCGATGCTTTCCTTTTATAGTACTTTTTTCTTTCCTTGTAGCTTCGCTCCAATCTTAAAAGAATCGAAAAATACCAAAGGCGTTAAAGAGAACAAAAATTCTATAATAAATAAAATAAATCTAAAACCTAAAACCTAATACAAATCCGCGTCGGCGACGCCAAAAATTGATGTAGTTTTGAAAGTGGTAGTAAAGTTCGTTCAAATCGGATTGTGTGGACTCGATTTTAGACTCAAATTAAAATAGAAAACTTAAAAAGAAATTGTTATCAAGATTATAAAAAGAACTGAGACTCAGGATTCCACCAATCTCCAATTTTTATGTGATTTAATCTAGTCAATAATTATAAAATTCTTTACGTTTGAAGTGATTCCAATATTCTCCTAGACAAGTATATTCTCAAAACAATAGCTGTAAATCGAAAGCATGGACCATCAAAAGACTTAACCTAAGCATGACCCATCAATTGAGAACACAACCACTTAATCAGAATCATAAATTCAATTTCAGTTCAGTGCAAATAATCATAAAAGAATTACAAAAATTAAATTAAATAGAATTTACCACATAATATTTGGAAAAATGGCTTCCTCCGTCGCCTCAGCAATGGGGTTTAGCTCCTCATATTAATCACTTGCTCAAAATATTTGTTCTTAGCCCAAAAGTTGATTAAAAGAATGAAAAACTATAAAACTGATTGTTTGCAACGATGTAATGGCGTTGCAAAACAAAGGAATGACTGTTACAAAGAAGTTATTGTAGCAGCGTTACAAATTTGAGACGTTGTTCTTATTTGCAACGCTTGTTCTTCAGCAGCAGCAGCAGAAACTTGGGTTTTCCTGCAACTTGATCAATTCAGCTCTGTGGTGTTACAAACTCTTCTGCGACTGCTCCAATGACTTCGTCCCATTCCCTGGGACTCGAACACACTTTTTCTACTCCTCAGAAACCTAAAAATAGCGATTAAATTCTTCTTTTTCTTTTCGTGCAATCCACGGCAATAATCTTCTGTGCCGACTTCCTTACGCGTTTATAAGACTTCCAAATCATCCAAAACTCTTCCTTAGATAGAATATCACCTTAGGAAACAATATCACGCCTTTAGTCTCCCTGAAATTCCTAAAATAATTCCATACAGTTTCCTTTAACAAGTCAACCTCTGTTTTCTTCTTCCGGATCATTCATCCCAATTTGATCGATTAAATCACCCATACCATGCCTGTTTAGTTATATCACGTCCAGCCCAACAAAAATCCGAGGTTGAATCTCCCTAAAACTTCTCAAAATTTTGATTTCTTAAACTGCAGGCTCGCTGGTTTTCTTAAAATACCCGCCAAAACCAGAATTCAAATGATGAGGATGACCTCCCCCTATCCTGTGCTGGTCTCCCTTTAGCAGCTGCCTGGAAATGGATGCCCCTTAGTAATTGGTTACCCCTTATCCATTTGAGGGGTCCGAATAGCAAGTGTCCTCCGGGGGTGCCCGCGCAACTTTTCGAGCAGATTTTTCCAAAAATGTTTATTGGCCAAAAATACCTACACACATAAAACACCATAATAAGTACAAAAATGAGCACTATCAATATATAGAATCGAGATAAATTAGACACAAAAATGTGTCTATCAGTATCCCTGATTAAAATCTACTAGAAAAAGGATGTGGAATGAACTTAGCGGTGTTGCTGAAATACATAATGTTGATTGGATGGTTTTGGGAGACCTTAATACTATTAATGACAGTAATGAGAAGAAAGATAAAAAATCTCCTTTTACCACCAAAATTAGAACCCTGATTTTGGGCATACCAAAATCTTTCTAGGCATACAAAACAATAGTCCCATCTTGGGTGACCTTATAAGGGGTACCCTATGGGTAGTTCAATTACCTATATACCCTTAATATAAAAATCTAAAATCAGTTTTCTAAAAAATCAAAATCAGTTTCCCTTACCATCTCTTCTTCCTCCTCCTCCTCTAGCCGAACTCTTCCCCCTCCTGCGAAAAAAAGAATTCATCATCGTGATTAATTGTCGATTCGTAAAAAATTGATCGTCGATTAAACTCAACCACATAATGACTCGTACAAAGAAAAGCAGGGACTAGGCAAACCAAATCGTCTTCTAATCCATCAATTGAAGAAGAAGAACCAATTGAAGATGAAGGTGTAGAAACTGAAAATCAACCACCAATTGAACCATAAATTGAAACAACTGCATCTCCAACTCCGGAAATGAGGATAAGAAAGCAAGTTTTACAAACCCAATCTCATATTTGCTGTTTTTCATCGATTAAATGACGGTTACAGTGTTGGGTTCGGCTCAAAATTGAGTTGCGTTGTTAGCCGAACTGTTCTTCACAAAAGCTTCCTGTAAGTGTATATAAACAGTTCGGCATGAAATTTCATGAAATTTCAAGCCGAACCTAGTCACAGATAGAGATGCATAGGGGTTCGGCGTAATCGATAATCATAATATGTGTCAAACCTAGCACATTAACGAGGTTCGGCTATTACGATATTCTCAATATGTGCCGAACCAATAACAATATTTTAACCCAAAAAATAACAAATTGATGTTCGGCTCATACGATTTTCGAAATATAAGCCGAACCGGTAATTATTTTTTTTCCGAGCTATTCAGGATGTTGTTCGGCTTACTATGAAACTTTCATATAAGTCGAACTAGTGTCTAGCAAACAGTTCGGCACATGCAGTAAACAGATTCAGTAAGCCGAACCGTTCATCAATTGGTAGATTCGGCTCATAGATGTGAGCCGAACCTCAACCTGTTTCGCCGAACCATGATTCAAAAAACCTAACTTTTGATAACTGAGAGCTATAGAAGTGAGATTAAGTATAGGATATAAGTGTACCTGTGTATTAGAAGCATTGGGTTCCTCATCAATGTCTTCATCATCAGTATTTGGCTCATAAAAATCATCATCTTGAGTTTGTGTTTGAGTTTGAGCTCGAGTTTGAGTGGGTGAAAAATCATTCTCATAATCTAAGAAATCAGCCATTTCTGGATCATTGTTGTAGTTGATATGTATTTTCCTAGGTTTTTTAGATGAATGATGACCCTCCTCATCCTCCATTGAATCAAGAATTAGAATTTTCTCACTTTCTCCTTCTCTTTCTCTCCTTCTTAACCAAACCAAAACTTTGATTTTTTTTTCCTCAGATTTTTCATCTAAACAACTTTTATAATTCTGAAAATTATTTTAATCACTAAACAAAATATTTAATCACTAATCAAGATTATTAACACTAATACGTAAAGGGCAGATTTGCCATTAAATTTTTTTTGGGTTAAGGGGTTATCTGATTTTGCTATTTCACAACCTTTTTTGTCTTCATTCAGTATGCCTTGGAAGATTTTGGTATGCCCACAATTATAGTTCCAAAATTATTGAGTTGTAGGAGATTATGGGTAGCCGTGGTCTTATGAATTTGTGGTCCAATGGGCCTAAATTTACCCGGAACAATAAAAGAGCTAGAAATGCTAATATCAAAGAAAGGTTTGATAGAGCTTTGGTCAACTCTAACTAGAAACCAAGATTCATAAAAGCTCATGTAATTGTCTTATTATAATTCTGATCTTTTTTTTACTCGGTCAATAATCGGTTTATTACGAGGAAAAAATATAACCAACAAGATTACAAAAAGGGCCCGAAGGCCCCATACCCTGTAAACCAAAGGGTACAAGAAAAAGAAAAACTTCAATGCAAGGGCAACAAGCCCAGAAAGCTAGAAAATTAGAAAAATAAAACAAAAAGGTCTCGAACAGGAGCTTCAGATACTATATCTGCTTCAAGAATGCTACCAAAAAACCCACCTGCCTTAGGCTTCGATTTCAATGCTTCCAAAACTTTAAAAAATATTCAATTCTTCAAAAGTAGTAAAGGCCTTGAAAGACAAGGCTGTCCAGTGTATACTCGCGCCTGCAAACTTCAGTTGAGATCCAAAGAACTCAAAGCAATTATAATCTTCAAAACGGACTGGATAGCAAAATTACTGTCCGCCACCAAAAGTTTATAACGTATAGTTAGTCAACTTGAATATCCCCATTGTAATCTTCAAGGAATCCCAACAGCAAGCAAAGCTCACTTCAATCAAAGGCGTGAAGCAGCAAAGTACCAAATTGTCCACATCCAACATCTTCAATGGTACCTTCAAAAGAAGCAATACCGGTTATGCTGCCAGGCTCTGGCAAAATTCTACTGCTCACAGAATAATTGTAGCATATAGCTACAGCAAGATAACCTTCCATAATTATGCAATTAAAGCCCTCAACTCCGCGAAAGAAAGAACCATAATGACCACATGCAGCCTCTTCAATGGTACCTTCAAAAGAAGCAATACATATGACTGCCAGGCTATGGAAAAAGCCACCATTCGCAAAGCTGTAGATGATTAACTTGTTAAAGTTACGACCATCATCAGATTTTGCTTGAAATAAACATCATTTTCTTTATAAACGAATAATTCGTTGCATAAAGCAACAACTTCAATATTAACTTCAGCGTCAACATAGTTTGACTCCATGCTCACGGAAAATAATCGAATAGCATCAAGATACCAAACAATATCTTCATCGCAAATAATTCTGATCATAGAGCTATTGTTGTGGATCTTGAACCTAGGTTTAGATTCAAGTCTAGGGATTTTGGGTATATATGAGCGGAGGACCCTATGTGTAATAATGTTGTTGAGAATTCCTATACTTTCGATGCTACTAATTTTAGCAGCAACCAATTCTTGGACTTGGACATAAGTAATTTGGATTTTTAGCTAAGATAGCGTGAAGAATTTATTCATGCCAATATTTTGTTATGAACAAATTACTAAAAAAAATTTATATATTTATATATATAATTAAACCGATTTTTTAGAATGTAGAGTTGAAGAATGGTGTTTCTCATAGTTGGAGAAGTATAATGAAGAGTAGAAATCCTATTAGAGAATGTTTGAGATGGGATATAGGCGACGGTGATGGTGTTGATTTTTGGAGAGATCCTTGGGGTGACTGATACCCCTTTAGTTACTAGTCGGAAGGTTGATGAGGCTAGTATTACCAAAGAACCAGTTAGTAATTTTATTGAATCTGGTAGGAATGGTTTGGATGTGGCGAGATAATGATACTCTTGTCTGGTCTGCAAGCAAAACATGTATTGTTACTGTCGAAGATGCATATTAGTTCGAGCATAATGAAACCAACGATGTTGACAACAATAATAAGGACCGGAGATTCCTTAGAAGCTCAAATGATCTTATAAGTATAAATTCTTATAGTGACAGCTCAGCCAGAATAAAATAAATGTAAATGAATTTTTATGTTGCAAAGGAATTAGCAGTACTTTTAATATTGATTGAAAAACAAGAATCTGATTTCTTTCTTACACACTTAAAACAAGACAGACCTGCATTTATACATGTCCTGACTAAGACAAGAGATGTTCTAACAGGACAGGCTGTGAACAGCTCACACTCAGCCAATAAGGGTCATTTCTCACACACTCAGACACACGTGAGAACTCTATGAGACTCGCAGTACTATTAGCCCCCCTCAAGCTGGAGGTTGTGACTAGAGATTACCTTCAGCTTGTCTCTGAGTGTAGAAAACCTTGGTCCTGCCAGTCCCTTGGTGAGAATATCTGCAATTTGATCCCAAGTTGAAATATATGTGACCTGAATGTTTTTGTTCTGAACAAGTTCTCTGACAAAATGAAAGTCAATGGCCAGATGTTTCATTTTACTATGAAATACTGGATTAGATGACAGAGAAACCGCACTTTGATTGTCACAAGATATCAATGGTGGAGCAGGAAGCAAGAGATGAAGATCCTTAAGTAGCTGACAAACCCAAACAATTTCTGCTGTGGTATTGGCTAGAGACCTGTATTCTGATTCAGTGGAACTTCTTGAGACACTACCTTGTCTTTTGCTAGACCAAGAAATTGGATTAGGACCAAAAAATATACAAAAACCTCCTGTAGATCTTCTTGTATCAATTGATCCTTCCCAGTCAGCATCACTAAAGCCATGTAATGTAAGAAGACCTTTGGAAAACAGTATACCATAGTCTAGGGTGCCTTTGATGTATCTTAGAATTCTCTTGGCTGCAATAAAGTGTTGATCAGTAGGAGCTTGCATATAAAGACATACCTGATTCACAGCAAAACCAATTTCAGGCCTTGTCCAAGTAAGATATTGTAGAGCACCCACTAATGATCTGTATTCACTTGGATCTGCTAATGGAGTACCAGCTGAAGCAGTGAGTGAAGTAGAGAGTGAGACTGGTGTACTACAGGGTTTAGCACCAGTCATATTGAATTTCTCCAATAAGTCCAAGGCATACTTAGTTTGACTAAGAAAAAGGTTTCTGAATTTCTTTTCACCTGAAGACCAAGAAAATAATGAAGAGAGCCCAAGTCTTTGATAGGAAAGTATGTCTTAAGGTGATTGATAAACTGAGAAATATACTCAGTTGAATTCCCAGTGATAATAATGTCATCTACATAGACCAGAAGAACTGTAATCCTTGAGCCAAACTTTTGAACAAATAAGGAAGCATCTGCTAAGAGGGTTTGAAGTCATGAGTGAGAAGAATTTGTAACAATTTATCATACCAAGCTCTGGGAGCTTGCTTCAGACCATATATGGATTTATGTAGTTTACATACATAATGAGGCTTGGTTTGATCAACAAAGCCTGGAGGTTGTTGCATATAGACATCTTCAGCTAAATCCCCATGTAAAAAGGCATTACTAACATCTAATTGTTTCATTTCCCAGTTGAAGTGAACTGCCAATGAAATGATTAGTCTAATAGTTGTTGGTTTGGCTACAGGACTAAAGTTTCTGTAGTCAATTCCTTCTTGTTGATGAAACCCTTTGGCCACCAGTCTAGATTTACATTTATCTAAAGAACCATCAGCCTTATATTTGATTCTAAACACCCACTTACAGCCTACAACATTATAGGATGGATCTGGTGCAACAAGTGTATATGTGCCTGCATCCTTAAGGGCTGTATGTTCTTCTTCCATAGAATGTTTCCATTGAGGTATTCTATTGCCTTAGAATAACAAGTAGGTGTTGGTGGTGGAATATCAGAGTAAATTTGCTGATAGAACATACTTTGTATTAAAAACTTTGGGTTTAAAAATACCTCTTTTACCCCTTGTTACCATGGAGTGTGAATTAGCCAGTGAAGAAATACCAGAAGCTGAAGTATGTTCAGAAATAGTTGTAGTGGATGCATCAGATGACTTAACAATTTGAAGGATCAGTAGATAAAGTATCAATGATGCAGCTGGTGAGGTTGATGTTGCAGGTGTTGGTGCAGATATCTTGGCATATGGAGCTGTAGAAGCATATCAGTTGGTGCTGATGAATTTGTAATGCCAGGAAGTATTGTATCTGAAGATCTCAATGGGAAGAAAGTCTCATTAAATACTACATGTCTAGAGATATATACTTTCCCTGTTTTAATATCTAAACATCTGTATCCTTTGTGCATAGAACTGTAACCAATAAAAACACAGTGTACACTCCTTGGTTGGAGTTTATGTGTAGTGTAAGGCCTTATCCATGGAAAATGATGAACCAAAGGATCTGAAGAAGGAATAATCTGGTTTCTGACCAAACAACTTTTCAAAAGGAGATAAGTAATCCAAACTTCTAACAGGCAGTCTATTAATAACATAATTGGCTGTATGAAAAGAATCAACCCAAAATTTTCTGACAGACCTGATTGAATTAAGAAAGTTCTCCCTGTGTCTACAAGATGTCTATGTTTGGACTCAGCCAGTCCATTTTGTTCTTGAGTGTGAGGGCAAGAAACCTCATGAATAATTCCATGTATACTAAGAAATTCTTGTAGTGCATTATTTATGAATTCCCCTCCCCATCAGTTCTGATTTTAACAATTGAAGTATGCAGTAACTTTTCAGTCATAGATTTGAAATGTAGAAAAATATCTTTGAATTCAGACTTTTCAGACAAAGGAAATATCCAACAGAATCTTGAATAGTCATCTATGAGATTAACATAATATCTGAAACCACTTGAAGAGATTACAGGACTAGGACCCCATAAGTCCATATGCACTAGTTCTAGTGGAGATTGAGCCCTATGTGAAGATAGAGTAAAGGCAATTTATGACTTTTCCCTAGATGACAATCATTACAAAATAGTGGTGTTTTTACTAAACTAGACAGTTGCATATCTCTGCACACCTTTTGAAGTACTTGAAATGATGGATGAGCCAACCTTTGATGCCAAACTGTAGCTGAATTCTTGTTGCTAAAGAAAGCTTTATTCTTAGTAGACTTGGCAAAATTCACTGGATATAATCCTTCTTTATGTGGCCCTTGTAAAATGATCTTCCCAGTTGAGTAATCCTTAACAACAAAACCAATAGAATCAAAGGTAATAGAACAGTTGTTGTCACTAGTGAATTTATGCACTGATAATAAGTTTTGAGATGATTTTGGAACAAGAAGCACATTGTTTAGATTAAAAGAATGAGAGGAAGCTGTTTTAGACACATGACCAATATGAGTAATTGGCATACCTTCTCCATTAGCTGTTTGAATCTCATCTGCCCCTTCAAAAGATGTTGCTTCAGGCAATTCAGATTCATCATTAGTGATATGACTGTTTGCTCCAAAGTCAGCATACCAAGGATTTTCACCCATGATATTGGCAGTAGCAAGCATGACACTGAGATTGTGAGGAGTATAGTTGTTCTGATAGGCAAAATTTAATCTGTGTCTGCATTCCAAAGCAAGATGACCAGTTTTGTTGCAGATCTGACAAATCTTGTCAGTTATTGGTGGTGGAGCAGAAGAAGAAGGAGCTGAACTATAGTGAGGTCTTGGATTGAAATGAGGTGATGATGTGGATGAAGAAGCAGAATGCATCTGAAATTGAGAATAATCTCTTGGATAAAAAGATGGGGGTGGTCTGATGTATCCAGAGTATGGAGCTGCAGGTATTGAAGAATTATGATAACCTCTGCCACTACTTCTATAATTTTGAACAAAAGGTCTTGTAGCAGCAAATGCCTTTGAATTGGCCTTAGTAAGTAAGTTCTTTTGCTTATTTGTAACAATTATTTCTTCAGTAAGAAGCAGATTATGAAGTTCCTTTGAAGAGATTGGTGGATTTCGAATACGAATAGATGTAAAGAAAGAACTATAATCTTGGCCTAACCCATTGAGTATAGTAAATACCAATTCATCATCATGAATTTGTGAACCAGCAACAAACAATTCATCTGTTATTTTCTTGATTTCACTTAGGAAGGTAGAAACTGTACCTGACCCAAGTTTTGTGGATTGAAGTTTGAGACGAAGTTGAATTGAATGTGTAGAGGAGCTTCTTGCATACCTAGAATCAATATTATCCCATAAATATTTTGAAGAATCAGCTCCAACAACATATGGAATTACAGATTCAGAGATAGACATCTGAATCCAGAGTACAAGAGTAGCATCATCATCATGCCAAGATTATTAACCAGGATTGACACCATTATTGAGCAGATAAGGTGGACATGGTAAAGATCCATCAAGAAAACCATTGACTCTGTATCGACGCAGAAGTGGTAGAAGAAGTGATTTCCAGGTAAGGAAATTGTCATCCTTGAGTTTGTAACTGAGTATTTGTGAAATTTGATTGAGAGGAACTTGAGAGATTCTTGATTCATATGCTGCCATTGAAAGAACAGATAAGAAAGTAATGAAAGTAGACTGAAAAATTGAATTGAAGTAAGATGATTGATTAAAGTTTTGATTGTATTGAAGAAATTAGATCTGAAAATTGGTTGATAGGTTGAACGCCATTAATGGCTATTGCGGAAGCTTTATCTGATACCATAGTAGTACTTTTAATATTGATTGAAAAACAAGAATCTGATTTCTTTCTTACACACTTAAAACAAGACAGACCTGCATTTATACATGTCCTGACTAAGACAAGAGATGTTCTAACAGGACAGGCTGTGAACAGCTCACACTCAGCCAATAAGGGTCATTTCTCACACACTCAGACACACGTGAGAACTCTATGAGACTCTCAGTACTATTAGTAATCACCCTGGTTGTGTGCTTTGTAATAGTGATTTTGAGAACCTTTTCATCTGTTTTTTTTTTGTTGCTCTATGGTTTGGCCAATTTGGGATAAAATACGACAATGAACAGGTATGTGTATTGAGTTGGATATTTTCTCTTATAGTTATCTGAAAGAACTGTGCTCCTCTGATGGTAATATAGGGAAACTGAAATGAAAAGATGATTGTCCTTTTATTTTGCGGAGCATTTGGATTAATAAAAATAAGTTTGTCTTTAAAAATATAGATTCAATCCTTTATGGTTTTGGCTAATGCTCTAAAAATGGCTGATGAGTTTTTTTAGGAAAACACAAGTGCTTCTACAGGAATAAGGAGAATTGATGAGATTAATATAGCTTGGAGGATCCTTGCATTGAATTCTACAAAATAAATACTGATGGTCCATAAATTGATTATAGTGACGCAAGTGTTGTTGGAGTCATCATAAACGGAGTTTGGGATTTCGTCGCTTGTTTTGGAAATCATATTTTCAAGAACACCAACACCGTGGCTGAAGTTTGGAAAATCCGAGATGGGCTTAGGTTGGATATTAATTTGGGTTTATGTTGTGTGGAAGTGGAGAGCAACTCGTGTTATGTTATTCAACTATGCAAAAGGGAAACCAAGCCAAGTTGGGATGTTCACAGATTTGTCCAGGAAATCAGTGTTCTCAAAGACAAATTTGATCAAGTGAGGTTTAAATATATAGAGAAGCTAACTTTGCGGCTAACAAGTTGCCCAAGAGTGATGTTGCTGGATTTACTGAAGGCGTATGGACAAACGACATGCCAAGTTTTATTGTTTCTGAATTTCAAAATGATGTTATGGGTATAACTACGACAAGACTTGTTAATTTATGGTCCTCTTAGTTATTGTTAAGAGGCCTGTCCTGTTTATTAAATAAATAAATAGATGGTGTTCTAGTAAATTTTTATGTTTATATTCTACGAAAATGACATTTTACCTCTGGTTGTTTCAATATATTGATTTTCAAGATGTTTCTAATTAAGTTCTTATAAGTAGTTATTAATACAACATTCATCAACGATCTAACAGAAATTCAATGCGCACACATCACGAACTGGTTAATAGAAAATTGATTTTCCCTTATCAAGAGGGAGGTGCACGAATTTATGTGATGAACAAAAATTATTGATGTGGCTTCCCTTATCAAGGCCGACACTGAGATTCCGATGTTTTACAACAACTTTTTAAAATATGGCCCCATAGGCTATAGTTATATAGAAATATAAAGAAAAGATATATTTTTTTTAATTACACTTATATCTTTAATAAGAACTACTGTCTAGTACACTGGATTTGTACTCTCCCCAATCCTTCCTAAAAGCTCGAGAAAATCCTCGATCCCTTTAGAAGGGAGTGTTCAATCCCGCATAAAAGCTTAAATAAATAATATTTGAAACTTAACCCGAGTAGTTCAAGAATGTTCGACGGTCTGGGGTTTCAATAGGGATGGCTCAGCCTTTCCTAGTTATTATATCATAAATAAACTACATAATCACTTTTCCCATGAGTCTATTCCGTGGTTAAAGGGTTTCTGGGGGCTGGGTAATTAATAGGGTCAGCCAACTGGATGGTTTCGCCAAGAAGGATGGTCCAACTTAGAATATATATGAAACTAACTATATACTCACTTTTTAAACGAGTCTACTCTTAATATGATATGTTTTTTAAAGGAAAAGGGATTTTAAAAATCCCTGAAAACATTTATTAATTAAACTACCTCATTTAAATTAACGTCTCATGAAACACAACAAGGAACAAAGTTTGAATTCCATCATCCTGAAATATTATCATGTATAAGATATTGTCATAAGTTATGAGGTATTGCATTTAAATTCTTAAGTAAATTTATAAAGTTTACTTGCTCAAAAGCTACAAAATTATATTTAATTGCTAAAATTAAAGATCTTATGCTCTAAGGAACAATATCTCTTGACTCATAGACTATTTGATTTTCACGGTCACATCCTCCTCGATAATGATTTTTTTCAGGTTGAGATTCTTAGCCAAATCTAAGCCCAACAAAACTGCTTTGGTTTAAGTCATTAAAGGAGACGTAGCATCAAAGGTATTACTACTACAACCTAGGAATTTTCTCTGATGATTTTGAACAATGACTCCTTAGGTTGTACTTCACATCCACTATTCAATTAATTTCCATACAAAAACCTATATCTCAAGAAGAATAATGTTTTTTTTTTGTTTTTTTTTGGACAATCAACGTATTTCAATCTATTCAAATAAAAATCGTGATTACATGTTCGCTTACATGAATAACAAAAACATCAAAATACAAAATAATCAAAACCCTAATATAAATAAGGATATCAATTACAAGTAGATCGCGAAGAGAAAGAGCGATAAACAAAAAAGATATCCAAAAGAATTGTGTGTATAAGGGAGAGATGATGATAAATCCAGAATTAAAATCCGACCATTTAATCCGATTGTATTTTTCTTCTTGAATAAAAGTGCTTTGCCCATAAATTTGTCGATCCACACGAACACGGATGCCAATACAAAGCGATGTCGTGATGAATTATTGATGTTTCTGAATCAAGAATAGCAAGCCACGAACCAACCATTAAAATCTGAAGAACTCGTCCCACAACGACGAAGAAAAATTGTCCCAAAACGACGAAGAAATATGTCACAAGACACCAAAAACGATGTAAAAACATCTTATTCAATTACCTAATACCAAAAACTTTAAGAAAAAAAAACGAGTTCTTGCTCAGATCTGGTCCAAAAGGACCAAATCTGAGAAAGACGGCTCTAGGGATTTTTTGTGTTTTCTTAAGAAATGGAAGAGGAAGAGGAAGAGAGAAGAAGAAGAACATCGTTTGAGAACAACCAAAAAGTATTCCAAGGAAACTCGTTTGAATACAAAGTATTATGGATATTATCTATAAATATCTTATAACAAGATTGTTATAAGATTGATCAGAGAACTTTCCGGAATTGACTAGAGACTAAACTTGATAATATTTAGATTTCTTTTATGACCAATGTATATATCCATAAACGCCTGAACTACATTGCTAGGAAAATCTCATTCAATAAGGAAACATTCCAACCTTTAGTACCTTGGTTAATCAATATAAAGAATATTCTCCAGAATAGTGTCAGGTCTAGGCATGAAATACTCTAATTGGTTTGGTAACCACTGTCCATTCCAAATATGGGTATTATTATCATTTGAAATTTTCCAGAAAATCATGTTCTCTATTAGAGGTCTTATTTCCAATTAGTTATTCCAAATTGAAAAACCATTTTGATTATTATCCACTATAAATTTTCTGCTAAGATATTAAGCTGATAACTTTTGACCACATTATACATTTTTTTCCAAGAATCTTCAAGCCAACTTGCAGACTAGAGATTTTTTAAGCCATTCAATCTTTTTAATCCCCAACCTACCACTTTTCTTAAGAAACAAAATTTCATCGAATTTATAAAGTGAGATTTCCTTGTATGAACAACATCTACTAAAAGCATCTTTGAATTCTCTTAATTTGTTGGGTAACATCCTTTTGGAACTGTCCATCATGTTGGCTTTATAAAATATCGTCTCCATCTTGATAACTTGGAGTTGAACTTCTCAATAAGGAACTCAAAAGAAAAAAAAAACATATATTCAGATTAGGATAAGGGTTATTTTGTTTTTGGTACTCAGGTTTTGTCCAGCTTTTGAGTTTGGTCTAACATTTGTCCAGCTTGGTGTTTGGTACTTGGAAAAAATGTTGACCCGCGTTGACTCAGTTATATATTGACTTCTGTTAAACGAATTAATAAAAAATTTAAATTTTTTTTGTAAAAGTGTAATTATTACAAGAGTTTACTATCACACCCTTCACTTTCCTAATATTTACATGAGATCCAACGGCTTTAATAAACCCATTTAGCATACGGTCTGATCTAATGGACGTTTCAGCCACCATTAAGCACTCATCTCTCGACAGAAGCACTTCAGTCATCTTCTCCAGATGTCAACACCAGCAAAACCAAATATTACTGCATAGATTCCCTCCACCGATCGGAACCAGCTCAACCACAACAAGCCCAATTTCAAGCCAGTAAATAATCTTCAATTCCTCATAATATTTCATGGAAGCATCATCAGATTTTGGACATACCTTTTCATTGATTTTCTTGGCTGAACTTCACACACAAACAATCACTTTTCGAGAATTGTCTCGATCTCGCACCTTCTATATTAACCCTAACTCTTTCTTTTCTTTTTTGTTACTGCATATTCCATCACCATTCATCTCAATTTATTTCAGTCACAACCCACTACATACCAACTAGCAATTCGATTTAATCATACCAACACTTGAATTTCTGGAATTCCATTCGCAACCAAAACCTCCCCTTACCAAAATCCTCAAAGGAAAATCCTATCACTCTGAGATTTCAATTCATTGTCTGAGACTTAACTTCATCAGAAATTTCAACCTAATATGTTCAATTAAATAAATACCCATCTTTAATCTCATCCCAAATTCCTAATTTCTGAAAATTCATCCCCAAGAACCCTAATTTCTATTTGGGTAAGAAAAGATGGATAAATCAAATGAACCCTATAGTTTCTTCCTGGATTTACGATAGACATACCAATTCAAAATCAAATCAAAGAAACCCTACTTCTATTCTTTCTAATTTACCTTTTCCCCAATCACCTGAGTTTAATCGATTTCCTTTTCCCCCAATTACCTGAGTTCAATCGATCTCATCGCCGTCATCAACATGAATATCTTCTCTCTCGGTTTAATTTATCTCTTTCATGCTTCCACAGAAAACTCTCAGCATAATTTAACTCTCTGAATTGCCAGAGAGAAAGAAAGAAGAGAAAGGAAAGTATATGAATCTAGTTCTACCCCTTTTGGTTTAAACATAAGGGTATAACAGTAATTTCGGTCATTTAATAGATTTTATGTTAATTTTTAATAAATGCTAAACAGAAGTCAAGAGTCATGTGGGTCAACGTTATTTTCAAGTACCAAACACCAAGATGGACAAATGTTGGACCAAACTCAAAAATTGGACAAAACCTAAGTACCAAAAACCCTAAATACCCAAATAGTTATCGCCTTTTGTCATTTATTTTACACATGATTCCTGGATGACAATCTGTTTCTTCAAATCATTAATGCCTTTACTGAAATGTGTGGATAATTTATTGAAGTTTATCACTTGGACATACAAAGCAGAATAATGGTTAAAAATCTCCTTTAAAATATTAACTCTAGATTAAGCTTTCACCAGAGAAGAATAGATCATCTGAAAAAATATTTTTGTTGAAGCCCATTGATTTTATGTATACCCCTAATAAAGATCTTGCTTTTCATATTGCTGCATCATAATAGCTAAGCGTTGATAACAGATGATAGCACATTTCTTTCACTTTTAAATAACTCATGAGGACCACCAATTGGATTAATTGAAATGAAGATTTTGTCACACAAGTCATTATATGACATGAGATACACCTATGTTGCCCATTATTGATAACATATCTTTGAAAAAAATTTCCAGACAACACGATCATACACCTTGGACATATCAACTTTCAAAGTGAAATATTAATTTTCTGGTTTAGAATTATTCATTGAGTGCAACAATTATTCTGCAATCACCATATTATCTAAAATCTGTTTATTAGGTAGAAAACATTTTGTAACCATGAGATAAACTATATAGATATGGTTTCAATCTGTTTGACAAGATTTTAGTAATAATATTGTACATGACATTACATAACGCGATTGGCCTGTAATTAGTTGGTGAAACTGGAATTTTAATTTTGGGAATTAGAGAAATGTGGGTAAAGTGTCAGAGGTTTGAAAACTTAGCATACGAAAAAATAACTTCATTAATTGAACAATATAAGTGCATATGATAGAACAACAATTCTTATAAATATAGGAGAATACCCATATGGAATCACAGAGGTGTAAAAACCATTCTTATTAACACTGACCATATTTCTCCAACAAAGGGAAATCTGGATAAGCATTCATGCCCATCCAGAGATATATAATATGAATTAATATAATAAATTGATGGAATACTTTAACCTTCCGGTTGTTGAAATAATTCTTTGAAGTGATTAATTATATATTGAGCAATTTGACTTTGATATGTAAACCATGATGCATCATATCTTTTAAGATTGAATAATGATATTTTTCCTCCTACATTGTTGAACAGAGAGGTGAAAATGTCTTGTTGTTTTGGGATAAAAACTGATTCTACTGGAAATGGTAAAGTTGGGTGTGCCGCCGAGAAACGAATTTAACCCTAAAGAAATGCACTGCACGGGAGTACTTTAGATTCGAGAGATCAATCTGTACAATTCTGGTCTAAACCAAGAAATGGTCGTTCCAGCCTTGCTTCGGTCACAAAATGAAGCAGAAAAATTGATCTTAGGGAGGGAAGCGAAGAAGGTGTTGAGATCATAATGGTTAACTCTAAAGGTGTGGCTGTTTTATGACTCGTATCTGAATATGGAACTGGCTTGCAGAATGTAATCTATCAGTTCTTGGTGTTTTTCTGGATACTTGTTTTGATAACCAAAAATCGTCCTTGGTTGAAATAGGCTGAAACCTATTTATACAAGTCATAGTTGAACACACCCTGATCTCATAGGAATTGAAAGTAGTGGAGTGATGGATAAGTGGGGTTGTTGAAAACCACGTCCCTACCATGAAGGGAAGACTGGTCAGTTTACACCCGCTACTTCTCTGCTACCACTAACTGTCCACCTTTCCTGACACTTTCTCATAATGGGCATGTTGCACGCCGCACGCTGTAAACTGCCAGACCAATACCTGATGAACATCCCCAAGTTTGTGACATGTTTGATGTCTCGAGTATTTTATAAAAAATATGTAGCAAGTTGCTGAGTGGGTCTTGCCTAATTATTCTGACCAATCACGCGCAAGGTAGGAGGCGGTTAGTCATGTTTAACGAGTCAAGTCATGAGACTTTCCGCAAAGAATAGCATGTAACACTTTAGGTTTAACAACTAAGTTGTTTGTGAAATCGATACTCATGAAATATCGTATGTATTCGATGCATGTAAAGCATTGCTTTTAAGCAAGCATCTCAAAATAATCGGTGCATGTGAAGCATTGTTGTATTGAGTCTGTCTTGGTTGGTCGCGAGTCCTAGTGTCTTAAAAGGAGCATGACCGACCATTTGCAGGAATCTGCTGGAAGCTATTTATGCATGCCAAAGGTAGGTCGGTCGATCCCTATAGGAGAGTGATGGTTGGTAGCTATTTTGACATCCGATTGGTTGGCCCAAGTTAAATCTAGACCATTTAAATTTGCTAGACAAATTGGATGACTGAGATGATTTGCGGCAGTTATTGGTTGCCGCGAAATTCATTTAAGACTCATATGAGAAGCGGGGCCAGCTATCTTTGGGCGATCGTTTAGGAGCCATATGGGCAGGCCGCGGCTTGGCCGATTGCAGCTTATGGAAGGGGAGTGGCCTTTTATCATGACCATATCTTGTTGGCTTCCTAAAATAGGAGTTAGGCCGGCCAATTCATCTGGCGAAGTTGGGCGGCTGAGATGATTTGCGACAGTTAATAGCTGACGTTGATTCAATTTAGGTTTTAAAATGCCTTGTGGCCAATCCATTTTGGGCCAACGTTTTTTGGTGTTGGCGGCATGTTGTGGACCATTCGACCGACCAACGCTACATTCGGGCCTCTAGTGAGCGTACCCGCGCTTTGTCCGTCGATTGGAATTGAATCTAGTCCATCCAATTCGGCTGGCGAAGATGGACGGCCGAGATCGTTTTGCCGCATCAATGTAATGGTGCTTAATAGAAATTAGAGTTTTGTTGGTCGCGCGACCAACTAGCTTTGGGCAATCGTTTAGTGGATCTGTTGGCGAGTTGGAATGGCTCCGATTGGCCGGAGTATTAGTGGGCCCACCGGTGTGCCTAATGACGCTCGTCCGGTCGCGTCAGGGAACGACCAAGCTTGGTAAATCAGCCGGCCAAAACGTGCGGCTGTGATCATTTTGAGACTGACATGGGCAGCCTATTGATGAGTGCCAAATATTGTATATATTTATCCCTTTTTGTTGGCATTTAACTCATCTTTTATGCATTAATTCTACATTTTATCCCATATTCTGCATTTTCATTGTTTTCAAGAATAAATATTTTTCTTACTTAATTTTGCATTTTTAGGTAATAAATAAAGTCTGGATGACTTGCGGAGCAGAAAAGAGCTGAAGAGTAGTGAAAAGCCGGAAGAAATTACGCAAGGAAGCCGCAAAGAATGGAGCGCACGTCCAAAAAGCTAGGAATGGGCTCAAGAAGGAAGAATTGTTCTTAAAGAAGATATGGGCTTGGCATACCCAAGGCCCAAAACCCTTACCCAAACCCATTTTCTATATCCATACCCGCCTCCATTCTCAACCGTTAGATCGGATCCATCTCATCATCCAATGGTCGATCCTTCGTAGAGCATCAAAATCTGAAGTCTCTGCAAAGCACCATAGTGCCTAAATTCCAAACCTTCAGATTAGATTGTAGTTGAATCCAACGGTCGATCCTATGCCTGTGCATCAAAATTAAATACTCCCGCTTTACACTACAGTACCTAACATCATCTAACACCGATGACTTCGTTGTATTTCACAATCCGACGGTCGACGTGATTCATCTCTTATATTACCGTTAGATCTACCAACCATATTTGCATCCAACGCTCAACGTTTCTGATCATCATCTCCGATGTACATGCTCCACAGTGAAAATTCCTATACCCTAAAAACCATCGAGAGTTTTTTCTCTCATTCCCTTCTTCTCTTCCGTTCTTCTTCCTCCTCCCTGTTGCCGTACCGCTCCACCACCAACTCCACTGCCGCTCCACCGTACCACCATGTCCGCCACCACCAACTCTGCCACAACCACACCACCTACCGCACATGGTAACTTTCAATCAACTTCATCAACATCACACGATTTCAGTGACGTGTGGAATTGATGAGAATGATTGCATGTTATCAATCGAAGCTAGAAAAGGCATGGGAAGGAGCAGTGAAGTCAGAGGAAGGATGGGTCAGCGATTGATTGAAGAAATTGCGCCATCAAAGTAAGATTTTACGAAACCCTAATTTCTCAATTTTTGGGATTTTTATAGAAAACCCTAATTTCTGTTAGGGAGAGCATAGGGAAGCTAGAGTAGGGATATGGGTATGGTTGAATTAGGTGAATTAGGTAAAACCAAACCCTAATTGTACTGTTTTCAATTTGGGGATTTTTTGGGTAGAAACCCTAATTGTATAATTTAGGGATTTGGGTATAAATAGCCTTGTGTGTATGTTGTAAAACTTATGCTGGACTAGCCAGTGTCCAGGACTGTGAAGTTCTGTTAATGTTCAATTTCAGTTTCAAATCAATTTTAGTTAATTTTCAATTTCTGTTTTATTTCATGTTTAATTCCATGTTCATTTAGTTTATGTTCTTATAATTTCTGTTTGTTTCTAATTTCAATTTAGTTTTGTGTTTAATGTTAGTTCACTGTGATGTTTAGTTTCTTCAATTTTCCTAGTGCATGTTCCTGTTGATTTGTGTTCCATGTAATGTTAATGTACCTGTCATGTGATACATGTTTTGTGGAATGTTAGGCTAGAAGCCTTAGAGCATTGTGTTGATTGAGCATTGGGGAGAAACTAGTGCTCACTAGTGACTGTGAGCAAACTAGTTCTCTTCCCACTCTAGTAGTACGCCTAGGCTCACCTTCACCATTTCACCTTCACTGTTATGTGCTTCCCATGTTATGTTATTGTGTTTAAATTCATGTTTTGTTCACTGTTAGTGGTAGAAGTTTAGCTTTGAGGCACTGTATTGATTGAGCAGTGGGGAGAAACTAGTGCTCACTAGTGACTGTGAGCAAGCTGGTTCTCTTCCCACTCTAGATGAATGCCTAAAGCCATTGCCTTGGCTTTGCTTGTTTTTCCTTCCTTTTTTTTTTACTTCACTATCTCCCCTGCCCTTGGCTTAGGCCTTGGTTTATCTCTTTGTCATTCTTTATGCCATTATCACCTTCACCATCATCATTGTTGTTTGCTGTTTGCTTATGCCATTGTTAATATGCACATGTAGATTATTGTTGTTTCATCATTGTATATATTGCCACATTGTATATATTGATACTATCTCCATTGCCATCCTCACTGCCTTGGTCTTTCCCTTTGCTATATTGCCTTGTTTTGCCCTGTTATGCTTCCCTGAGCAGCCTGCATTACCCTTCTGCTGCTGCTGAAGCCACTGCTGCAGCTGCACTGAGCTTGCCTCAGCTAAGACCATAGTTCAGGTTAAGGCCTAAGGCCCAGTTCACTGTTACCAAGCCCAGTACACATCAAAAGAACCCAAGCCCAAATTCAAAACCAAAGCCTAGTTCACTACCAAGCCCAGTTCACAAGTGAACTGTTAAGCCCAGTCCACAGTTCTCTCCAAAAGCCTAGTGTACTGATAGGCTAAAGCTAAAGCCCAGTTCATTCCCAAAGAACTCAAAGGCCCAAAGCACAATCATAACCCATTGGTTACCAAAATCCATTGGTACCCAAAGCCCAACAATAGCAACTAGAACCCAAAATAGCTAAACACTACAAAACACACCCAGTCTCTGTGGATCGACCCGTACTTGCACGAGCTACAACCGACGACCGTGCACTTGCGGTATTACTGTAGGCCCGCCTTTTTATTGCATTGAATTTTCACACTCCTCCGGGTCCACCAAGTTTTTGGCGCCGCTGCCGGGGACCATTTTGCATTTAAATAGAATATCTTTGGGGCCTACCAAGTTTTTGGCGCCGTTGCCGGGGACCATTTTGCATTTAAATATAATATCTTTGAGGTCTACCAAGTTTTTGGCGCCGTTGCCGGGGATTGGTGCTGTGTTTTTCTTGTTGTTTTATTAGCTATTTTGCATTTCACTGCATAGCATTTGCATCTGTATCTGCTTCACTTCATTTGCTGTTGGACCTGCTGTTCTGAACCTGTTTTTCCTCTGCTGGGACGCCACCAAGGAAAAGAACCAAAGATCAACTGGGTTTTTGCAACAATATCAGAGCAGCTGGGCTGTGCTTAAAAGGTAACCCATTTAAGAGAACCCGAATTGTGGGCTTCCAATTTTTTAATTGTGGGCTTGTAATATTAAAGCCAATTTTTGGGCTTCTCTTATTTTCTGTTGGGTTTGTAATAATTTATTTGTGGGCTTGTTTGTTTAATTTGTGGGCTTGTTTAAATTCTTTCATTGGACTTGTATTTTGGACTCTGGGTTTAAACCCAGCTGAGCTTGTAACCGATTGTGGGCTTGTTTCCACTCAAGAGTGGACCTCAAAACCAAAGTTTTAAAACAAACGTCGGGCCTTAACCAACTGGGCCAAATTAAACTTTCAAAATTAAAACTTAGTGTTTCGTGGGCCGCATCCTTCCTCCCATTCCATTAGAGAACCAACAGTGGGCTTGCTCCCATTCAAAAACCAAATTTTATTTTCTTTTCAAAAAAAAAAATCTTTTGCTCCCAATTTCAAAAAAAAAAACAAAAATTTCTCCCATAAAAACCAAAGTTTTCCAAATGTTTCCCTAAAAAACCAAAATTTTTCTTTTTCCGCCAAAACCAAATTTTTTCCAAAAAGTCCAATCCCATTAAGAACCAAATTTTCTTGTAGATAATGTGTTAGTTAAATTTCCTTTTGTATATATTTTGTGCTCATCCATTGTGACTCCGAATATGTTGGAGTTTTGCCTTGGATAACGGAGTTTTAATTCTGCTTTCGCCGAAATCGGGTATTCTCTCTCCTTTTACTCTACTCAGCATGTCCCTTTCCATATGTTGCATTTTAATTCTTTCCATATTTTGAAACATTGAGGACAATGTTTAGTTTAGGTTTGGGGGTATAGAGTAGATACCACGATAATATGCTATAATTAAAAACGAACTCCTTCTTCTTTTTGAAAAAAGTGAAAAATTCCAAAAAAAATTAAAAAATCAAAATTCAAAAAAATTAAAAATCATAAAAAATGGAGCTCATTTACCTTGAAATGTTGACTCTTGTGCAAATATGTATTTTTATTAGGAGTCTTAGTCTAGATATTTAGGCACCCTGATTCTAGCACAATTCACATAGTGATAAGAAATTTGCACGCGCACGATCTACCAATACATGTATGGCCTCGATCTTCAAGGTGTTTGATAGGAAGTTACGATTGCCAATCACTTTAGAATACTGAACGAAACTTGACTAGCTTGTTCTTTGGTTGGTTGGGATAGAAGGTGGAGGTTACATTAAGAAAGACAACCATCGAATTTAACTGGGTGCATCAAAAAGGGCTACCTCTTGCAAAGTGTCATGTAATCTTTTGTTTCCTTTTGTAATTATATCAAAAGTGTTTCCTTCTTCCAAAAAAAAAAAAAAAAAAAAAAAAAAAAAAAAAAAAAAAAAAAAAAAAAAAAAAAAAAAAAAAAAAAAAAAAAAAAAAAAAAAAAAAAAAAAAAAAAAAAAAAAAAAAAAAAAAAAAAAAAAAAAAAACGATGTATATATTCAGAAAAAAATATCAGAAAAATACAAAAAAATCAAGTATTTATCAATTCCATCATCTCTTGTTCCAAAAATAAAAAGAGAGTAGTCAATGTAAATAAGAGTCATGTAAATAGTCATTTTGTTGTTTCATTGTAATAAGCAAGGAAGGGTGTATGCCATTGATGTACAACGCGAGTAATTGTGAAATATCTCCTACTCATGCACAATTCTCGTAAAGTCCGGACAGCTAGCTAGATTTCGACCTTGGTTCTTAGCCTGAGAAACTATCTCTTGGTGATTAGTAGTCATAACATCCGATCTTTCTTTACACATGTGTAGATACACTTTACACTCTTATCACATGTCTTTATTTGTTATCAGTGCTAGGATTGTGCCTTGATAGCTAGATTGACATCTCCATTTTGCTGTGAGCTTAACTGACTTGCACATGTCACATTTGATGGAATCTGAGCTCATTTTTTGTCCTAAGGTTTTGTAGGCACACCTCTGGTAAACCTTCACGAGACTTCACTCGTCCACTAGGGACACTTAGTGGTTTAAAAGTCTTAGTGCATATGCTAAATGCATTCGAGAGACCAGCGACAGTGGTATAGTTAGGATTTCCTTAGTTTTGTTTTACTTGAGGACAAGTAAAATTCAGGTTTGGGGGTATTTGATGAGTGCCAAATATTGTATATATTTATCCCTTTTTGTTGGCATTTAACTCATCTTTTATGCATTAATTCTAAATTTTATCCCATATTCTGCATTTTCATTGTTTTCAAGAATAAATATTTTTCTTACTTAATTTTGCATTTTTAGGTAATAAATAAAGTCTGGATGACTTGCGGAGCATAAAAGAGCTGAAGAGTAGTGAAAAGCCGGAAGAAATTACGCAAGGAAGCCGCAAAGAATGGAGCGCACGTCCAAAAAGCTAGGAATGGGCTCAAGAAGGAAGAATTGTTCTTAAAGAAGATATGGGCTTGGCATACCCAAGGCCCAAAACCCTTACCCAAACCCATTTTCTATATCCATACCCGTCTCCATTCTCAACCGTTAGATCGGATCCATCTCATCATCCAATGGTCGATCCTTCGTAGAGCATCAAAATCTGAAGTCTCTGCAAAGCACCATAGTGCCTAAATTCCAAACCTTCAGATTAGATTGTAGTTGAATCCAACGGTCGATCCTATGCCTGTGCATCAAAATTAAATACTCCCGCTTTACACTACAGTACCTAACATCATCTAACACCGATGACTTCGTTGTATTTCACAATCCGACGGTCGACGTGATTCATCTCTTATATTACCGTTAGATCTACCAACCATATTTGCATCCAACGCTCAACGTTTCTGATCATCATCTCCGATGTACATGCTCCACAGTGAAAATTCCTATACCCTAAAAACCATCGAGAGTTTTTTCTCTCATTCCCTTCTTCTCTTCCGTTCTTCTTCCTCCTCCCTGTTGCCGTACCGCTCCACCACCAACTCCACTGCCGCTCCACCGTACCACCATGTCCGCCACCACCAACTCTTCCACAACCACACCACCTACCGCACATGGTAACTTTCAATCAACTTCATCAACATCACACGATTTCAGTGACGTGTGGAATTGATGAGAATGATTGCATGTTATCAATCGAAGCTAGAAAAGGCATGGGAAGGAGCAGTGAAGTCAGAGGAAGGATGGGTCAGCGATTGATTGAAGAAATTGCGCCATCAAAGTAAGATTTTACGAAACCCTAATTTCTCAATTTTGGGATTTTTATAGAAAACCCTAATTTCTGTTAGGGAGAGCATAGGGAAGCTAGAGTAGGGATATGGGTATGGTTGAATTAGGTGAATTAGGTAAAACCAAACCCTAATTGTACTGTTTTCAATTTGGGGATTTTTTGGGTAGAAACCCTAATTGTATAATTTAGGGATTTGGGTATAAATAGCCTTGTGTGTATGTTGTAAAACTTATGCTGGACTAGCCAGTGTCCAGGACTGTGAAGTTCTGTTAATGTTCAATTTCAGTTTCAAATCAATTTTAGTTAATTTTCAATTTCTGTTTTATTTCATGTTTAATTCCATGTTCATTTAGTTTATGTTCTTATAATTTCTGTTTGTTTCTAATTTCAATTTAGTTTTGTGTTTAATGTTAGTTCACTGTGATGTTTAGTTTCTTCAATTTTCCTAGTGCATGTTCCTGTTGATGTTTGTGTTCCATGTAATGTTAATGTACCTGTCATGTGATACATGTTTTGTGGAATGTTAGGCTAGAAGCCTTAGAGCATTGTGTTGATTGAGCATTGGGGAGAAACTAGTGCTCACTAGTGACTGTGAGCAAACTAGTTCTCTTCCCACTCTAGTAGTACGCCTAGGCTCACCTTCACCATTTCACCTTCACTGTTATGTGCTTCCCATGTTATGTTATTGTGTTTAAATTCATGTTTTGTTCACTGTTAGTGGTAGAAGTTTAGCTTTGAGGCACTGTATTGATTGAGCAGTGGGGAGAAACTAGTGCTCACTAGTGACTGTGAGCAAGCTGGTTCTCTTCCCACTCTAGATGAATGCCTAAAGCCATTGCCTTGGCTTTGCTTGTTTTTCCTTCCTTTTTTTTTTACTTCACTATCTCCCCTGCCCTTGGCTTAGGCCTTGGTTTATCTATTTGTCATTCTTTATGCCATTATCACCTTCACCATCATCATTGTTGTTTGCTGTTTGCTTATGCCATTGTTAATATGCACATGTAGATTATTGTTGTTTCATCATTGTATATATTGCCACATTGTATATATTGATACTATCTCCATTGCCATCCTCACTGCCTTGGTCTTTCCCTTTGCTATATTGCCTTGTTTTGCCCTGTTATGCTTCCCTGAGCAGCCTGCATTACCCTTCTGCTGCTGCTGAAGCCACTGCTGCTGCTGCACTGAGCTTGCCTCAGCTAAGACCACAGTTCAGGTTAAGGCCTAAGGCCCAGTTCACTGTTACCAAGCCCAGTACACATCAAAAGAACCCAAGCCCAAATTCAAAACCAAAGCCTAGTTCACTACCAAGCCCAGTTCACAAGTGAACTGTTAAGCCCAGTCCACAGTTCTCTCCAAAAGCCTAGTGTACTGATAGGCTAAAGCTAAAGCCCAGTTCATTCCCAAAGAACTCAAAGGCCCAAAGCACAATCATAACCCATTGGTTACAAAAATCCATTGGTACCCAAAGCCCAACAATAGCAACTAGAACCCAAAATAGCTAAACACTACAAAACACACCCAGTCTCTGTGGATCGACCCGTACTTGCACGAGCTACAACCGACGACCGTGCACTTGCGGTATTACTGTAGGCCCGCCTTTTTATTGCATTGAATTTTCACACTCCTCCGGGTCCACCAAGTTTTTGGCGCCGCTGCCGGGGACCATTTTGCATTTAAATAGAATATCTTTGGGGCCTACCACCTATGTCCAATTTCTTAAGGAATTAGGCGTGTCGACCAACCAAATTCCATTTTTAATTGGAAATGCATGTGGCGCTTTTAAAGCAACCTGATTAGTCAATGGGAAAGAAGGGACAACAAGCAATTTTATGGGGCGTGGACGGATAGCCACGAGCAGTGCCTGCTATGGCGAACTGGTCATCCAAGTGGTGTGGCCGCGTCTCCTTTTGCCGTTGCTTTTATTTTCCGCAGCTCTGCTTTTACTTCTAGTTTTCTACTTTTGGTAGGATTTTGCTGCTACTAGTCCATGGTGCATTAACTTCCTAGCTTACCTAGGTTTGGTCTCAACCAATAGGGTTCGAGATATTGTGCAGGGCGTAAAAAGCCTAATTTTTGTAAATTAATTAGGTCAAAATTTGGATCTTGTGAGCTATCACAAAATTGATCAAATTTGATAAATTCTGTGTGTTGACACAAAACTCTTTAATTTTATTCTCAGAGAGCAGTTAGCGCATCTTCTGATTGAGTACTTTCATGCAAACCTTAATCTTGATACTTCGGGAAATTCATGCTACTCAGCTGCGAGTGAACACTAATTGTCATGTCATACCAATATTAAGAGTTCATCCGGGGAACATAGCATAGAAAAAATACTCAATAAGCCATACATTAATGAATAATGTATGCGAGAGATTAATAGAATTTATAGAATGTTTGGGATTGTTGTTATACGCACCATTTTTAATAAATTACATATATAAATATACTGAATTGCTCAATACATGTGCAAGTAGAGAGGCTTAAGCTCTCGTCGCTTTTAAATGACTCTGTTTCTTTGCAGAATAACAACACATTAAATATAGGGTTTCACAATTTTAGCCATGAACTAAAAACCACCACCGACACTTGTATTTCATTCTCCGGATTGAGCCGAGTTTTAATTCGTTCGTTGATCCCAATAAGTAACTTGCATCACCAAATATTGATTCAACAACATAACGATTTCCTTTTATTAAAATTTGATGAGTAGATGGTCTCCAAGTCTGAACTCTCAAAAACTGATAATTGATTTTACAAATTTTGTACTTGACATAGTCGATTCTTGTTTTGTTAAAATTCATAAGAAAAAAGCGCAACATGTGTAATCTATCTTGGACATTATCATACGGATTTTGAAACCAACATTCATGTACTTTATCTTTGAGTTCATGATGAGAAATCCAAAAGGATTCAATCTTATAATTTGGTTGAGCTCTTGCTATATTTCTAGAAGTGTTTAACAAAATAGGAGCACGATCACTTGTCATTCTGGGAAAATGCAGAACTCCAGCTTTATGGAAGGATACACACCAATCTGTATTAACCATCACTGGTAGGCCAGGAAATGTGTATAGAAATGATGCAATGGAAACGCGGGCCTACAGTAATACCGCAAGTGCACGGTCGTCAGTTGTAGCTCGTGCAAGTACGGGTCGATCCACAGAGATCGGGTGTGTTTCGGAAGTGTTTTAGCTAAATTGGGTTCCTAGATTTGCTTTGGGCTTAGAAGCCCTTTGGAAGTGTTGGGCTTAATGTACTACTGGGTTTGAATACCCTTTGAATGGATTGGGCTTAGTTGGTTTGTTAAACATAAAATGAACTGAGCTTGGGCTCAGTTATATTTAAAGTGCAAATGGGCTTTGGTTCTTTGTTTAAGCTTTGGGCTCAATCTCACCTGAACAGTGAAATGGCCTTTTACAGTAATTGGGCTTTGGTTATGGTCTTCTGATGAGCCCAATTTTGTGCTCTGGGCTTTTGGTTTTAGAAACTGGGCTTGAGCTTTGAAAGTTGGGCTTTGTTTCAGTGAACTGATTTGAGCTTTGGGCTCAACAGTTCAACTGTGAATTGGGCTTAGGAAATGGAGAGCAAAGCAAGCAGCAGGAGCAAGAGCTGCAGCAGTTTGGCAGCAGCAGCTGCAGAAAGGCAGCAGCAACAGAAGAATTGGCTTGGCTGCAGGAGAAGAAGGGGCAGCAGCAGCACTTTGGCAGAGCAGCAGGCAAAGAAGTGGCAAAACAGCACAAGGCCAAGAAGAGGGAAAAACAGTGCAGCAGCACAAGTACTGCAGCAGCAGTTGCAGCAATAGAAGAAATGCAGCAGGGAAAGCAAGTAAGCAGTGAAAATGCAAAACAGAAAATGCAGGTAAACCAAACAAGTGGAAGGCAACAAGACTAACAGTTGAAAATGGATTTATGGATGGGAACTAGGGGTTGAATTCACTCTAATTTTTACTGTGTATTTTCCTATAGGAAGTTAAACACAACTATGGTATTATTTCCAAAGCACTAATTGTCTTTCTACAGCACAACTAGTCAAGGGATTATGAATTCAGCTTGAGTTGCAGCTTATCAGCAGCTCATGAACCTAACTACAAAGCATACTTGGCATACATTGTGAAAGTGAGGTGATGATGAGCTAAGTTCAAGTTTTTCCTAAACTTGTTTAGCCTTCTAGAGCAATATATTCAGTGTACTACACAATAAGACATTAGAGATTCATCAAGTCCCTAGCATGGTGGTTTAGAACATGACAAACATCATAACAGTGAGCTAGGGGTGGCACTAACAAGACATTTGCACATTAACAGGCACAATTACACATGAACAGGAGCACTGAACTAACAATACATCAAAACAATTACACAACATGGCAACAAATGCATATTACAACATCATACACAGTACAATAACAAGAAGAAACATATGCAGATGATTAACAGTGCAGCAAAAATTAACATCAAACTTAACCCAATTAGGGGGAAACTTGGCTAGCCCAAGAACAGTTTTTACATCCCTAACACTTCCCTTTTATAGTTTACAAAAAATCCCCAAATTTAAGAAACCCTAAATTGAAATTAGGGTTTTTTCAATTTTCAAAATTACTCACCAAATTTCCTTGTTTGTTGTTCCTTGTCCTTCTTGTCGATGACCCATGCTCTCTTCTACTCCTCTGCTACGAATTCAGTTCCCATCAACCTAGTTCTCTCATGTCAGAACCCTAACAGTGGGTAGGGTTAATGAAATGGGTGAAATAGGATGATGGGTTTTGTTGTCGGTTGATGGAGATGGTGGTGTTGTCGGGTGTTTGTGGTTGTGGTGGAGCTCGAGGTCTGGTGGAGTTGCAGAGGGTTGCAGGAGATGGTGGTTCTGCAACTGATTTTGGGAGAAGGGGAGGGTGGTCGACTGATTTGGGAAGAGGGGGGCGTTTGGTAGAGGTGTAGGGTGTTTGGTACTGTAGTGTTGAGCGGTTTCAGCGAGGGATGATGTTTCGCGATCTGGTCCGTAGGATGTGACGATGGTAGGTGGATCGGACGGTGATGCGGAGGCAAGCGAGGAGCGACCGTCGGATGAAGGGATACAACGAAGTTAACGGCTCTAGATGGGGTTAGGTGTTGTAGTGTAAGGCGGGGATATCAAACTTTGATGAACAGCAGGGAGCAACCGTTGGATTCAGCTACCATCTAATCTGAAGGCTTGGAATTTCAGCGCTGTGGTGATTGGCAGAGACATCAGATTTTGATGCTCAGCAAGGAGCGACCGTCGGATGCTTCTGAGAAATGATCTGATGGCTGAGGTCGGAGGCGCTTTTGTGTGTAGAAAATGAGGTTGTGCGCACCATTCTTCGCGGCTTCCTTGCGTAATTTCTCCCGGCTTTTCACTACTTTTCTGCTCTTTTCGCTCCGCGACTCATCCGAACTTTATTTATTACCTAAAAATGCAAAATTAATTTAAAAAATATTTTCTTGAAAACAATGAAAATACAGAATATGGGATAAAATGTAGAATTAACGCACAAAAGATGAGTTAAATGCCAAGAATAATATATAGAAATATGCACTTTTTAGCACTCATCAAATACCCCCAAACCTGAATTTTACTTGTCCTCAAGTAAAACAAAACTAAGGAAATCCTACCTATACCACTGTCGCTGGTCTCTCGAATGCATTTAGCGTATGCACTAAGCCTTTTAAACCACTAAGTGTCCCTAGTGGACGAGTTGAAGTCTCGTGAAGGTTTACCAGAGGGTGCCTACAAAACCTAAGGACAAAATATGAGCTCAGATTCCATCAAACGTGACATGTGCAAAACAGTTAAGCTCACAGCAAATGGAGATGTCAATCTAGCTATCGAAGGCACAATCCTAGCACTGATAACAAATAAGGACATGTGATAAGAGTGTAAAGTGTATCTACACATGTGTAAAGAAAGATCTGAAGTTATGACTACTAATCACCAAGAGATAGTTTCTCAGGCTAAGAACTGAGGTCGAAATCTAGCTAGCTGTCCGGACTTTACGAGAATTGTGAATGAGTTGGAGGTATTTCACAATTGCTCGCGTTGTACATCAATGGCATACACCCTCCTTGCTTATTACAACGAAACACAAAAGAACTCTTTACATGACTCTTATTTACATTGACAAATCTCTTTTTATTTTTGGAACAAGAGATGATGGAATTGATAAATACTTGATTTTTTTTTTTTTTTTTTTTTTTTTTTTTTTTTTGTATTTTTTTTCTTTTTTTTCTGAATATATACATCGTTTTTTTTTTTTTTTTTTTTTTTTTTTTTTTTTTTTTTTTTTTTTTTTTTTTTTTTTTTTTTTTGAACAAGGAAACACTTTTGATACATATACAAAAGGAAACAAAGATTACATGACACTTTGCAAGAGGTAGCCCTTTTTGATGCACCCAGTTAAATTCGATGGTTGTCTTTCTTAATGTAACCTCCACCTTCTATCCCAACCAACCAAAGAACAAGCTAGTCAAGTTTCGTTCAGTATTCTAAAGTGATTGGCAATCGTAACTTCCTATCCAACACCTTGAAGATCGAGGCCATACATGTATTGGTAGATCGTGCGCGTGCAAATTTCTTATCACTATGTGAATTGTGCTAGAATCAGGGTGCCTAAATATCTAGACTAAGACTCCTAATAAAAATACATATTTGCACAAGAGTCAACATTTCAAGGTAAATGAGCTCCATTTTTATGTTTTTTTTTCATTTTTTTAATTTTTTTTTGAATTTTTGATTTTTCAATTTTTTTTTGGAATTTTTCAATTTTTTCAAAAAAAGAAGAAGGAGTTCGTTTTTAATTATAGCATATTATCGTGGTATCTACTCTATACCCCCAAACCTAAACTAAACATTGTCCTCAATGTTTCAAAATATGGAAAGAATTAAATGCAACATATGGAAAGGGACATGAGAGAGTAAAGAGAGAGAGAATACCCGATTTCGGCGAAAGCAGAATTAAAACTCCGTTATTCAAGGCAAAAATCCAACATATTTCAGCCGAGATCATATTGGATTAGCAGAATATATACAAAAGGAACAAAAGGGTTTTTAAAATTTTATCTACTGGATTATATACAAAAAATTCACCATACACTAACAATCTAAAGAGTTGAGGATCAACCCAAAAGACGAAGTGTATACATTTCAACAGCTTCACACAATAATAACAGGAAAGAAACGCAAGTGAAACTGTGAAACAAAATGAGCTACCCCCAAACCTGGATTTTACAGAAGATATAATTTTGAAAACAAAATCGCGCAGTTTCGGGGGTTCATCATGCAAAAGGTCTAGCTCGAAATGAACTGTGCTAGGGACGGGCAAACATGCTAATTCCAACTGTGGTTCCTCAAATGTATTATATTTGGAAGCAAAATAGTCCAAGAGGACTTGGGAAGCACACAGTTCCAAACCTAGGTTGGGAATTTTCAGAAAAATTGGTTTTACAATATTGGTACAAACCAAATCTAGGTTGGGTGGAAGGCCAACAGATTGTGACTTAGGTAGAAGAATAGGCATATCATTATCAATCAAATCAAAATCTCCTAAATCATCTACACATGTCACATCATGCTCACAATCATCACTCACATTGGCAAGTTCACACTTAGAATCATCAACATCATCAACAGATTCATTCTCATGCATCGGCAAATCAGGAGAAATATCACAATGTGACCTAGGTAGAGAATCAGACACCTCAAATATATTTTCATGCATATTAGTGTCTACAGAAGATTCAACTATTCCTATGTCATGTTCATCTTCACAGAATAATTGTACGAATCCCATGTCAATATCAAAATCATATGAATTACAATGAGTATTAGAAAAAAAACAACATTCATGAAGGGAGGGCGAGAAGCCATATGTTATTGAACCAACAGGTTCCACAATATTTTCATGTTCTTCTAACACATCATCATAATCATATATCATCATCATGGTAGCATGCATATTGGTCCTCATTACAAGTGGTGGTGTCGTTAGTCGATTCATGTTCCTCTAAATTAGGTTCATATTCAACATCATTTACATGAATGGGACTAGACACTTCATTAGGGACAACATACATTTCCTCATGAATTTCCTCCTTTTGTAGGTGAAGCAAAATCTGATCTAAATATGCCTGAATTCGTGATGTAGATCTATCGAAGTTTTGCTCACTAAGTCTTAAAGCTTCTGTGGTGGAGTCTAAATTCATGGGAGTACAAAATTCTTCATGTTCAAATTGTGGTGAATGGTACATGTATGCATGGTCATTAGGGTCTACAAAATATTGATCGCAACCCTCAAAGGATTGATTATGGTCCCAATGACTACCATTCTCACAATTCATGGGCATTTCATACATTGGATTTTCTCTTGATTGCCTAAAATTATGCAAATATGACAATTCTCAACATGGTGGTCTAAACTACCACATGCAGGACATGCATAGATTTCAGGTTTCCTAAGAAAATTAGATGTGACAGATTCCTCATGTGATTGCATTTCTAAAGCTGCGATTCGAGCTTCTAATTGATCCACAAGGATGATTGTGTGAGTGAGGCACTAGCAAAATGTTCATTTTCACGTTGTGGCGAATGATGCATGTGTGAATAGTCATTAGGGTTCATGTATTGAGGCTCGGGACTTTGAAAATGTCCATAATAATTCCTATAACTATTGACATCATGGTCCGTGGGAGGTTCATAACGTGAAGTTTGTCCATACGCAAGTTCTCTAAGGGATTTATTGTATTCCCCAACTGTAGAAAAGATCTATACATGATTGGGCTCAAAAGCTAAGTAACTATGTTACAAAGCCCAAATTTGGTTTTTAATGGGTTTGGTTTTTGGGAAAAATTTGGTTTTTTTTTGGTAACATTTGGTTTTTGTCGGGTTTGAAAAGAAATTTGGTTTTTAATGTTGTGAGCAAATAAAATTTGGTTTTAAAACTCTGGGAGCAAGTAAAATTTTTTTTTTTTTTTTTTTTTTTTTTTTTTTTTTTTTTTTTTTTTTTTTTAAAAAAAAGAAATAAAATTTGGTTTTTGAATGGGAGCAAGCCCACTGTTTGTTTTGTATCTGCTTTGGCTCCGCTTGGTTGAAAACTTTTGGTGGAACTGAGTCCAAAATCTCGGCCTAGAATTTGGGTACTCGGCCCACTAACGAGTTCAACTAGCGTGATCGGTTACAAGCTCAGCTGGGTTTAAACCCAGAGTCCAAAATACAAGTCCAATGAAAGAATTTAAACAAGCCCACAAATTAAACAAATACAAGCCCACAAATTAAACAACAAGCCCAAAAATAAATTATTACAAACCCAACAGAAAAATAAAAAGCCCAAAAAAATTGGGTTAATTATTACAAGCCCACAATTAAAAAATTTGGAAGCCCACACGTTGGGTTCTCTCAATTGAATGGGTTTAGGCTTACCTTTTTAGCACAGCCCAGCTGCTCTGATATTGTTGCAAAAACCCAGTTGGGTTTTGGTTCTTTTCCTTGGTGGCGTCCCAGCAGAGGAAAAACAGGTTCAGAACAGCAGGTCCAACAGCAAATGAAGTGAAGCAGATGCAGATGCAAATGCTATGAATTGAAATGCAAAATAGCTAAGAAAAACACAGATAAAACAACCCGAATCCCCGGCAGCGGCGCCAAAAACTTGTTGGGCCCGGAGATGTGTATAGAAATGATGCAATGGAAACGCGGGCCTACAGTAATACCGCAAGTGCACGGTCGTCAGTTGTAGCTCGTGCAAGTACGGGTCGATCCACAGAGATCGGGTGTGTTTCGGAAGTGTTTTAGCTAAATTGGGTTCCTAGATTTGCTTTGGGCTTAGAAGCCCTTTGGAAGTGTTGGGCTTAATGTACTACTGGGTTTGAATACCCTTTGAATGGATTGGGCTTAGTTGGTTTGTTAAACATAAAATGAACTGAGCTTGGGCTCAGTTATATTTAAAGTGCAAATGGGCTTTGGTTCTTTGTTTAAGCTTTGGGCTCAATCTCACCTGAACAGTGAAATGGCCTTTTCAGTAATTGGGCTTTGGTTATGGTCTTCTGATGAGCCCAATTTTGTGCTCTGGCTTTTGGTTTTAGAAACTGGGCTTGAGCTTTGAAAGTTGGGCTTTGTTTCAGTGAACTGATTTGAGCTTTGGGCTCAACAGTTCAACTGTGAATTGGGCTTAGGAAATGGAGAGCAAAGCAAGCAGCAGGAGCAAGAGCTGCAGCAGTTTGGCAGCAGCAGCTGCAGAAAGGCAGCAGCAACAGAAGAATTGCTTGGCTGCAGGAGAAGAAGGGCAGCAGCAGCACTTTGGCAGAGCAGCAGGCAAAGAAGTGGCAAAACAGCACAAGGCCAAGAAGGGAAAAACAGTGCAGCAGCACAAGTACTGCAGCAGCAGTTGCAAATAGAAGAAATGCAGCAGGGAAAGCAAGTAAGCAGTGAAAATGCAAACAGAAAATGCAGGTAAACCAAACAAGTGGAAGGCAACAAGACTAACAGTTGAAAATGGATTTATGGATGGGAACTAGGGGTTGAATTCACTCTAATTTTTACTGTGTATTTTCCTATAGGAAGTTAAACACAACTATGGTATTATTTCCAAAGCACTAATTGTCTTTCTACAGCACAACTAGTCAAGAGATTATGAATTCAGCTTGAGTTGCAGCTTATCAGCAGCTCATGATCCTAACTACAAAGTATACATGGCATACATTGTGAAAGTGAGGTGATGATGAGCTAAGTTCAGGTTTTACCTAAACTTGTTTAGCTTTCTAGAGCAATGTGGTCAATATACTGCACAATACAACAATAAAGCTTCATCAAGTCCCTAGCAGGGTGATTTAGAACATGATAAGCAGCATAACACTGAGCTAGGGGTGGCACTAACAAGACATTTGCACATTAACAGGCACAATTACACATGAACAGGAGCACTGAACTAACAATACATCAAAACATTACACAACATGGCAACAAATGCATATTACAACATCATACACAGTACAATAACAAGAAGAAACATATGCAGATGATTAACAGTGCAGCAAAAATTAACATCAAACTTAACCCAATTAGGGGAAACTTGGCTAGCCCAAGAACAGTTTTTACATCCCTAACACTTCCCTTTTATAGTTTACAAAAAATCCCCAAATTTAAGAAACCCTAAATTGAAATTAGGGTTTTTTCAATTTTCAAAATTACTCACCAAATTTCCTTGTTTGTTGTTCCTTGTCCTTCTTGTCGATGACCCATGCTCTCTTCTACTCCTCTGCTACGAATTCAGTTCCCATCAACCTAGTTCTCTCATGTCAGAACCCTAACAGTGGGTAGGGTTAATGAAATGGGTGAAATAGGATGATGGGTTTTGTTGTCGGTTGATGGAGATGGTGGTGTTGTCGGGTGTTTTGTGGTTGTGGTGGAGCTCGAGGTCTGGTGGAGTTGCAGAGGGTTGCAGGAGATGGTGGTTCTGCAACTGATTTTGGGAGAAGGGGAGGGTGGTCGACTGATTTGGGAAGAGGGGGGCGTTTGGTAGAGGTGTAGGGTGTTTGGTACTGTAGTGTTGAGCGGTTTCATCAGCGAGGGATGATGTTTCGCGATCTGGTCCGTAGGATGTGACGATGGTAGGTGGATCGGACGGTGATGCGGAGGCAAGCGAGGAGCGACCGTCGGATGAATGGGATACAACGAAGTTAACGGCTCTAGATGGGGTTAGGTGTTGTAGTGTAAGGCGGGGATATCAAACTTTGATGAACAGCAAGGGAGCAACCGTTGGATTCAGCTACCATCTAATCTGAAGGCTTGGAATTTCAGCGCTGTGGTGCTTGGCAGAGACATCAGATTTTGATGCTCAGCAAGGAGCGACCGTCGGATGCTTCTGAGAAATGATCTGATGGCTGAGGTCGGAGGCGCTTTTGTGTGTAGAAAATGAGGTTGTGCGCACCATTCTTCGCGGCTTCCTTGCGTAATTTCTCCCGGCTTTTCACTACTTTTCTGCTCTTTTCGCTCCGCGACTCATCCGAACTTTATTTATTACCTAAAAATGCAAAATTAATTAATAAAAATATTTATTCTTGAAAACAATGAAAATACAGAATATGGGATAAAATGTAGAATTAACGCACAAAAGATGAGTTAAATGCCAAGAATAATATATAGAAATATGCACTTTTTAGCACTCATCAATCACTCTGTCAAGGCGCTTCCTAATTAAACCATCAAGGCTATGACCATTATTTCTTGTATATGCAGGGCCACTAAAATCCAAATCAATAAGATGGCGGTTTTGCTGGATACATGAATTGTAATAAGCTGTATTGGAATTTATCACCTGTAAACCACCAATTATTTCCGGACATGGTGATTGTGCATTGAAATCTCCCATGAAATATTTAACCATGAATATAATGGTTATTCCATAATCTTTCCCTTTCGGTCATTCTCGGAGGAGCAAAGATGCAGAATAAATGCCAAGGAGGTAGAGGCCTCATTGTGAATAAGAGCATGAATAAGGTAAGAATAAAGAAAGATAATTTCTAAGTTGACAATATTATTCCTACTAAGCCATACAATATATTTTACGGATAACTTTTTTTTTTCTTTGCTAAGAAACACCAAAATATATTGGGATAATTGGACTTTGGTACCCAGAATTAAACCAACACTAGGCTTTGGTCTAACATTTGTTCAACATTAGGGCTTGGTACCTGGACCAGACGTTGACCCAAATTGACTAGTTAAGTCATGACGTGGCTAAAGTTTCAGTTAATTAATACATATTTACGAAAATATATTTATCTTTAGTAACAATGACTGACTGTATCCTTAACCGATTAAACACGTGGACGATCTAGATTAGATCTCCATACACCTAAGAGATTAACGGCTAAGATTTTAGCCTTGTTTCATCCGTCACACTTGAATGGAAACCCCATTTTCTTCTTAAAATCCATATACATACACAAAGAAACCAGGTCTCTTAAAACCATTTTCATCTCCGTTCTCTTCTTTAAATTCCATATCCTTTTCCTTTTCTCTTTCTCATATGTGATTGAAGATATCAAAATCTCGTATTAAACTTAATAGTCTGCCCTAAAATTTCATATTTAATTCATTTGTGATTAAATCCCATATCGAAATTCATTTTCTTCAGAAAAAAATTCCAAACTCTAAATCATAACCCTTAAACCCATTAATCTCCTGTCCTAAAGTTTTGTCTAAGAATCACACAAGGAAAAACCCTAACCTTTACCTGTGTACTACAAGCTCCAATGCAAAACCTTAATCGAATTGTCTCTCGAATCTCTTCGATATCACCATTCACTACCAGATCTTCGATTCCATGGAAATTGCTCAACAATTTCTTATGGTAATCCCTATATTGATACTGCTAACGAGCATGATTCATGGGAAAATTTTGGATCGTCAAATAACCTAGATTTCGATTCTCATTTTGATTCCGAACTCTGATTTTTGGTATTTGATTTGTGGGTTTGGAGGAATTTTAAGGATTTTGGTGTGCTCAATTTTGGTTTGGGAGGTGTAAATTTGAGGTTGGAGATGAAATCAGGGTTATCTGGTTGAAGTCTAAGAGTGCCTTACGATTGAAAAATTGGGATTTTTTGGATTTTTTATACAACGGTGAGAGAATTGATTTTGATGATGAATCTTCTCTGGAAGTTAAAACGAGATCAGCTAATAGAGGTTTTTCTCAGTGAAGATATATAGCAGATAGTTTGAATCTCGCTCAAGTACTCAATATTGATGATCAACGATTAATGATAATTTATTTCTTCATCTTTCTGTGTGATTGTTTTAAAGTTTCACTCAATTTTTTTGTGTAGATTTGTGGATGATGATGTATAGATTTGAATGGTGGTGGTCTTAGACCTTGGTAATTGATGTGATTTGTAAACAGTGGTAAAAGTGGTTCGATTCTCAGACTTGTGAAGGATATTAATTAGACTTAAATTCTAATATTAAAATAGAAAACTCACTAAAAATTATAGCAAACTCAATCAAAATTGATATCAATATTAAAAGAACACTGAGGCTAAGATTCCATTATTTTCCAAGTTCAAAGTGATTAAACCAATACTTATATTTATGCAATTTCTCGTTTAATTTGATTCTAAAATATTGCAACAAGTAGATTTTCAAAAGTAGTAATTGTAAATACCAAGTATGAAGCATCAAAAGTCTTAAAACTAAGCATACTCCATCAAAATAAATCACAATCACTCAAATAAAAATCATATTCAATAATAGTTCAAGGCAAATAATCATATAATTATTGCAAATAAAAAGATAAAACAGAATATACCACTTTTTGTTGGAAAAATAGCTTCCTCTATCGCCTCAGCAATGGGGTTTAGCTCCTCATATTAACCATGTTCTCAAAGTATGTTTTTATAGCTCAAAAGTGTACAAGGAAGTGAAAAAGTGATAAAACAGCCGATTCGCAACAGTGTGAAGGTGTTGCAGAATCTCTGTTACAAAGAGGAAACAGTAGCTAAAGACCTAATGAAATTACTGTTGATAAACGATAGATGGGTTCTGCTGTTGGATAACGTGCGACAGATACTTGTGCGTCAATGTTCTTCCTCTTCAGCAACAGCAACAGAATATTTTATTTTCCTGCAACTCGATCTCTGGAGCTCTGTGGTGTTCTAAACTTCTCCTAAGGTTTCGTACCCCCTATATGAGACTCGAAACAACTTATATATACTCTACAGGTGACGATATTTTGATAAAGATTTCAATTATCTTCCCGTTCTTTTCTCTGCAAGTCATGGACTTTTCTTCACAGAAAGTTACAGATTCTTTCCCTTTTCTTCTCTGGTTTCCGTCGTCAACCCTCTTCTTAGGATATAATCAAATCCAACAGGTGATATTCTCTTCCCTTTCTGTACGTATTTACTAAAAATAAATCAACTTCCCATAATTTCTCTCTTGCCCTGTTTTCACGAGAACCACATCACAACTTCTCCTGGTTCGATTCAAACTCTACTACCACCCCTGTTTTGTAGCAACGAGCTAATTCGAGTCATATCCATGAAATTATCCAGCATAATCCACATAACTTTTCAACAACAAAAAACCCGAGATTATATCACTTTCCTGTTTTGCTTCATACTAACAATCCAACCCAAGTACATTGAATAAAACACCCATATACGCCCTGTTTTGTCAACTGAAGCCTAACCCAAGAGAATTCAGCGGTTGAATCTCTCCATAATCGTTCCAAAATCAAACCCTAAAATATGCTCCGCTATAAAAATAATTCCCGCCAAAATTGATAATTCAAATGTAGAAGATGGTCGCCCCCTATCCAGAGTAGGGGGTGCGATTAGCAGCTGTCCGGAAATGGGATGCCCCTTATTAATTAGGTTGCCCCTTATCCAAAGTGAGGGTCCGAATAGCAAATGTCCTCCCATGAACACAAAAAACACTTTTCGAGCCAATTTTCCCGCAAAAGCTTATTTCTCCAAAAACACCTACAAAGACACAAAAAGCCATAATAAATACAAAATCGAGCACTAACAATATATACAATTGAGATTATATCAGACACAAAAATGTGTCTATCAAATACCCCCAAACCTATTATTTGCTAGTCCTCGAGCAAAAATAAAATAGAAATAAAATCCTAACTCACTGTCGCAGGCATCGTCGATTGCATTTAGCGTATGCAATAAGCCTTTAAACCCCTAGGTGTCTCTAGTGGCGGAGTGTTGTCTCCGGAGGGCTTACCAGAGGTATACCCACAAAACCTTTATACTCCATACCCTAGCTATCTACGCAGAACCTTGGAAGGAACTAAAGAATCTCCTTGGTTGGCATACTTATTGACTACAGGAGGAAGTACCCTGATGCGAAATTCCAATTTTTGTACACGAGTTTGCACTCTAGTATACTAAAATTCATATATAAGTGACAGAGCTCTACTCAGATAGTCGCACTGTGGACATCAATATCCGGAGTCAAAACTAATCACATGGATAGATCAACAAGATGGATATAGAGAAAAACATAGATGGTTTTGATGTTTACTAGGTGAACGGTGTTTCTCATATCTGTCTGAAGGCCTCCGCCAAAATGAACCTATCCTAATGGACTGAGATACTAGTCTGACTAATATCAACACACTGGCATATACAAGGGAACCAGTGATTGATAATCCTAACTCTAGGTCAACACAACTGGCATATACAAGGGTTCCAGTGGTCGACTTTATTGAATTTATTCCAGTTGGTCTGGTCTCAGTTTCTCTTTTTCTTTTTTTCTTTTGTTTTTTTCTCTTTTTTTTTTCTTCTTTTTTGTATATCTCAATCACTCTAATTCACCCTAGCATTGGTAACAACTTGAATCGTGAGCCCCACCTAATCACTTAGAGAAACATAGTTTAAAAACAAAACAAAATAAAAACAGAAGTGAAAAGGACTCAACGAGATATGGTGAAACTATCATGTTATTTCTAACACCTGAGCTTTGTGCTTTTATGAATAGACTCTTTAGACGTTGCCATCTAGTCAGATTGGTTCCTCAACTCCTACAACCAAAATGCTTCCATCCACTTAGATTGGTTAGTGCCATCCTTAATAGGCATAAATTTCTAGGCTCTGGAGTTTATTTATTGCAACGAAAAGGTAACAAAAAGTTCTACCTCACCCCCAAACTTAAATCTAACATTGTCCTCAATGTTTCTAATTAAAGAACAGTACCAAAAATATAAGTAACATGAGGAAATAGTAAAGAGAGAAGTCGGAAAGATAGTACCTGGGTGAAGTGTAACCAAAAACCTACAAAAATATTATACAACATACAAAATCGCCTCGATGGTCAATCAAGGTAAACAGGGTCCTCCAGAGGGACCTCCTCAACATCACCTATAGGAAAAGGCTCTAAAAAGGGCTTCAATCGCTGGCCGTTAACCTTCGAATAACTACTACCATCTGATGTCTCAATCTCAATAGCGCCATGAGGAAAAACAGTACGGACCACAAAAGGACCGGTCTACCGAGAGCGCAACTTCCCGGGGAATAAATGCAAACGAGTGTCATACAGAAGAACTTTTTGACCTGGAGAAAATGACTTTCGTAAAATATTCCTATCATGCACAAGTTGTATTTTGTTCTTATACTCCTTAGCACTATCGTATGCATCTCTATGAATCTCGTCCAACTCATTGAGCTGGAGCTTTCTTTGAGCTCATGCCTTGTCAAGTGAAAAGTTTAAGTTCTTAATAGCCCAATAGGCTCGATGATCTAACTCAACAGGCAGGTGACATTCCTTTCCAAACACTAAACGATAAGGTGAGATTCCAATGGGTGTCTTAAACGCAGTATGGTAAGCCCATAAGGCATCAGTAATCCTCGACGACCAGTCTTTCCTGTTTGGATTAACTGTTTTCTCTAGGTATTTCAAAGCAGCATGATCAGTACAAATTACGATCTTAAAACCTAATAAATAGGATCTAAACTTATCCAAGGCAAACACGATGGCTAGAAATTCCTTCTCGGTAGTTGTATAGTTCATTTGGGCATCATTCAGAGTTTTGCTAGCATAGTAAATCACATGGAGTAATTTGTTTTATCGCTGACCTAGCACAACGCCTATAGCATAATCTGAAGCATCACACATAATTTCAAAGGGTAGGTTCCAGTTAGGTGCCTGGACTATCGGGTCAGTAGTGAGTAAAGTTTTAAGCTTATCAAAAGCCTTTAAGCAAGCATCATCAAAGACAAACTTAACATCTTTTGCAAGCAAATTGCAAAGAGGTCTAGAAATCAAGCTAAAATCCTTAATGAATCGACGGTAAAAACCTGCATGCCCTAAGAATGACCTAATATCTTTTACGGTTTTTGGGACCTGTAAGTCTTAATAAGGTCAACTTTGGCTTTGTCTACCTCTATACCCTTTGAAGAAACGATGTGCCCTAAGACAATTCCTGATTCAACCATGAAATGGCATTTTTCCCAATTAAGCACTAAATTTTTTCCTTACACCTAGTCAACACTAATGTCAAATGATGCAAGCACTCATCAAAAGATGAACCAAACACTGAAAAATCATCCATAAAGACCTCTAAAAACCGTTCTACCATATCAGAAAATATGCTCATCATACAACGCTGAAAAGTCGCAGGGGCATTACATAACCCGAAAGGCATGCGTCTATACGCAAAGGTACCAAAGGGACAGGTAAAAGTGGTTTTCTCTTGGTCTTCTGGGGCAATAACGATCTGATTATAACCGGAGTAGCCATCTAAGAAGCAATAGTGACTATGTCCAGCTAATCGCTCTAGCATTTGGTCGATAAAAGGAAGGGGAAAGTGATCCTTCCTTGTGACCTTGTTCAATTTCCTATAGTCAATACACACACGCCATCCCGTGGTCACTCGGGTTGGGATTAATTCATTATTATCATTCTGGACTACAGTGATACCTGATTTCTTGGGGACAACCTGAACAGGGCTGACCCACTTACTGTCTGAAATTGGGTAAATAATACCCGCATCTAACAACTTAAGCACCTCTTTTCGAACTACCTCTTTCATGTTAGGGTTCAGTCGACGTTGCATCTCCCTAGAAGGTTTGGAGTCTTCCTCTAAATGAATCTGATGCATACACACAGTAGGACTTATACCCTTAATGTCTGCTATAGTCCACCCTAAAGCTTCCTTATTGTCTTGAAGTACATTTACTAGCCTACTTTCCTGATCACTATCCAAATCGGAAGCTACAATCACAGGTAAAGTCTCAGATGGGCCTAAAAACACATACTTTAGAGTATCGGGTAGTGGTTTAAGGTCCAACTTTGGGGGCTCTTCTAAAGAAGGAATTAGGGTAGTCTCAGAAACTGGTAACGGTTCGAACCTAGCTTTCCATCTATCAGTGTCTAACAGGGGTAAATCTAATAGAGCATTCACTGTTCAATAGTGCTATCGTCATCAAAATCTAAACCAAAATGGGATAGACAACTTTCTAATGGGTCTTCAAAAAATGTTTGGTAATGACTCTGAACTAAGGCTTCTATCATGTTCACCTCTTCAACACATGTGTCATCTAGCTCATAAGGTAGCTTACTGACATTAAAAATGTTCATCTCATAGTCATATTACCAAAAGATAAATTCATCACACCATTTCGACAGTTAATGATCGCATTAGACGTAGCTAAAAATGGGCGACCTAAAATCACAGGTATCTGGTTCTCTGGGTCAGGGACAGGTTGGTATCTAGGACCACGAAATCCACTGGATAGATAAACTTGTCGACCTCAATAAGGACATCCTCAATAACACCTCGAGGAATTTTAACAGACCTATCAGCTAACTGCAGTGTATCTGAGTAGGTTTCATTTCACCAAGTCCTAGCTGTAAGTACACATGGTGGAAGTAGTTCACACTGGCTCCTAAGTCAAGTAAAGTTTTTCTACCCGGGTTACCTATTGTACAAGCAATGGTAGGAACCTGGGTCTTTGTACTTTGGAGTTGTGGTGTTTGAATAATTGAACTTACGTGACTAGCTAAAAAGGCTTTCTTATGGACGCTAAGTTTTCGCTTTCGCGTACACATATCCTTAAGGAACTTGGCATAAGCAGGAATTTCCTAATTGCATCTAATAAAGGAAGGTTTATGGTAACTTGCTTAAAAACCTCCAATATGTCATTAAAGTTCGATTCCTTCTTTGTTGGTACTAATAGCTGAGGAAATGGGGCTCTAGGCACAGAATCAGACCTCTCAGGAACTGAGTTGGCATCATCAGAAATTTTATCAGTTTCCTAGCTAGTGGTCCTGAGGGGTGAACTACAGTATGTTCACTATCGGGCATGGTTACCTGATTGTCTACTATTCTACCACTCCTAAGGGTTCTAATAGCATTCAATTGATTCGATGGTTTTGTACCTACTTCATGAACTCCTCTAGGATTGGGATTAGTCTGACTAGGGAACCTACCATTATCTCTCTCACTTAAGGTCTTAGCTATTTGGCCGACTTGAAGTTCTAACTTAGCAAGGCTCTGAGCATTAGTTTGAAAATTCTGCTTGGTTTCCTGTTGAAAACTAACATGGCTCTGTGCTAACATTTCCTGAGTTTTTGCTAACATCTTAATAGATTCCTCTAAGCTAGTCGTTTTATTTTCTGGGCCTGATGTATTCCTAGTGTAGCCAAAACCTGGGGGAGCATTAGAATTATTAGACTGACCCTGACTCTGGCCCTTAGACCATGAAAAGTTCGGATGGTTCCTCCAACCAGGATTATAGGTTTCTGAATATGGGTCAAACTTCTGACGATTATCAAACCTAGTGTTATTATATAGAGCATTGGCTTGCTCTTCATTATTCTGGCCTTCCCAAAAGGCTCCAATCTACCACTAGTGTTACCCACTTCTAAAGCTTCTAACCTTTTCGCTATAGCAGCAATTTTGGCATCTGATTCATAGCCTCCTTCTACCCTATTAACGTTTCCTCTGCTAAGAAGAATTGTTTTCTGGGGTCCCCTACTACTTTCCCATTGTTGGGTTTTTCGGCGACTTCATGCAAATATGTCATCGCGTCATCAACTGTTTGGTTCTCAAATCCACCAGTACACATAGATTCTACTGTGGTTGTGGTGGGATAATCTAAACCCTCATAAAGGATCTGAACTAACCTAACCTTCTCTAAACCATGATGAGGACATTGGGCTAATAAATCATTGAACCTTTCCAAATACCTATACAAAGTTTCTCCCTCATGTTGAGAAAACGTGCAGATTTGCGTCCTAATAGACGATGTTTTGTGCCTAGGGAAAAACTTGTTCAAAAAGGCATATGTAAGTTGTTCATACGTTTCGAATGACCCGGAAGCCAAACTATATAGCCACGATTTAGCTTTATCTTTCAGGAAAAAGGGGAATAACCTAAGTTTCAAAGCATCATCTAGGTTTCTAATCCCGAGGGTACTTTAAATTTCCTCAAAGTCCCTAACATGGAAATAGGGGTTTTCATTTTCTTTCCCTAAAAAGATTGGGAGAAGCTGTAAGGTCCCAGGTTTAAGTTCATAAGTTGCTTCCGTCTCAGCTAACCTGATACATGAGGGACGAGTAATCCTAGTTGGATTCAACAAAGATTTCAAAGTTGCCATTTCTGGCGCTATCGGAGCAACATGGATTCTCTCCTTAGTCAAAGGACGTTCAAAAACAGACTCTTCAAAAGTCGGACTCTCTAGATTAAGGTAATCAAGACGCTTCGAACTACTAGGTTTCTCTTTAACAAATCTACCTAGTGCGTCTCTTTTACGTTCAGGCATACAATATAATTTTCTAAATTGGGAGGGTAAGCAAACACATATCAAGGCCGACTCAACCAAATCAAACCTATTGATTTATAACAAAAAAAAAAGCATGATGGCTCCACTTAGATTGTTTCTAGACCAGCTTCTAATCCTTCGAACGGGAATTCGTTACAATTTAAGCAAACCCCTCTGGAATCAATCCGAGTTAATGTAAGTTGAATAGAGGCGAGGAAAGCTCGGTGGAGCTTTGATACCCAAGGCCTCACCGGTATTTCAAGGCGGCGCAGTCACACATTCAACTTACAGAAACCGTCAAGAACTTCGAAGTATGCTTAAAAGAGTAACCAATATTTTTCGAATGACTTTCCTGTTAAGCTCGTTACCCTATAAGTCTCATTCTAGTCAAAATTTTAGGCTTAGGTTCGCGTAGGTTACGTGTTCCTAAAGTGGGCAAGAAGAGAACGGTGATGAAATCCGAACCCTTATCTTGTATGGCCAGGCCTTTCCCTTTACTAGAAAAATAAATGTCCGTATTCAGTCCTCAACATATATGCATACGAACGAGTCCAGTAACTCGCTGACAGGGGATTCGTGAGTGTTTAAAATCTTACCTCCCGTTCCAGACGGGGGATGAATCGGTCGTAGTCGACTCGGGCCACTGACTCCGATGTCTAGTGTACGAACCCAAGGTGCAGAGACAATATCGTAATTGTCCTCCTTCTCTGCAAACATTTTATATTTAAAGTACCCTTCCGTAGGGTAATAAAAAAAAATAATGTCCAAAAGTCCAAAAGTCCAAAAAGAAAAGAAAATTTACAAAAATAATAAACCCTAATACAGTTTTTTTTTTCTAAAAGAAAAAACAAACCCTAAAATAAAATTGTCTTCTTTTCTGTTCTTTTTGCTTTAATCTTTAGCTCCAAGTCTTTATGAAATCACCAAACTCTTTGGCTCAATTTTCTTTATGATCCAGAACCTGTAGACACAAGATAAATACCCAAAAAATAAAAAAGAACAAAAATAAAAAAATAAAAAAATAATCTAAAACCCTAAATACAAGTCCGCGTCGGCGGCGCCAAAAATTGATGTGATTTGTAGATAGTGGTAAAAGTGGTTCGATTCTCAGACTTGTGAAGGATATTAATTAGACTTAAATTCTAATATTAAAATAGAAAACTCACTAAAAATTATAGCAAACTCAATCAAAGTTGATATCAATATTAAAAGAATACTGAGGCTAAGATTCCACTATTTTCCAAGTTCAAAGTGATTAAACCAATACTTATATTTATGCAATTTCTCGTTTAATTTGATTCTAAAATATTGCAACAAGTAGATTTTCAAAAGTAGCAATTGTAAATACCAAGTATGAAGCATCAAATGTCTTAAAACTAAGCATACTCCATCAAAATAAATCACAATCACTCAAATAAAAATCATATTCAATGATAGTTCAAGGAAAATAATCATATAATTATTGCAAATAAAAAGATAAAATAGAATATACCACTTTTTGTTGGAAAAATAGCTTCCTCTATCGCCTCAGCAATGGGGTTTAGCTCCTCATATTAACCATGTTCTCAAAGTATGTTTTTATAGCTCAAAAGTGTACAAGGAGGTGAAAAAGTGATAACACAGCCGATTCGCAATAGTGTGAAGGTGTTGCAGAATCTCTGTTACAAAGAGGAAACAGTAGCTAAAGACCTAATGCAATTACTGTTGATAAACGATAGATGGGTTTTGTTGTTGAATAACGATAGTGTTCTGCGAGAGATACTTGTGCGTCAATGTTCTTCGTGTTCTTCCTCTTCAGCAGCAGCAGCAGAATATTGTATTTTCCTGCAACTCTCTCTGGAGCTCTGTGGTGTTCTAAATTTCTCCTAACGTTTCGTACCCCCTATATGAGACTCGAAACAACTTATATATACTCTACAGGTGACGATATTTCGAGAAAGATTTCAATTATCTTCCCGTTCTTTTCTCTGCAAGTCAAGGACTTTTCTTCACAGAAAGTTACGGATTCTTTCCCTTTTCTTCTGGTTTCCGTCGTCAACCCTCTTCTTAGGATATAATCAAATCCAACAGGTGATATTCTCTTCCCTTTCTGTACGTATTTACTAAAAATAAATCAACTTCCCATAATTTCTCTCTTGCCCTGTTTTCACGAGAACCACATCACAACTTCTCCTGGTTCGATTCAAACTCTACTACCACCCCTGTTTTGTAGCAACGGGCTAATTCAAGTCATATCCATGAAATTATCCAGCATAATCCACATAACTTTTCAACAGCAAAAAACCCGAGATTATATCACTTTCCTGTTTTGCTTCATACTAACAATCCAGCCCAAATTCATCGAATAAAACACCCATACGCGCCCTGTTTAGTCCACTGAAGCCTAACCCAAGAGAATTCAGCGGTTGAATCTCTCTATAATCGTTCCAAAATCAAACCCTAAAATATGCTCCGCTGTAAAAATAATTCCCGCCAAAATTGATAATTCAAATATAGAAGATGGTCGCCCCTATCCAGAGTAGGGGTGCGATTAGAAGCTGCCTGGAAATGAGATGCCCCTTAGTAATTAGGTTACCCCTTATACAAAGTGAGGGTCCGAATAGCAAATGTCCTCCCATGAACACAAAAAACACTTTTCGAGCCAATTTTCTCAGAAAAGCTTATTTCTCCAAAAACACCTACAAAGACACAAAAAGCCATAATAAATACAAAATCGAGCACTAACAATATATACAATTGAGATTATATCAGACACAAAAATGTGTCTATCAATAATGGTTTTGGATGAAGATGAATGAGGCATTCAACAGACGCCGAAATAGTGAACAATTCGGATTTTCAATTTCGTTTTTTATTTCTCCTAACAGTGTCGTTAAGGGCGTTATATAATTACATTTTATTAATTTTTTTAAATTATTACACAAAAATTTAGACTTAACTGGTCAACTTGAGCCACAACATCATAAGGGTTTGGTACATAAGGTTAAGATCATACATAACCACAACATCATCAAAATTAGTTTGTGAATATACAGTGAATAATAAAAATGGAAAGACCAGAAGAAATAGGGTCATATCAATGTGGGATGAAAGAGCTGAGAAGTAAGAAATGGTTGAGTTGCAGAGAAAGAATTTTTTCTGTTTCTTTTATATTAAGGTTGAGCATTGTTAACCATCGACAGAAGTATGAATTAGAGTAAATTTTTCCATTTCTAATGAAAAATTTGAAATCTGATCGAAAGTATAGATAGGGAACAGAAATGGAAAACAAAACGAAGATAATTTATTCCCACTTACCATTTTTAACAAAGTCGCCCACTAAGACTAACCCCTATGGGCTAGATTGAATTGCTAGATTGGCCAAAAGTGTTGCAAATCAAAAAAAAATATGGGAAAAAAGTTAACACTACTTCTTGATACTTCTCTCTCCTAGCAATTGCTCGCAGTCCAACTATCAGCATTGAAATGCTAAATCATTCAACGCTGAAAAAGTGACAAAAACGCTAAACCATTCAGCGCTCTATACTTTTTATTAAATTTTTAGAGAGAATGCGATGGAGAGAGAGGAAAAAGAGGGGGAGAAAGAGGAGAAAAAGAGTGAGAACGTGATGGAGAGAGGAAAAAAAAGGGAGAGAGAAGAAAAAGAGGGAGAGAGAAAGGAAAAAAAAGGAGAGAGAAATGGTAATAATTCATGTGACGCTGAACCATTCAGCGTTCAACGCTGTTCTATTCAAGGTTTCGCTGCTAGATTAGCAGTACCATAGGACTTAGGAGGTTGCCCTAGCCGACGTGGATGGTTAATCTAGCTGCTAGATACTGAAACATCTTCCCATGTCTGCATCCTCAAACAAATGTCAAACAACGTTTTCTAAGAGTTATTACAGTTATGTGCTTTAATCATGAGTAATCTCCAACAGCTCAATTGTATAAAGTATCTTGGTGTAAAAAAAGCAGAATGAGATAATTTCACGCCAATAAAAGTGGCAGTCGAACTTTCTCTGATCAGGATAAAAATTTAATCAGATTACCTATTTAGTTGTCGACATTGCTTACTACAACCTTTTGGCGGTGCTGTTATCTCCTTAACTTTAAGAGAGAAATCTTAAGTTTGTCGACAAAATATATGACATCTTTATGTGGCAGTCATTCTCCCCCTGATTAAGGTGAAAAAATATTTATAGGTTATCATAATTTGCATCATTCTTTAGTGGTGATTTTTCCCCTTGTGATAAAAGTGGGAGAACCTTAAAGGTTATCAAACTTACTCGCACCAAATTTTAGTGGCAAGTTGTCATGCCAATTTCTGGTGACATTTTAGTTTTCCTGATCATGGAGGTAATCTTACCATCTCATTTCTGAAAACTACTGGTTCCATAATTTTGTCGATTTTCAAATACAAATCTACTCACGATAGTTTTTGGGTGTTAATTAAAACACACAATATAGGTCAAGTCATGTCCTGTTGGCTTGCCCAGTTTGTCAGTCATAATTGTATTGGTACAAAATTACAAATAACTCCCCTTTATGTTTGTGTAAGACACCTAAACATTTACTCTTGTAATAACAAATCCTCGTTTTAGAAGGAAAGTCTTCATCTTTTCAGAATTTCTGTAGAGGGTGATTTCTCGGAAATTCCGACGGTTCTTGTGGTTGAAGACGGTGACCAAAGGTGGGTTATTTCCATTGAATGGGATTACAAATTCAACCCTACGAATAAGGCATCTTTAAAGGAGTTTAACAGACTGTTAATTGAATTTGAAAAAATGAAAAATTCAAATTCAAATACAGTCTCTCCCACTATTTCAGGTGCAAAATCGATCCGAGTCTTGGAACCAGTTTCGAGTGACTTGAGCAAGAAAACTCAGAAGAACGACTCAGACTTAGCTTGACTTACAAGCCAATAAATATGGCAACTTCGAGTTTGTCTCAATCATCTCTTGCAGAGGGTCGTGTTCAGGGGGTTGATCACGATCGTTCTGTTTCTCTTAGGATGAATGGATCAGCAGGTGGAGATCCATTTCAGTTTATGGAGAAAGGTACGAATGTTTCTTATGAAGAGAGAATTGGAAGTGTAGGTGGGGTACCCAGATCTCAACAGGGAGACATTGTGTACTATATCAATAATTTTCAGCCTCTAGTTGTGGATATATGTGAAGGAGAAGGTTTTATCCCAGCTAGACTGGAAATAACTGAAAATGCGTGGGTCTAAAAACCACACCCAACAATTCGTTTGGAAATATGAGAGGACTTACTCAAGTACATTTTCTAGAAAATCAACTAGACAGTCAGACTCAATCTAGAATAAAGTATATCAAAGAGTTTAATATCTCTAACTCTTAATTCAATCCGAAATCAGCAAATAGAAATCTACGAGCCCGATTGAATAAGAGGAGTAACTTGAACGGTACCAAAGACCAATGTTCAAGTGTTAATCAATTAAATCAACAACCCAAGGTTGGATACTCTAATTGATTGATCTTAACGCACAACCTATGATATTTCAATTATATAACAAAATAATAATGCGGAAAATAAATAACACAGACACCAGAATTTTGTTAACGAGGAAACTGCAAATGCAGAAAACCCCGAGACCTAGTCCAGATTGAACACCACACTGTATTAAGCCGCTACAGACACTAGCCTACTATCAATTAACGTCGGACTGGACTGTAGTTGAACCCTAATCAATCTCACATTGATTCAAGGTACAGTTGCGCTCCTTACGTCTCTGATCTCAGCAGGATACTACGCACTTGATTGCCTTAGTTCATCTCACCCACAACCAAGATTTGCTACAACCCAAAGTCGAAGACTTGATAGAAAAATCTGTCTCACACAGAAAAGTCTATAGGATTGAATAAATTTGTCTCCCACAGAAAAACCCAAGAGTTTTTGTTTCGTCTTTTGATAAATCAAGGTGAACAGGTTCCAATTGATAACCCGGACTTATATTCCCGAAGAACAACCTAGAATTATCAATCACCTCACAATAAACTTAATCAACTAGCGAAACAAGTTATTGTGGAATCACAAACGATGAGACGAAGTGTTTGTGATCATTTTCCTATCTTGCCTATCGGAGATATAAAATCTCGATCCAATTATTCCAATTGTACTCAACACGATAGAAACAACAATATCAGATCACAAAAATACAAATATAATAGTTGGGTCTGGCTTCACAATCCCAATAAAGTCTTCAAGTCGTTAACCTACAGGGTCTCGAGAAGAAACCTAAGGTTAAAGGAGAATCGACTCTAGTTATGCAACTAGTACCACACAGGAGGTGTGGGGATTAGGTTTCCCAGTTGCTAGAGTTCTCCTTTATATAGTTTTAAAATCAGGGTTTGGAATCCAAGTTAACTTGGTAACAAAGCATTCAATATTCACTGTTAGATGAAAAACCTGATTCAACCAAGCTAATATCTTTCAACCGTTAGATCGAACTTATCTTGTTACATACAGATGAAATGTACCCTCATTTAGGTTTATGTAACCGTACCCAAACGTGTACATGTTGGTTCACAAATAGTTAACTGAGGTTAGCCATATGATTACTCTCATATCAACCTTATTCATCTCAACCATAACTAGTTCAAATGACTCAAATGAAACTAGTTAAAGAGTTGTTCAATTGTTATAGAAAACACAATTGAAACCAAATCGGTTTGATTCACTTGAATCAATCATGAACATTATAGCCACGGTTTGCAAAGATTGTATTCCTTATGATTTAAATGTTTAAGTTCATGAACTGACCGGTTTGTTAAGTTTCCAAACTCAGCAGAAATTTTCGGTTCGAAAACTCCCGACAGTATGCGTACGGGTAAGCATACTTAAGGTGACTAGTTTAGGAGTTTGTAATTCCCAAACTCAGCAGATATTTTCGGTTCGAAAACTTCTGCCAGTATGCGTACAGGTACGCATACTTATCTTGTATCCTTCACCAATTTGGTATGCACACATATGCATACACTTGGTTCCCGGTTTGTGGATTTATACACTAATGTGCGAACGCACTATATATGCTTATATCCAAACATGGTTACATTCTCAACTCTTTATTTCAATCATTGAAACATTCTTCTATAATGACAATAGCCGTTTTCACACACTATCAGCATCAAAGAAATTTTCAAGATATTGAAATAATCATTATCGAAATATTCCAAGCCTACATCAAATGATTGTATCACACAAACCATGTAAGATGTTACTCGGCAATTTTCCCATGATATAAGATGAACTTGGTCGAAGCGAAAGCTTACCAACACATATTTCGAGAAATATGTAAGCGAGATATACTCAGCTCGAAATCTCAAATGTGTATAGAGAAAACTATATCTTAACACGACTTATGTCTCAATATAGGAGATAGTAGAAATAGACTTTCCAAGTGATGGATGAGTTCAAGTCTCCACATACCTTTTGTTGAAGAAGTTCCACAAGCTCCCCTTAGCAGTTCTTCGTCTTCAAATGATGAACTCTGTGAAATCTAAGCTCAGCTACACTATTTATGTCCTAGTCCGAGACATCTATAAATAGGCTAGAAATCAAGACTTATAGTTTTGATCACTAACATTGACAAACATGCTTGAGATAGCAACGCATGCGAGTTCGACCGAGCAGTGCTCTAACAATCTCCCCCTTTGTCAATTTTACTGACAAACTATCAATACATATGGATTACAAAATAGTTATAAATCGTAGCTTCTCATCCAAATGCTTGATCTCCTTGGCATCTTCAACGCGACTCGAAATCTTCGTCACTTCCAAGTACTCCATGATCCTAGAGGTTGTAAGTTCAGCATCACAGTTGTTGAAGATGCGTAGCGATAACAATGAGAAAACAAAATGCTCTCAATCATTGTTATACAGTGTCATAGTATTATTACACAACATCAAAGTCCAATTATATCACAACTTTGACAGTAATACTATGGTGATATATATCACTCCCCCTTAGTCAATACTCCATCTCAACATGAAAACCACTCCCCGTTACATAATGATCTGTAAACCATATGTATTTGTAGTATCACACTACACATTAATTCTCCCCCTTTTTGTAAATATAAATTCGCAAAGGTATGGAAACTAGTGCGATCCTCATGAAATTTTCACAGAGATACTTCATGACCAAAAGAGAATAGCATATCAACTTATTTAGATACCATCATAAAGCCGAAGCTAAATGCATTCATCAAGGAGTTTATAAAGATACAAGATAACCCTTAATATTCCACAGCCGCACTCCCCACAAAGATTTGGCAATTAAGCACAAGTTCAAAATGAACTCTCCCCTATAAAATGTCATCCCCGAAAGAACAACAAAGGAGACCTTAATTTCACGAGAAAAGAAGGATTTCTTTGGAAAAAATCAAATCACATGAAAACATGAATTTGAATCCAAAGTATTCAATTGATTTATCCACAAAAGAATCCATGATTAACTCAATTGAAAAAAATACAACCAAATTAATCACAAGAAAAACCATAATTAATTCAATCGGAATACACAACCAAATTAACCACAACGTGATCAATTCAATTGGTCATGCTCGACATAAGAGAACTTACGGAGAAACAACTAAACTAACCACAAGAGAATGATCAATTTAGTTGGTCATGATCAAACATAAGGAACCTTAAGGAGAAACACAGTATATGCACAAAGATGTGGATCGGAGATCGACCAATACTGCGGAATAAACAAGGATTCATTCTATTTTCCATCACTATTTGCACAATGATATATAATAGACTTAATCCTTGTAAACAAACGTTTTATCATTTCTTCCATCAAAACAATGACATAAAAGGCTTTAACTTTTGTAATGTCAAAAGTTCATTCTATCTTCTATCAATACATTCATACCGACATAATAGAGATAACTTTTGAACAAGTACGGAACAGTCATAGGTTCACGGATGTAAACAACATATCCCATAACAGTTTGCAATATATAAAATCATCAATATTAAGATTGCAAAAATCATCTTCCAAAAACATAGAATTTAAATAAATAAATCTAAAACATCGAAGATGAAAAATGTTGGACATATCTATGTGTACTCACAATAATGGCTATTCCAAACCCTATTTATTCTTCTACGTAAAGAGAAGATTTACTAGACATAATAAAAAATAACTCTAATACAAAGAGAAATCACACGCGATAATCAGAGTTCCAATACGGAAGCTTCAATGGTTCCAAGACCTTCAAGCTTGTGACAGACAGAATTGACAACATCCTCAGACACGACATTGAGACCATCCTTACGACGTGTCTTCATTAGAGCGAGTTCGGTGTTGACCTTTATCAATTCGGTGCTTAATCCATCTAGCTCTTTTAGGGTATTAACAAGCAACAATTTTGCATCGTTAAACTTTTCGATAAAGTTTTGAACAACTTCATTAGAAATCTCTTCATCATCCTGAATATCAGACAAGATATTAGGAGATTGAGAAGACAAGAGTTCCCTTTTCCTTCTCGTCGAGTGTGAGACTAAACCCCTTTTTGAGAAATATTCTTTGAAAAAAACAAGTTCTTGAAGATGATCCCATTCTTGACAAAAATTATCTTGAAGTATGAGTATTTGAATGGTTTCACGGAAACCTTGAGGTTAGGGTTTACAGGGTCGGTTCATGACATCAACAAGGATACCCGTACGTACCCGAACTTGGCCCATTATTCATAAACAACTCAAAAAGAGTGGTACTCAATAGATGCAACAAAACTCTGATAATGTTTGCCTATGTGAGAGAACTCAAAGATCTTAGCTCAAAAAAATTGTATTTATACATGACAATTTTAGAGTAAGAGTGGCAGTTTTGACACATCAAAACGAGTTAGAACAATGATACAACAAAGGATAAATGCTTAAGCAGAAGTGTTTGTCAATGATCATCCAGCTAACAACGATAAGAAAATATCATAGACAATCAGAGAAACATTTTTCCATCAGCATACCTGAATACTTCTCACTCTGTCAGGATTTTTAAAGAGAGCGAGGTTTCAACCTTGTGATTATTTTGCACAAGTATGAGCCTTGAGCTCATTAAATGAAAGTCGTTTCCGGTTAAACCTCTTCTTCCTGATATTTGGAGGAAAACCATTGTGATGTGAAAAGTTATAAAATTTACTATCATCAGAATATGACACATAATGCTGATTCTTACCTGAAGAATTTTGGCCTGAGGAAACAGACAACATGTTGATAATTTCTTTATATCCTTCAATTATCCTTTTAAGTTGTCTTCCATACCTCCATTTTTGCTTTCTTCTTATGGTACCTTTCTCACATCATGAACAACGTAATCTTCCTTTTTGAAAGAAGAAAAACCATTAGTTCTTCTTGATCGATCAACATTGGGGAGTCTTTTAGATTCTATACTTATTGATAGACGCATTTATGTGTCTATTTTGATCTCAATTATGTATATTGCTAGTGCTCGATTTTATACTTATTTGATTATTTTATGTTTTTATAGGTGTTTTTGGAGAAATAAGCTTTTGCGGGAAAAATTGCTCGAAAAGTGGTATTTGCGCTCGTGGGAGGAAATTACTAAAGACACCCCTTATTTGGATAAGGGACACTCAATTACTAAGGGGCACCTACTTGTTATTTATACCCCAGGACACCCCAAGTGTTATTCACACCCCAAGAGTGGATTAGGGGGACACCCTTCTTCCTCTTTTGAACAACCAAATTTGGCGGGGAAAAAATGGATATTCACGGACAGATTTAGGGCTGGATAATTGGAGTTGGTTCAAGGAGACTCAACTAGAGATTTTGATGGGATGGACTTCTCATGGATAGACAGGATTTGTATGGTTGTTACAATCGATCAAAATGGGCCAGATCATCCGTTTGATGCAAAACAAGGGAAGAGAGTGTTGTCGGGTTTCTGCGTGAATTTCTGGAGTTGAATTCAACCGAGATTGTTGGGGATTTATTCATGGGAATGATTCGATACTACCCTGGTTCATCAAAACAGGGTTGGTAAAAGGTTTAGATTCGATAAAGAAGGAAGTATTCATCGATTTGGGCTAAAACAGGGAGAAAGGTATTCTCGGCACCCATTTGAAGAAGTTATGTGGAAGGAATAGGAAGAAAATATTTGCTGAAGATTTATCTACCATTTGGAGAGTTTTTACAACTCAGGAAACATTTAAACATGGGAAGGAAAAGAACAATCTTCGGGACTTGGCCGAGAAGAAAAAAAAATTGCGAGATTGGATGACCCTGTTGTATATAAATAGGCTGGGTTTGAGTTCCAGAAGGGGGATCGAGTAGTTGGAGGTTAGAACCGAGAGTTTGGGGTCGATAGGGAGACTTTAGGAAATAAAAGAAGAAGTTGCAGAGAAACCCTATCTGCTGGTGCAGGGAAGAAGAAGAAGAAGAAGAACAAAGACTCTTGACGTTAGTCGCATATTACTGTCGCACATCAACCGCAAAAGTAACTGTCGTAGTTTAGCAGTCTTATTTTATCTTTGGTCCTTGCAAAACCAATCTGCAACAACTATAAACGTTGCAGTTGAGCTGCTTCTAATCTTTTTCCCATATTTTTTCAATAAAAACACCGTTTAAGCCATGAATAAATCCTTTGATCGTGTTTTTGATATGAAGAGTTAAACCCCAACACTGGGATGATGGAGGAAGTCAATATTCATCACTGTGGTAACTTTATTTAATTCTTTTTATGATTTTGCATTAAAATAATTTGAATTATGATTTTAAATTAATTAGTTGTCATTTAATTTGATGAGTTATGCTTAGCTTAGGTGTTTTGATAACTCATGCTTACCATTTACAATTAATGTTTTATAAAATCTACCTTGGCAAAGATTAAGAGTCAATAATTGTTATTTTTGGAGCTATAATTGTGTAAGAATTAATATTGACACTCTAGAATTTGAGTTTGGTGAAATCCTGATTCCCAGTAATCTCTCAATATTGTCATCATCCTTTGTTTTATTTGTTAGATCAATTTTATAATTTAAGTCTAAAATCAACTTCACAAGTCCGAGAATCAAACCCTTTCTTACCACTGTAAAAACTACATCAGTTTTTGGCGTCGCCGACGCGGACTTGTATTTAGGTTTAGGTTTTAGGTTTTGCATTTTTTTTAGGTTTTGTATATATTTTATTTATTTATTTATTTATTTATTTAGATTATTTTTTGTTTTATTTTACGTCTTTGGTATTTTTGTTTATGGTGTGCAGGTTTGCTGGAAGCTAAAAGTGGAAAGTTGGACTTGCATAAAAGAGTACAGAAAATCCAAGATTTTTATTTATTTTTATTTTTGGACTTGTATATAAGTTTTGTTTATTTTTGTTAGTATTTTATTATTATAAAAAAAAACGCACACACCAATTGCATTTTCGTCCGGCACCGATTTTAGGAAAACAAGTGGTTTAGTACGGTGAACCCTCTGGGCGTTATCATCTGAAACACCACAAACCTCAGCCTCGTACCTTTGGGTATATTTTGTCGTGGTAACTCAAGCCTACCTAAATTAGTTAGCCCAGCATTTGCATGTACACAGTTTTTGGTTGAATTCTTGTATGCCAGAACGTAAGAGAGACGTTCTAGGACGGTTTATGTGTGAAAAACCTAGAAGTGATATTTTAGGAAACAAGAATCTTGACTACCTTAATCTAGAAAATCCTATTTTTGGATTTACTTCTTACGGTGAGGAAAAATATCCTTAATACTTCTATTTTTCCAAAATGGTTAAGGAAAATGATGATGAGGTACCGGTAAAAACCCTTAGGGATCGTTCGAACCCGTCAAGAGTAGTATGTGACCCAGGTGTAGTTATACCAGCTTCTACGGTCCAATTTGATATTAGACCTGAGACCATTGGCATGCTTCGTACCTTTAAGGGGTTAGAGAACGAGAACCCGTATACCCACATAAGAGACTTTGAAATGATTTGTGACACAATGAACTATCCAAATGTCTCCAAAGATGTGCTTAGGTTACGTTTGTTTCACTTCTCTCTCTATGATAAAGTCAAATACTGGTATCATTTTATTCCATCTAAAAAAAATTACCACCTGGGATGGTCTTGTAGAGGCATTTGTTAAGAAATTCTACCCACACCATAAGACTGCTGTTGTTCGACAGTCTATCCAAACTTTTAAGCAGAAATTAGGTGAAAAACTTCATGATTATGTAGAAAGGTTTAGTGAATTGTTATACCAATGTCCACATCATGGCTTTGAAAAATCCCACATGGCCCAAATTTTATATGAGGGCCTTGATAGTGAAACCCGTATGCAGGTAGAAACAATTAGTGGTGGAGAATTTACCCATAAAGACCCATATGAATTTTTTTACGAGTTCATAGAGTTAGCTGAGAAAACTCGTCAATAGGCTTCAATGAGAGAACCAGAAATACCTAGAAATCATATCCATAGGGTAGATAGAGTTGATTATGGGTCAGATATTCTTAGGCGTCTAGAGGCCTTAGAAATGAATCAAGGGTCACACCATGCTAGATACGAAGAGAAAGCCCATGATCTTTATAACAACTTTAGGTTTGAAAACCGTCAGAGATTTGATCCATATTCAGATACCTATAACCCTGGTTGGAGGAACCACCCTAATTTCTCTTGGTCTAAGGGACAGAGTCAAGGTCATCCTAGTAGTTCTCAGACTCTCTCGGGTTTCGGGTATACTAAGAACCATTTAGGGCCAGATTAGTATCAGAACCTGTCGATAAAAAATCATGAGCTTAGAAAAGTCTCTCACCATCTTATCTCATAACAATGCAGAATTTAAGAAAACGGTTGAGAAAGGTTTACAGGTAAACTCTGAGGCTATTTTAGAGCTAAAAAACCAGGTTAGTCTAATTGCTGAGTCTTTGAAAGAGAGAGATAAAGGCAGGTTCCCTAATCATATAAACTCTGTAGCAACCCTTAGAAGTGGTAAAACGATAGACAATAAGGTTTCCATGCCTAATAATGGACATACTATAGATCCACCCTCTAGTTCCCAAGATAAGCCCCAGAAGGAGCCACTAACTGAAGAGACTTATAAAATTTCTAGTGATGCCCATGTGGTTCCCGATAGGTCTCATTTTATTCCCAGAGCCCCATATTCGCAGTTGTTAGCTCCAACAAAGAGAGAGTCGACTTTCAACGAAATACTGGAGATATTTAAGCAGGTAAACATTAACATCCCTTTATTATAATAAATTAGGCAAATGCCTGCTTATGTTAAGTTCCTTAAGGACCTTTGTACACGAAAGCGTAAGCTTAATGTCCATAAGAAAACCTTTTTAGCTGGCCAGGTAAGTTCAATTCTTCTGAACCAAACAACCCCTAAGTATAAAGACCCTGGATGCCCCACCATATCTTGTACGATTGGTAATCATATGGTTGATAAGGCATTACTTGACTTAGGAGCTAGTGTTAACTTACTTCCTTACCATGCGTATACCCATCTAGGTCTTGGAGATTTGAAACCGACAAAAATGACACTAAAATTAGTTGATAGGTCTGTCAAAGTACCTCGTGGTGTTATATAGGATATCCTGATTGAGGTTGATAAATTTATTTATCCAGTGGATTTTGTTGTTCTAGACACCCAGCCTGTTCAGTACCCTAGTGCTCAAATGCCGGTGATTTTAGGTCGCCCATTTTTATCCACAACTAATGCTATCATCAACTGTAGGGCCGGGCTTATGAACATATCCTTTGGTAATATGACCACTGAACTAAATGTATTTAATGTTAATAGACAACCTTCTGATGACTTGGAGGAAGTGAATATGATTAGCATTTTAGTTCAGGATCTAATTCAGGCTAATTGGGACGACACTTTATTTGGAGATTCCTTAGATGAATTTGATGAGACAACTCTCTTAAGTCAACTAGGTGACCAAAATTTTGAACTGGAATAAGATCTCGAGTACTTTAAAGACTCTACAGACCCTGAAATTCAAGCCACAGTGATAGGCCTTACGGAGAGTAGTGTTGACCCTAAGTTTTGGGGTAATGTCTGAGAATACTGATTACCTTAAGTTTGGGGGTAGCGATGATTACGTATCCCCATTAAAAGTCCCTAACTTAGGACTCGAGCCTAGTGTACCTGAGGTATTACTTGAGTCTCTTCTGACTCCACAACCTGATCCTCCTGATATTGTCCAAGAGGAAATCCATGAACTAGAAACCCATAGATCATAAGAATTTGTTTGTCAAGACACTCATATGAATCCCAAGTGGGGCACCACAGAAAAACCCAGTTGTCTTGCAGGAAACCTTTGATGAGGATGTGCTCTGTCTATTCATTTTTCTGATTTGGTGCAGTTGTCTAATAATTGTGGCACTTTTATTTGATTTTATTGACCCACGGTTGTTTCGACTATTGATATATGATTTGAAAGGCAATTATCCATTTTATGGTATTTGACGTCTGGCTGAAGACTTTAAATTTAGCACTTCTTGGGAGGTAAACCATGCTCATGCAACACGGTAATATCTTTCCTTAACTCTTTTGCTTCAAATGATAACAGTTTCTTCTTGTTCATGCTTTTAATTTTATCTTTAGAACATTGAGGACAATGTTAGATTTAAGTTTGGGGGTATGGGAGAAACTTTTTAATTGCAATAATTAAACTCCAGAGCCTAGAAATTTATGCTTATTAAGGATGGCACTAACCAATCTAAGTGGATGGAAGAATCTTGGTTGTAGGAGTTGAGGAACCAATCTGATTAGATGGAAACATCTAAAGAGTCTATTCATAAAAGCATAGATATCAGGTGTTAGAAATAACATGATAGTTTCACCATATCTCGTTGAGTCCTTTTCATTTATGTTTTTATTTTGTTTTCTTTTTAAAATATGTTTCTCTAAGTGATTAGGTGGGTCTCACGATTCAAGTTGTTACCACTGCTAGGATAAAATAGAGTGATTGAGATACCAAAAAAAAGTATTATGAAAAAGAAATTGAGACCAGACCATCAGACCAGACGGAATAAATTGTTCAATAAAATCGACCACTGGTTCCCTTGTATATGCCAACTGAGTTGATCTAGAATTAGGAATATCAGTCACTGGTTCCCTTGTATATGCCAGTTGTTTTGATAATAGTCAGATCAGTATCTCAGTCCATTATGATAAGTTCATTTTGGCAGTGGCCTTCAGACAGATATGAGAAACACCGTTCACATAGTCAACATCAAAACCATCTATGTTTTTCTATATCCATCTCTTAATCTATCCATGTGATTTGTTGACTCCGGATATTGATGTCCATAGTGCGACTATCTGAGTAGAGCTCTGTCACTTATATATGAATTTTAGTATGCTTGAGTGCAAACTCGTGTACATCAATTAGGATTTCGCATCAGGGTACTTCCTCCTGTAGTCAATAAATATGCCAAACAAGGAGATTCTTTAGTGCCTTCGAAGGTTACGCGTACATAGCTAGGGTCTGGAGTAAAGGTTTTGTGGGTATATCTCTGGTAAGCCCTCCCGGGACTATAACTCGGCCACTAGGGCCACCTAGGGGTTTAAAGGCTTATTGCATACGCTAAATGCAATCGACGATGCCTGCGACAGTGAGTTAGGATTTTATTTTCTAGATTTGATTTGCTCGAGGACTAGCAAATAATAAGGTTGGGGGTATTTGATAGACGCATTTATGTGTCTATTTTGATCTCAATTATGTGTATTATTAGTGCTCGATTTTATACTTATTTGATTATTTTATGTTTTTGTAGGTGTTTTTGGAGAAATAAGCTTTTGCGGGAAAAATTGCTCGAAAAGTGGTATTTGCGCCCGTGGGAGGGAATCACTAAAGACACCCCTTATTTGTATATGGGGCACCTACTTGTTATTTACACCCCAGGACATCCCAAGTGCTATTCACACCCCAACAGTGGATTAGGGGGACACCCTTCTTTCTCTTTTGAACAACCAAATTTGGCGGGAAAAAAATGGATATTCACGGACAGACTTAGGGCTGGATAATTGGAGCTGTTTCAGGGAGACTCAACTAGAGATTTTGATGGTCTGGACTTCTCATGGATAGACAGGGTTTGTATGGTTGTTACAATCGATCAAAATGGGCCAGATCATCCGTTTGATGCAAAACAGGGGAAGAGAGTGTTGTCGGATTTCTGCGTGAATTTCTGGAGTTGAATTCAACCGAGATTGTTGGGGATTTCTTCATGGGAATGATTCGATACTACCCTGGTTCATCAAAACAGGGTTGGTAAAAGGTTTAGATTCGATAAAGAAGGAAGTATTCATCGATTTGGGATAAAACAGGGAGAAAGATATTCTCGACACCCATTTGAAGAAGTTATGTGGAAGGAATAGGAAGAAAATATCTTCTGAAGATTTATCTACCATTTGGAGAGTTTTTACAACTTAGGAAACATGTAAACATGCGAAAGAAAAGAACAATCTTCGGGACTTGGCCGAGAAGAAAAAAAAATTGCGAGATTGTATGACCCTGTTGTATATAAATAGGCTGGGTTCGAGCTCCAGGAGGGGGATGGAGTAGTTGGAGGTCATAACCGAGAGTTTAGGGTCGATAGGGAGACTTCAGGAAAGCAAAGAAGAAGCTGCAGAGAAACCTTATCTGCTGGTGCAGGGAAGAAGAAGACGAAGAACAAACACCATTGACGTTAGTCGCATATTACAGTCGAAAATCAACAGTAATTGTCGTAGTTTAGCAGTCTTATTTTATCTTGGGTCCTTGTGACAACCAATCTGCAACAACTATAAACGTTGCAGTTGAGCTGCTTCTAATCCTTTTCCCATATTTCTTCAATAAAAACACCGTTTGAGCCATGAATAAATCTTTTGATCGTGTTTTTGATATGAAGAGATGAACCCGAACACTGGGATGATGGAGGAAGTCAATATTCATCACTGTGGTGACTTTATTTAATTCTTTTTATGACTTTTGCATTAAAATAATTTGAATTATGATTTTAAATTAATTAGTTGTCATTTAGTTTGATGAGTTATGCTTAGCTTAGGTGTTTTGATAACTCATGCTTACCATTTACAATTAATGTTTTATAAAATCTACCTTGGCAAAGATTAAGAGTCAATAATTTTTATTTTTGGAGCTATAATTGTCTAAGAATTAATATTGACACTCTAGAATTTGAGTTTGGTGAAATCCTGATTCCCAGTAATCTCTCAATATTGTCATCATCTTTTGTTTTATTTGTTAGATCAATTTTATAATTTAAGTCTAAAATCAACTTCACAAGTCCGAGAATCAAACCCTTTCTTACCACTGTAAAAACTACATCAGTTTTTGGCGTCGCCGACGCGGACTTATATTTAGGTTTAGGTTTTAGGTTTTGCATTTTTTTAGGTTTTGTATATATTTTATTTATTTATTATTTATTTTTTTTAGATTATTTTTTGTTTTATTTTACATCTTTGGTATTTTTGTTTATGGTGTGCAGGTTTCCTGGAAGCTAAAAGTGGAAAGTTGGACTTGCATAAAAGAGTACAGAAAAACCAAGATTTTTATTTATTTTTATTTTTGGACTTGTATATAATTTTTGTTAGTATTTTATTATTATAAAAAAAACGCACACACCAATTGCATTTTCGTCCGGCACCGATTTTAGGAAAACAAGTGGTTTAGTACGGTGAACCCTCTGGAAGTTATCATCCAAAACACCACAAACCTCAGCCTCGTACCTTTGGGTATATTTTTCCGTGGTAACCCAAGCCTACCTAAATTAGTTAGCCCAGCATTTGCATGTGCACAACTTTTGGTTAAATTCTTGTATGCCAGAACGTAAGAGAGACGTTCCAGGACGGTTTATATGTGAAAAACCTAGAAGTGATATTTTAGGAAACAAGAATCTTGACTACCTTAATCTATAAAATCCTATTTTTGGATTTTCTTCTCACGTGAGGAAAATATCATTAATACTTCTATTTTTCCAAAAAGGAAAATGATGATGAGGTCCCGGTAAAAACCTTTAGGGATCGTTTGAACCCGTCAAGAGTAGTATGTGACCCAGGTGTAGTTATCCCAGCTTGTACGGTCCAATTTGATATTAGACCTGAGACTATTGGCATGCTTCGTACCTTTAAGGGGTTAGAGAATGAGAACCCGTATACCCACATAAGAGACTTTGAAATGATTTGTGACACAATGAACTATCCAAATGTCTCCAAAAATGTGCTTAGGTTACGTTTGTTTCACTTCTCTCTCTATGATAAAGTCAAAGACTGGTATCATTTTATTCCATCTAAAAAAATTACCACCTGGGATGGTCTTGTAGAGGCATTTGTTAAGAAATTCTACCCACACCATAAGACTGCTGCTGTGCGACAGTCTATCCAAACCTTTAAGCAGAAATTAGGTGAAAAACTTCATGATTATATAGAAAGGTTTAGTGAATTGTTATACCAATGTCCACATCATGGCTTTGAAAAAGCCCACATGGCCCAAATTTTATATGAGGTCCTTGATAGTGAAACCCGTATGCAGGTAGAAACAATTAGTGGTGGAGAATTTACCCATAAAGACCCAGATGAATGTTTTGACGAGTACATAGAGTTAGCTGAGAAAACTCGTCAATAAGCTTCAATGAAAGAACCATAAATACCTAGAAATCCTATCCATAGGGTAGATAGAGTTGATTATGGGTCAGATATTCTTAGGCGTCTAGAGGCCTCAGAAATGAATCAAGGATCACACCATGCTAGATACGAAGAGAAAGCCCATGCTCTTTATAACAACTTTAGGTTTGAAAACCGTCAGAGATTTGATCCATATTCAGATACCTATAACCCTGGTTGGAGGAACCACCCTAATTTCTCTTGGTCTAAGGGACAGAGTCAAGGTCAGCCTAGTAGTTCTCAGACTCTCTCGGGTTTCGGGTATGCTAAGAACCATTTAGGGACAGATCAGTATCAGAACCTCTCGGATAAAAAATCATGAGCTTAAAAAAGTCTCTCACCATCTTATCTCATAACAATGCAGAATTTAAGAAAACGGTTGAGAAAGGTTTACAGGTAAACTCTCAGGCTATTTTAGAGCTAAAAAATCAGGTTAGTCTAATTGCTGAGTCTTTGAAAGAGAGAGATAAAGGCAGGTTCCCTAATCAAATAAACTCTGTAGCAACCCTTAGAAGTGGTAAAACGATAGACAGTAAGGTTTCCATGCCTAATAATGGACATACTGTAGATCCACCCTCTAGTTCCCAAGATAATCCCCAGAAGGAGCCACTAACTGAAGAGACTGATAAAATTTCTAGTGATGCCCATGTGGTTCCCGATAGGTCTCATTTTATTCCCAGAGCCCCATATCCGCAGTTGTTAGCTCCAACAAAGAGAGAGTCAACTTTCAACGAAATACTGGAGATATTTAAGCAGGTAAACATTAACATCCCTTTATTAGAAGAAATTAGGCAAATGACTGCTTATGCCAAGTTCCTTAAGTACTTTTGTACACGAAAGCGTAAGCTTAATGTCCATAAGAAAACCTTTTTATCTGTCCAGGTAAGTTCAATTCTTCTGAACCAAACAACCCCTAATTATAAAGACCCTGGATGCCCCACCATATCTTGTACGATTGGTAATCATATGGTTGATAAGGCATTACTTGACTTAGGAGCTAGTGTTAACTTACTTCCTTACCATGTGTATACCCAGCTAGGTCTTGGAGAGTTGAAACCGACAAAAATGACACTACAATTAGTTGATAGGTCTGTCAAAGTACCTCGTGGTATCATATAGGATGTCCTGATTGAGGTTGATAAATTTATTTATCCAGTGGATTTTGTTGTTCTAGACACCCAGCCTGTTCAGAACCCTAGTGCTAAAAATGCCGGTGATTTTAGGTCGCCCATTTTTAGCCACAGCTAATGCTATCATCAACTGTAGGACCGGGCTTATGAACATATAATTTGGTAATATGACCACTGAACTAAATGTATTTAATGTTAATAGACAACCTTCTGATGACTTGGAGGAAGTGAATATGATTAGCATTTTAGTTCAGGATCTAATTCAGGATAATTGGGATGACACTTTATTAGGAGATTCCTTAGATGAATTTGATGAGACAACTCTCTTAAGTCAACTAGGTGACCAAAATTTTTAACTGGAAGAAGCTCTCGAGTATTTTAAAGACTCTACAGACCCTGAAATTCAAGCCATAGTGCTAGGCCTTACAGAGAGTAGTGTTGACCCTATGTTTGGGGGTAATGATCTAGAAGAATCTCTTGAGTATTTTAAAGACTCCGAGGATCCGGAATTTCAAGCAATAGTTAGAGGTTTGTCTGAGAATACTGATTACCTTAAGTTTGGGGGTAGTGATGATTACGTATCCCCATTAAAAGTCCCTAACTTAGGACTCGAGCCTAGTGTACCTGGGGTATTACTTGAGTCTCTTCTGACTCCACAACCTGATCCTCCTGATATTGTCCAAGAGGAAATCCATGAACTAGAAACCAATATTTCAGAAGAATCTGTTTTCAAGACACTCATATGAAACCCAAGTGGGGCACCATAGAAAAACCCAGTTGTCTTGCAGGAAACCTTTGATGAGGATGTGCTCTGTATGTTCATTTTTCTGATTTGGTGCAGTTGTCTAATAATTGTGGCACTTTTATTTGATTTTATTGACCCACAGTTGTTTCGACTATTGATATATGATTTGAAAGGCAATTAGCCATTTTGTGGTATTTGACGTCTGGCTGAAGACTTTAAATTTAGCACTTTTTGGGAGGTAAACCATGCCCATGCAACACGGTAATATCTTTCCTTAACTCTTTTGCTTCAAATGATAACAGTTTCTCCTTGTTCATGCTTTTAATTTTATCTTTAGAACATTGAGGACAATGTTAGATTTAAGTTTGGGGGTATGGGAGAAACTTTTTAGTTGCAATAATTAAACTCCAGAGCCTAGAAATTTATGCTTATTAAGGATGGCACTAACCAATCTAAGTGGATGTAAGCATCTTGGTTGTAGGAGTTGGGGAACCAATCTGATTAGATGGAAACATCTAAAGAGTCTATTCATAAAAGCATAGAGCTCAGGTGTTAGAAATAATGTGATAGTTTCACCATATCTCGTTGAGTCCTTTTCATTTATGTTTTTATTTTGTTTTCTTTTTAAAATATGTTTCTCTAAGTGATTAGGTGGGTCTCACGATTCAAGTTGTTACCACTGCTAGGATGAAATAGAGTGATTGAGATACCAAAAAAAAAGTATTATGAAAAAGAAATTGAGATCAGACCATCAGACCAGACGGAATAAATTGTTCAATAAAATCGACCACTGGTTCCCTTGTATATGCCAGCTGAGTTGATCTAGAATTAGGAATATCAGTCACTGGTTCCCTTGTATATGCCAGTTGTTTTGATAATAGTCAGATCAGTATCTCAGTCCATTATGATAAGTTCATTTTGGCAGTGGCCTTCAGACAGATATGAGAAACACCGTTCACATAGTCAACATCAAAACCATCTATGTTTTTCTATATCCATCTCTTAATCTATCCATGTGATTTGTTGACTCTGGATATTGATGTCCATAGTGCGACTATCTGAGTAGAGCTCTGTCACTTATATATGAATTTTAGTATGCTTGAGTGCAAACTCGTGTACATCAATTAGGATCTCGCATCAGGGTACTTCCTCCTGTAGTCAATAAATATGCCAACCAAGGAGATTCTTTAGTTCCTTCGAAGGTTACGCGTACATAGCTAGGGTCTGGAGTAAAGGTTTTGTGGGTATATCTCTGGTAAGCCCTCCCGGGACTATAACTCGGCCACTAGGGCCACCTAGGGGTTTAAAGGCTTATTGCATATGCTAAATGCAATCGACGATGCCTGCGACAGTGAGTTAGGATTTTATTTTCTAGATTTGATTTGCTCGAGGACTAGCAAATAATAAGGTTGGGGGTATTTGATAGACGCATTTATGTGTCTATTTTGATCTCAATTATGTGTATTATTAGTGCTCGATTTTATACTTATTTGATTATTTTATGTTTTTGTAGGTGTTTTTGGAGAAATAAGCTTTTGCGAGAAAAATTGCTCGAAAAGTGGTATTTGCACCCGCGGGAGGGAATCACTAAAGACACCCCAAATTTGGATAAAGGGCACCTACTTGTTATTTACACCCCAGGACATCCCAAGTGCTATTCACACCCCAACAGTGGATTAGGGGGACACCCTTCTTTCTCTTTTGAACAACCAAATTTGGCGGGAAAAAAAAGGATATTCACGGACAGACTTAGGGCTGAATAATTGGAGCTGTTTCAGCGAGACTCAACTAGAGATTTTGATGGGCTGGACTTCTCATGGATAGACAGGGTTTGTATGGTTGTTACAATCGATCAAAATGGGCCAGATCATCCGTTTGATGCAAAACAGGGGAAGAGAGTGTTGTCGGATTTCTGCGTGAATTTCTGGAGTTGAATTCAACCGAGATTGTTGGGGATTTCTTCATGGGAATGATTCGATACTACCCTGGTTCATCAAAACAGGGTTGGTAAGAGGTTTAGATTCGATAAAGAAGGAAGTATTCATCGATTTGGGCTAAAACAGGGAGAAAGATATTCTCGACACCCATTTGAAGAAGTTATGTGGAAGGAATACGAAGAAAATATCTGCTGAATATTTATCTACCATTTGGAGAGTTTTTACAACTTAGGAAACATGTAAACATGCGAAAGAAAAGAACAATCTTCGGGACTTGGCCGAGAAGAAAAAAAAATTGCGAGATTGTATGACCCTGTTGTATATAAATAGGCTGGGTTCGAGCTCCAGGAGGGGGATGGAGTAGTTGGAGGTCATAACCGAGAGTTTAGGGTCGATAGGGAGACTTCAGGAAAGCAAAGAAGAAGCTGCAGAGAAACCTTATCTGCTGGTGCAGGGAAGAAGAAGACGAAGAACAAACACCGTTGACGTTAGTCGCATATTACAGTCGAACATCAACAGTAATTGTCGTAGTTTAGCAGTCTTATTTTATCTTGGGTCCTTGTGACAACCAATCCGCAACAACTATAAACGTTGCAGTTGAGCTGCTTCTAATCCTTTTCCCATATTTCTTCAATAAAAACACCGTTTGAGCCATGAATAAATCTTTTGATCGTGTTTTTGATATGCAGAGATAAACCCGAACACTGGGATGATGGAGGAAGTCAATATTCATCACTGTGGTGACTTTATTCAATTCTTTTTATGACTTTTGTATTAAAATAATTTGAATTATGATTTTAAATTAATTAGTTGTCATTTAGTTTGATGAGTTATGCTTAGCTTAGGTGTTTTGATAACTCATGCTTACCATTTACAATTAATGTTTTATAAAATCTACCTTGACAAAGATTAAGAGTCAATAATTTTTATTTTTGGAGCTATAATTGTCTAAGAATTAATATTGACACTCTAGAATTTGAGTTTGGTGAAATCCTGATTCCCAGTAATCTCTCAATATTGTCATCATCCTTTGTTTTATTTGTTAGATCAATTTTATAATTTAAGTCTAAAATCAACTTCACAAGTCTGAGAATCAAACCCTTTTTTACCACTGTAAAAACTACATCAGTTTTTGGCGTCGCCGACGCGGACTTGTACTTAGGTTTAGGTTTTAGGTTTTGCATTTTTTTAGGTTTTGTATATATTTTATTTATTTATTATTTATTTTTTTTAGATTATTTTTTGTTTTATTTTACATCTTTGGTATTTTTGTTTATGGTGTGCAGGTTTCCTGAAAGCTATAAGTGGAAAGTTGGACTTGCATAAAAGAGTACCGAAAAACCAAGATTTTTATTTTTGGACTTGTATATAATTTTTGTTAGTATTTTATTATTATAAAAAAAACGTACACACCAATTGCATTTTCATCCGGCATCGATTTTAGGAAAACAAGTGGTTTAGTACGGTGAACCCTCTGGGAGTTATCATCCAAAACACCACAAACCTCAGCCTCGTACCTTTGGGTATATTTTTCCGTGGTAACCCAAGCCTACCTAAATTAGTTAGCCCAGCATTTGCATGTGCACAACTTTTGGTTGAATTCTTGTATGCCAGAACGTAAGAAAGATGTTCCCGGTAAAAACCCTTAGGGATCGTTTGAACCCGTCAAGAGTAGTATGTGACCCAGGTGTAGTTATACCAGCTTCTACGGTCCAATTTGATATTAGACCTGAGACTATTGGCATGCTTCGTACCTTTAAGGGGTTAGAGAATGAGAACCCGTATACCGACATAAGAGACTTTGAAATGATTTGTGACACAATGAACTATCCAAATGTCTCCAAAGATGTGCTTAGGTTACGTTTGTTTCACTTCTCTCTCTATGATAAAGTCAAAGACTGGTATCATTTTATTCCATCTAAAAGATTACCACCTGGCATGGTCTTGTAGAGGCATTTGTTAAGAAATTCTACCCACACCATAAGACTGCTGTTGTTCGACAGTCTATCCAAACCTTTAAGCAGAAATTAGGTGAAAAACTTCATGATTATGTAGAAAGGTTTAGTGAATTGTTATACCAATGTCCACATCATGGCTTTGAAAAAGCCCACATGGCCCAAATTTTATATGAAGGCCTTGATAGTGAAACCCATATGCAGGAAGAAACAATTAGTGGTGGAGAATTTACCCATAAAGACCTAGATGAATGTTTTGACGAGTTCATAGAGTTAGCTGAGAAAACTCGTCAATAGGCTTCAATGATAGAACCAGAAATACCTAGAAATCATATCCATAGGGTAGATAGAGTTGATTATGGGTCAGATATTCTTAGGCGTCTAGAGGCCTCAGAAATGAATCAAGGGTCACACAATGCTAGATACGAAGAGAAAGCCCATGCTCTTTATAACAACTTTAGGTTTGAAAACCGTCAGAGATTTGATCCATATTCAGATACCTATAACCCAGGTTGGAGGAACCACCCTAATTTCTCTTGGTCTAAGGGAAAGAGTCAAGGTCAGCCTAGTAGTTCTCAGACTCTCTCGGGTTTCGGGTATACTAAGAACCATTTAGGGCAAGATCAGTATCAGAACCTGTCGGATAAAAAATCATGATCTTAGAAAAGTCTCTCACCATCTTATCTCATAACAATGCAGAATTTAAGAAAACGGTTGAGAAAGGTTTACAGGTAAACTCTCAGGCTATTTTAGAGCTAAAAAATCAGGTTAGTCTAATTGCTGAGTCTTTGAAAGAGAGAGATAAAGGCAGGTTCCCTAATCATATAAACTCTGTAGAAACCCTTAGAAGTGGTAAAACGATAGACAATAAGGTTTTCATGCCTAATAATGGACATACTGTAGATCCACCCTCTAGTTCCCAATATAAACCCCAGAAGGAGCCACTAACTGAAGAGACTGATAAAATTTCTAGTGATGCCCATGTGGTTCCCGATAGGTCTCATTTTATTCCCAGAGCCCCATATCCGCAGTTGTTAGCTCCAACAAAGAGAGAGTCGACTTTCAACGAAATACTGGAGATATTTAAGCAGGCTTAGGGCTGGATAATTAGAGCTGTTTCAGGGAGACTCAACTATAGATTTTAATGGGATGGACTTCTCATGGATAGACAGGGTTTGTATGGTTGTTACAATCGATCAAAATGGGCCAAATCATCCTTTTGATGCTAAACAGGGGAAGAGAGTGTTGTCGGATTTATGCGTGAATTTCTGGAGTTGAATTCAACCGAGATTGTTGGGGATTTCTTCATGGGAATGATTCGATACTACCCTGGTTCATCAAAACAGGGTTGGTAAAAGGTTTAGATTCGATAAAGAAGGAAGTATTCATCGATTTGGGCTAAAACAGGGAGAAAGATATTCTCGACACCCATTTGAAGAAGTTATGTGGAAGGAATAGGAAGAAAATATCTGCTGAAGATTTATCTACCATTTGGAGAGTTTTTACAACTTAAGAAACATGTGAACATGGGAAATAAAAGAACAATATTCGGGACTTGTCCGACAAGAAAAAAAAAATTGCGAGATTGTATGACCCAGTTGTATATAAATAGGCTGGGTTCGAGTTCCAGGAGGGGGATCGAGTAGTTGGAGGTCATAACCGATAGTTTGGGGTCGATAGGGAGACTTCAGTAAAGCAAAGAAGAAGTTGCAGAGAAACCCTATCTGCTAGTGCAGGAAAGAAGAAGAGGAAGAACAAAGACCCTTGACGTTAGTCGCTTATTACTGTCGCACATAAACCGCAAAAGTAACTGTCGTAGTTTAGCAGTCTTATTTTATCTTGGGTCCTTGTAACAACCAATCTGCAACAACTATAAACGTTGCAGTTGAGCTTCTTCTAATCCTTTTCCCATATTTCTTCAATAAAAACACTGTTTGAGCCATGAATAAATATTTTGATCGTGTTTTTGATATGAAGAGCTAAACCCCAACACTGGGATGATGGAGGAAGCCAATATTAATCACTGTGGTGACTTTATTTAATTCTTTTTATGACTTTTGCATTAAAATAATTTGAATTATGATTTTAAATTAATTAGTTGTCATTTAGTTTGATGAGTTATGCTTAGCTTAGGTGTTTTGATAACTCAAGCTTACCATTTACAATTAATGTTTTATAAAATCTACCTTGGCAAAGATTAAGAGTCAATAATTGTTATTTTTGGAGCTATAATTGTCTAAGAATTAATATTGAGACCCTAGAATTTGAGTTTGGTGAAATCCTGATTCCCAGTAATCTCTCAATATTGTCCTCATACTTTGTTTTATTTGTTAGATCAATTTTATAATTTAAGTCTAAAATCAACTTCACAAGTCCGAGAATCAAACCCTTTCTTACCAATGTAAAAATTACATTAACTTTCCTGGTAGAATACACAAGGTAAGTACTAAAGCCAGTTGGTTTAGACATACGAATGTCAGTTACACCTTGGAGAATTAAGTCTAAGGTACATTGAAGACGACTAAAGGAATTGCCATTCAACCTAGATTTCTTCTTTTGTTCACCATGACCTTTTGAATCACAAAAGAGACATACTTTCTGATCACATGAGTGATTAGAAGGAACAGACTCAACACTATTGTTGGGAGGCTTCTTCCTTCCAAGTGATGTGGACATTCCTTGATTAGAGGAAGATATAACCACATTATTTCCAACGGGAAGGGATTTTTGTTTTGCTTCTGAGACAGAATTTTTACAGTTTTATCAGAAGCAGTTGGTATTATGGACTCTTTAGAACATTCTTGAACAGAGAGTTTACTCAAAAGAAGTTCAATTTCCAAATCACCCTTTTATGATTTTTTCCTTATGAGAGTTCTGTAAAGGACAGACAGAGGCGTTTTCCTCACAAAGGATTTTTAAAGAGAGTCACGCTCATTTACCATACCAACAAGGACATTGACTTTGTGTTTCAACTGATTGACTTTATCAGCCTGGATTCTAACAAGTTTCAGAATCACTGTACTGTCTTTGGATGTATTCCTTTTAACTTTAGAGTCAGACTCGTCAGTAAAGTATTTAGGGTAACACTTGTCAATGTATATTTATTTCCTTGGAACACAAGGTTCTTCTATATTCGAGATTGAAAAATCTTTCTTCTTAATAGAATTTATAGAAACAAAATTTTTATTTCTGGCGATGCGTTTATCAGAGATAATATCGTCCTTCCTCATATCGCTACAAACACAGACTTGTAAGGTCTTTAATGAATTTGACTGCTCTGATACCAATTGAGAATGCGGGGGTCTAACAACCACGCACAATAATTCGTTTGGCCATCTGAGAGGACTTACTCCAATACACTTTCTAGAGAATCAACTAGACAGTCAGACTCAATCTAGAATAAAGTATATCAAAGAGTTTAATATCTCTAACTCTTAATTCAATCCACAATCAGCAAATAGAAATTTGCGAGCCCGATTGAATAAGAGGAGTAACTTGAACGGTACCAAAGACCAATTTTCAAGTGTCAATCAATTTCAATCAACAACCCAAGGTTGGATATTCTAATTGATTGATCTTAACGCACAACCTGAGATATTTCAATTATATAAAAAAATATAATGCGGAAAAGAAATAACACATGCGCAAGAATTTTGTTAACGAGGAAACCGCAAATGCAGAAAAACCCCGGTACCTAGTCCAGATTGAACACCACACTGTATTAAGCCTCTACAGACACTGGCCTACTACAATTAACTTCGGACTGGACTGTAGTTGAACCCTAATCAATCTCACACTGATTCAAGGTACACTTGCGCTCCTTACGTATCTGATACCAGTAGGATACTACACACTTGATTCCCTTAGTTGATCTCACCCACAACCAAGAGTTGCTACGACCCAAAGTCGAAGACTTGATATACAAATGTGTCTCACACAGAAAAGTTTATAAGATTGAATAAATCTGTCTCCCACAGAAATACCCAAGAGTTTTTGTTCCGTCTTTTGATAAATCAAGGTGAACAGGAACCAATTGATAACCCGGACTTATATTCCCTAAGAACAACCTAGAATTATCAATCACCTCGCAATAAACTTAATCGACTAGAGAAACAAGTTATTGTGGAATCACAAACGATGAGACGAAGTGTTTGTGATTACTTTTCTATCTTGCCTATCGGAGATATAAAATCTCGATCCAATTATTTCAATTGTATTAAAAATGATAGAAACAAAAACATCAGATCACGCAAATACAAAGATGATAGTTGAGTTGGCTTCACAATCCCAATGAAGTCTTCAAGTCGTTAATCTACAGGGTCTCGAGAAGAAACCTAAGGTTAAAGGAGAATCGACTCTAGTATGCAACTAGTAACACACAGGAGGTGTGGGGATTAGGTTTCCCAGTTGCTAGAGTTCTCCTTTATATAGTTTTAAAATCAGGGTTTGGAATCCAAGTTAACTTGGTAACAAAGCATTCAATATTCACTGTTAGATGAAAAACCTGATTCAACCAAGCTAATATCTTTCAACCGTTAGATCGAACTTATCTTGTTACATACAGATGAAATGTACCCTCATTTAGGTTTATGTAACCGTACCCAAACGTGTACACCATATTGGTTCACAAATAGTTAACCGAGGTTAGCCATATGATTACTCTCATATCAACCTTATTCATCTCAACCATAACTAGTTCAAATGACTCAAATGAAACTAGTTAAAGAGTTGTTCAATTGTTATAGAAAACACAACTGAAACCAAATCGGTTTGATCCACTTGAATCAATCATGAACATTATAGACACGGTTTGCAAAGATTGCATTCCTTATGATTTAAATATCTAAGTTCATGAACTTACCTATTTGACAAAGTAACCAGCTTAAGTATGCGTCCTTAAGCAACCGGATTTGAGTTTGTTAAGTTTCCAAACTCAGCAGAAATTTTTGGTTCGAAAACTCCCGCCAGTATGCGTACGGGTACGTATACTTAAGGTGACTAGTTTAGGAGTTTATAATTCCCAAACTCAGCAGATATTTTCGGTTCGAAAACTTCCGCCAGTATGCGTATGGGTACGCATACTTATCTTGTCTCCTTCACCAATTTGATATACACACATATGCATACACTTCGTTCCTGATAGACGAATTTATGTGTCTAATATGTCTCAAATTGTACGTATTGTTAGTGCTCGATTTTGTATTTATTTTGTTATTTTATGTCTTTGTAGGTATTTATAGAGAAATAAGCTCTTGCGGCAAAATTGGCTCGAAAAGTGGTGTTTTACACCCCATGATAAAGTATTAAAGGCACCCCAGAAATGCACCGGAAGCACCCCAAAAATGTGCCGGAGAAACCCCAGAAAAATTATTATTTACGCCCAAAAATTACTATTTGCACCCCATAAGGCAAGTGCTAAAGGGAAACCCGTACAGGATTAGGGGGAGGACATCTTCTTCTCAAATTCAAAAAACCAATTTTGGCGGGAAAACATTTCACTTTACTGGCATAATTTCGATCGAATGTTTGGAGGAGTTTTTGTATGATTCGATTGCTGAAACTTCATGGGTAGTTGTGATATGTCCTAACAGAGCTAGTATGGGTGTTTGTTTCGATCAAATTTGGTTGGATAACTTGGTTTAATCCAAACAGGGAGTTGGAGGAAAAACATGAGCTTGCACGAGTAGTGAGGAATTTAAACGTGTACTGCACGTGCTTGGAAGAGTTGATCGATATTCTGGAGCGTGAAGAAGGTATAGAAGGAAAGAAATACAGCTGCAGACGCGTAGAAAAACGATTTTTGGAAACAATATATTTTCGAGAATAAAAGAAATAATGGGATTAAATAAAGAGATTATGGGAGATTCAATGTCGCAATGATATATAAATAGGTTCCCGGGATCACATAGAAGGGGAACAGAGAGTTTTGGGTCGAGAGGAGAGCTCAGGAGGTGTGAATCAAGAGTTTTCAGAACTCTGTTTCTGCTGCTGCACCAAGAACACGAAGAACAAAAGACCACCAGCGGCAGTCGTTCATGCTACAGTGACAACGACAGCCACACGAGGGTCGCAGAGATACGACAACAGCAGTTCTTTTTTATCGTTCTTTGTAACAGTGTTTTGCAACAATTATAAACGTCGCAAACACCCGATTTTCATTATTTTCTCTCCATTTCATCTTTGTAAACAAATTTTGAGCATGAATCAATATTTTTAGCAAGTTTACACAATGATGAGATAAAGCCATCCTCTGGGGCAACGGAGGAAGCTATTTCGCCAATGAAATGTGGCAATCTCTATTTTATTTAGTTTATGCAATTATTATATGATTATTTGCCTTGATAAATAAATAGATAAAATGGTTTTTGTTAAAAAATTGTTATTTCAATTGATGGAGCATGCTAGCCTAGGGTTTTGATGTCCCATACTTTCGATTTACAATTGTTATTTCTAAAAAATCAACTTTTGCAATATTAAGAATCAATTTGAATGAAGGATTTGCATAAATATAATTAGAAAATATAAATCACTTTGATATTGGTAATTAGTGGAATCCATAGCCCCAGTCTTCTCCATGTTTTTCATATCACTTTTATTTAAGTTTCCTATATTTTTTATTTAAAATTAAGTCTAAAATCTGCTTTCACAAGTCTTGAACGAATCTTATTACTACAACAACATTGAAAATCACATCAATTTTTGGCGCCGCTGCCGAGGACTTGTCTTTAGGCTAGAGTTTTTAGATATTTTTTTTATGTATTTATTTTTATTTGTTCTTCTTTACGTTTTTGGGTTTTTGTATTTTTCTTACAGAATTCGGAATTTGGAGCGAAAGAAAATTTTTCCAAAGCTTTTGGTGAACACTTAAAGACTTCAAGTAAAAGGCAAAGCGAAAGGAGCGAAAGAAGAAGATTTTTTTTATTTTTTTTAAAAAAAAGAGACATTTTTATTTTTGTAGATTTTTATTTTTTTAGACTTTCTTTTTCTTTTGCACTTTATATTTTTGGACTTTGGACTTTAAATTTTGGGACATTATTTTTTAAACCCTACGGAAGGGTAGTTTAAATATAAAATGTTTTCAGAGAAGGACGGTGATTACGATATCACCTCGACCCCTCGAGTTCGTACATGACATATGAGTCGTGTCCCGAGTCGACTACAAAGGTTCATCCCCCGTCTGGTACGGGAGGTAAGTTTGTCGAAACACTCGCGAATCCCTTGTCAGCGAGTTACTATCTTCCTTTGTATGCATATATGTTGAGGACTTGAAAACGGCTGCTTTAATTTCCTAGTAAAGGGCAAGGACTGGCCATACAAGATAAGGGTTCGGATTTCATCACCGTTCTCTTCTTTCCCTCCTTAGGAAAACGACACCAAATGCGAACCTAAGTCTAAAATTTTGACTAGAACGAGACCGATAGGGTAATGAGCTTAACATGAAATTCATTCGAAAAATATTGGTTACTCTTTTAAGCATACTTCGAAGTTCTTGACGGTTTCTGTAAGTTGAATGCGTTACTACGCCGCCTCGTAATACCGGTGAGGCCTTGGGTATCATATCTCCACCGAGCTTCCCTCGCCTCTATTCAACTTACTTTAACTCGGATTGATTCCAGAAGGGTTTGCTTAAATTGTAACTAATTCCCGTTCGAAGGATTAGAAGCTGGTCTAGAAACAATCTAAGTGGAGCCATCATGCTTTTTGTTTGCTAGAAATCAGTAGGTTTGCTGTGGTGGAGTCAGCCTTGTTTGTGTTTGCATAGAACATCCCTTCCTTTTTAGGACTTTTCTTTTTGATTTTTTTTTCTAGTGTATGCCCGAAGTTTTTAAACGGGCTTGGAAAAGAAACACTCTAGGTCGTTTGATTAGTGACAAACCTAGTAGTTCTTCTTGTGAAGGCGGGGAGCTCGAAGACTCTTCTTTTGAGAGCCCCGTTTTTGGAAACTTCAGTTTTGAGAATCTGTCTCTTCGTGAGGAAAGTACCCCTAGTACTCCTAGTCCTTTGGTAGTGCCAGAAATGGCAACTTTGAAAGCTTTGCTAAACCCAACTAGGACCTCTCGTCCGTCTTGTATCAAGTTAGCTGAAACCGAGGCAAATTATGAACTGAAACCTGGGACTTTACAGATGCTCCCAATGTTTTTAGGGAAGGAGAATGAGAACCCCTATTTTCATGTTAGGGAATTTGAGGAAGTTTGTAGTACTCTGAAAATTAAAAACCTAAGTGATGATGCGTTGAAACTTAGGTTATTCCCCTTTTCCTTAAAAGATAAAGCCAAATCTTGGCTGTATAGTTTGGACTCTGAGTCAATTGAAACCTATGACCAACTTACTTCTGCCTTTATACATAAGTTTTTCCCAAGGCATAAAACATCGTCTATTAGGACACAAATATGTACTTTTGCCCAACAAGAGGGAGAATCTTTATATAGGTACTTAGAAAGGTTCAATGACTTGATATCTCAATGTCCTCATCATGGTTTGGAGAAGGTTAGGTTAGTTCAGATCCTCTACGAGGGTTTAGATTATTCAACAACAACCATGGTTGAGTCCTTATGCACAGGTGGGTTTGAGAATAAAACTGTTGATGAAGCGATGACATTTTTGAATGAAATCGCCGATAAGACCCAACAATGGGAAAATAGTAGGGAACCCCAGAAAACAATTCTTCTAAGTAGAGGAAATGTTAATAGGGTAGAAGGATCTATGAGTCAGATGCCAAAATAGCAGCTATAGCCAAAAGGTTAGAAGCCTTAGAATTAGGTCATTCTAGTGGTAGTAGTGGAAGAAATGAGCCTTTTTGGGAAGGCCATGTGTTGAAGAGCAAGCCAATGCTCTTTATAACAACACTAGGTTTGATAACCGACAGAAGTTTGACCCATATTCAGAAACCTATAACCCTGGCTGGAGAAACCATCCAAACCTTTCTTGGTCCAAGGGCCAGAATCAAGGTCAGTCTAGTAATGCTCAGGTTCCCCCAGGTTTTGGCTATACTAAGAATCCTTCAGCTCCGGCACAGTTTCAGAACCCTTCGGATAAGAAGATTATGAGTTTAGAAGAGTCTCTTGCTTTGTTAACTCGTAACACTGTGCAGTTTCAGCAATCTGTTGCTCAAGGTTTAGAAAAAATAAGAGAATAGGTCAGGCTAACTCTCAGGCTATTTCCGAGTTGAAAACCCAGGTTAGTCAGATAAATGAGTCTTTAAGAGAAAGAGGTAAGTTTCCTAGTCAGACTCAACCCAACCCTAGAGGAATTAATGAAATAGGTGAAAGACCATCTGATCATGTGAATGCTATTAAAACCCTTAGGAGTGGTAGAGTGATAGACAACAAGGTTTCCATGCCTGATAGTGAACATGGTAGTTCACCCTTCTGAACCAGAAACTGAGGAGACTGATAGAGTCTCTAAAGAGACCAATGAGGGTCATATTGAGCCCGGCTTTGTCCCTAGAGCCCCATTCCCACAGCTGCTAGTTCCAACTAAGAGGGAGTCCAATTTTAATGATATATTGGAGGTTTTTAAGCAGGTAACTATCAACCTTCCACTACTAGATGCAATTAAGCAGATTCCCTCTTATGCCAAGTTTCTCAAGGATATGTGTACGCGAAAGCGAAAGCTTAATGTCCAAGAAAGCCTTTCTAGCTAGTCAGGTGAGTTCTATTATTCAGAATACCACTACCCCTAAGTATAAAGACCCAGGGTCCCCTACCATTTCTTGCACAATAGGTAAATACCGTGTTGAGAAAGCGTTGCTTGACTTAGGAGCTAGTGTGAACTTACTACCATATCATGTGTACCTTAAGCTAGGACTTGGTGAGATGAAACCTACCCAGATGACACTTCAGTTAGCTGATATGTCCGTTAAAATTCCTCGTGGTGTGATCGAGGATGTTCTCATAGAGGTTGACAAGTTTATTTATCCAGTTGATTTTGTTATCCTAGATACCGAACCTGTCCCGGACCCAGAGAACCAGATACCGGTAATTTTAGGTCGCCCGTTTTTAGCTACATCCAATGCGATCATCATCTGTCGAAATGGTATTATGGGATTGTCTTTTGGTAATATGACTATTGAGCTGAACAATTTTAATATTAGTAAGCTACCCTCTGAACTAGATGACTCGAACATAGAAGAGGTGAACATGATAGGAACATTAGTCGAGGAGTCATTACCAAAAACTTTGTTAGAGGATCCATTAGAGAAATGCCTAGCTCACTTTGGGATTGATTTTGATGATGATAATGTGATTAATGAGGTGAATGCTTTGTTAGATTCAACCCCTTTGTTAGATACTAGTAATGGATGGAAACCTAAGTTCGAACCACTACCAGTTTCTAAGTCTACCCTAGTTCCTTCGTTAGAAGAGCCTCCTAAGTTGGACCTAAAACCATTGCCAGATTCCCTGAAATATGTGTTTTTAGGCCCTTCTGAGACTTTACCTGTGATTATTTCTTCCGTCCTGGATAGTAATCAGGAAAGTAGGCTAGTAACCATACTTCAAAACAACAAGGAAGCTTTATGGTGGGCCATAGCTGACATTAAGGGTATAAGTCCCACTGTTTGTATGCATCAGATCTATTTAGAGAGTGATACCAATATTTCTAGGGAGATGCAACGTCGACTAAACCCTAATATGAAAGAGGTAATTCGAAACGAGGTCCTTAAGTTGTTAGATGCAGGCATTATCTACCCCATTTCAGACAGTAAGTGGGTCAGCCCCGTTCAGGTTGTACCCAAGAAATCCGGTATTACTGTAGTCCAGAATGATAACAATGAGTTAATCCCGACCCGAGTGACCACGAGTTGGCGTGTTTGTATTGACTATAAGAAGTTGAACAAGGTCCATAGGAAGTACCACTTTCTCCTTCCCTTCATCGACCAGATGCTAGAGAGATTAGATGGACATAGTCAGTACTGCTTTTTAGATGGTTATTCTGGATATAATCAGATCGTTATTTCCCCAGAAGACCAGGAGAAAACCACTTTTACCCGTCCCTTTGGTACCTTTGCGTATAGACGCATGCCTTTCGGCCTTTGTAATGCCCCTGCGACTTTTCAGCGTTGCATGATGAGCATATTTTATGACATGGTAGAAGGGTTCTTAGAGGTCTTTATGGATGATTTTTCAGTGTTTGGTTCGTCTTTCGATGAGTGCTTGCATCATTTATCACTAGTATTGACTAGGTGTAAGGAAAATAATTTAGTTCTTAATTAGGATAAATGTCACTTCATGGTTCGTTCAGGAATTGTTTTAGGGCATATCGTATCTTCTAAGGGTATAGAGGTAGATAAAGCCAAAGTTGACCTTATTAAGACTTTACAGGTCCCAAAAACCGTAAGAGATATTAGGTCATTCTTAGGGAATGCAGGTTTTTATCGTCGATTCATTAAGGATTTTAGCCTAATTTCTAGACCTCTTTGCAATTTGCTTGCAAAAGATGTTAAGTTTGTCTTTGATGATGCTTGTTTAGAGGCTTTTGAGAAGCTTAAGAATTTACTCACTACCGCCCCCATAGTCCAGGCACCCAACTGGAACCTAGCCTTTGAGATCATGTGTGATGCTTCAAATTATGCTATTGGTGTTGTGCTAGGTCAGCGAGAAAACAAATTACTTCATATGATTTACTATGCTAGCAAAACTCTGAATGATGCCCAGTTGAACTATACCACTACCGAGAAGGAACTGTTAGCCATTGTATTTTCCTTAGACAAGTTTAGACTCTATCTCTTAGGTTCTAAGATCATCATATATATTGATCATGCTGCTTTGAAATATCTTTTGTCTAAGAAGGATACAAAACCTAGATTGATTAGGTGGATCCTTTTGTTGCAAGAGTTTTCTCCAGACATTAGAGACAAAAAGGGTGCCGAAAATGTTGTAGCAGACCACTTGTCTAGGCTAGTTGTTAGTTCCCCTGATGATTCCCTTCCTATAAGGGATAGCTTTCCTGATGAATAATTGTTCTTTGTTACCCAATTACCTTGGTATGCGAATATAATGAACTATCTTGTTACTGGTCGAATGCCCCAACATTGGGGTAAACAAGATTGTCCTAGGTTTTTTGCTGAGGTTAAGCATTTCTTTTGGGATGACCCTTATTTGTTTAAGTATTGTCCAGACCAGATTATTAGGAGATGTATACCTGAGAGTGACCAGTCCAGGATTATTTCCTTTTGTCATGATCATGCTTGTGGGGGTCACTTTAGTGCTAAGAAAACTGCTGCTAAGATATTGCAGTGTGGATTCTATTGGCCTTCGTTGTTTAAAAACTCCTACAGTTACTGTGTGACTTGTGAACGTTGCCAGAAATTAGGAACCATTTCTCGTAGGAACATGATGCCCTTGAACCTTATTTTAGTTGTGGAGGTATTTGACGTGTGGGGTATTGACTTTATGGGTCTGTTTCCTAATTCTTTTGGTAACTTATACATCCTTGTCGTTGTAGACTATGTATCTAAGTGGATTGAGGCGGCTGCGTGTAAAACCAATGACCATATGGTTGTGATTGAGTTCTTGAAAAATAATATACTTACACGTTTTGGTACACCGCGAGCTATAATTAGTGATGGAGGGTCGCAGTTTTGTAATGGACCTTTTAGGCTTTTGATGAAAAAATATGGTATTACAAATAAGGTAGCTACCCCGTATCATCCAAAGACTAGTGGTCAGGTAGAAGTTTCCAATAGGGAGATAAAACGTATATTAGAGAAAACAGTTAATCCTAATCGGAAAGACTGGTCGTCTAGGCTTACTGATGCCTTATAGGCTTACCGTACTGCGTTTAAGACCCCCATTGGAATGTCTCCTTATCGGCTTGTTTATGGCAAGGCATGTCACTTACCTGTTGATCTAGAACATAGAGCTTATTGGGCTGTTAAGCAGCTAAATTTTTCACTCGACAAGGCAGGATCCCATAGGAAACTCCAGCTCAATGAGTTGGAAGAGAATAGTAGAGATGCATACGATAGTTCTAAGGAGTATAAAAACAAAATGAAACTTGTGCATGATAGAAATATCTTGAGAAAGTCATTTTCTCCAGGTCAAAAAGTTCTTCTGTATGATACCCGCTTGCATCTTTTCCCTGAGAAGTTACGTTCTCGGTGGACGGGTCCTTTTATTGTTCGCACTGTCTTTCCTCATGGGGTTGTTAAGATCGAGACACAGGATGGTAGTAGTTCTTCGAAGGTTAACGGTCAGAGATTGAAACCCTTTTTAGAGCCCTTTCCTACAGGTGATATTGAGGAGGTCCCTCTGGAGGACCATGTTTACCCTTGATTGACCATCGAGGCGATTGTATGTTGTATATTAGTTTTTGATTTCTCTCTTCACCCAGGTACTATTTTCCCGACTTCTCTCTTTACTAATTCCTCATGTTACTTTAATGTTTGGTATTGCTCTTTCATTAGAAACATTGAGGACAATGTTAGATTTAAGTTTGGAGGTGGGGAAGAAACTTTTTGTTAGCTTTTAGTTGCAATAAATAAACTCCAGAGCCTAGAAATTTATTCTTATTAAGGTTGGCACTAACCAATCTAAGTCGATGGGAACATCTTGGTTGTAGGAGTTGAGGAACCAATCTGATTAGATGGAAACATCTAAAGAGTCAATTCATAAAAGCACAGAGCTCGGGTGTTAGAATTAAAAAAAACATGGTAGTTTCGCCATATCTCGTTGAATCCTAATCCTTCTATTTTTATTTTCTTTAAGTGATTTGGTGGGGCACACGATTCAAGTTGTTGGCCTTTGCTAGGGTAGAATAGAGGGATTGAGTTACACACACAAAAAAAAAAAAAGACCAGATTATTAGACCAACCGGAATAAATTCAATAAAGTCGACCACTGGTGCCCTTGTATATGCCAGTTATGTTGACCTAGAGTTAGGTTTATCGACCACTGGTCCCCTTGTATATGCCAGTTGTGTTGATATTAGTCAGACCGGTATCTCAGTCCATTATGATAGGTTCACCTTTGCAGAGGCCTTCAGACAGATATGGGAAACACCGTTCACTTTTAACCATCTCTTTATCCATCTTCTTAATCTTTCCATGTGATTGGTTGACTCCGGTTATGATGTACAGAAACTATCTGAGTAGAGCTCTGTCACTTATATATGAATTTTAGTATGCTGAGTGCAAACTCGTGTATAACAATTGGAATTTCGCATCAGGGTACTTCCTCCTGTAGTCAATGAGAGTATGTCAACCAAGGAGATTCTTTAGTGCCTTCCAAGGTTCTGCGTAGATAGCTAGGATCTGGAGTAAAGGTTTTGTAGTTTTGATTTGCTCGAGGACTAGCAAATAATAAGTTTGGGGGTGTTGATAGACGCATTTATGTGTCTAATATGTCTCAATTGTATGTATTGTTAGTGCTCGATTTTGTATTTATTTTTTTATTTTATGTCTTTGTAGGTATTTATAGAGAAATAAGCTCTTGCGGCAAAATTGGCTCGAAAAGTGGTGTTTTACACCCCAGGATAAAGTACTAAAGGCACCCTAGAAATGCACCGGAAGCACCCCAAAAATGTGCGGAGAAACCCCAGACAAATTACTATTTACGCCCAAAAATTACTATTTGCACCTCATAAGGCAAGTGCTAAATGGAAACCTGTACAGGATTAGGGGGAGGACATCTTCTTGGCAAATTCAAAAAAACCAATTTTGGCGGGAAAACATTTCACTTCACTGGCAGAATTTCGATCGAATGTTTGGAGGAGTTTTTGTGTGATTCAATCGCTGAAACTTCATGGGTAGTTGTGATATGTCCTAACAGAGCTAGTATGGGTGTTTGTTTCGATCAAATTTGGCTGGATAACTTGGTTTAATCCAAACAGGGAGTTGGAGGAAAAACATGAGCTTGCACGAGTTTTGAGGAATTTAAACGTGTACTGCACGTGCTTGGAAGAGTTGATCGATATTCTGGAGCGTGAAGAAGGTATAGAAGGAAAGAAATACAGCTGCAGACGCGTAGGAAAACGAGTTTTGGAAACAATATATTTTCGAGAATAAAAGAAATAATGGGATTAAATAAAGAGATTTTGGGAGATTCAATGTCGCAATGATGTATAAATAGGTTCCTGGGATCACATAGAAGGGGAACAGAGAGTTTGGGGTCGAGAGGAGAGCTCAGGAGGCGTGAATCAAGAGTTTTCAGAACTCTGTTTCTGCTGCTGCACCAAGAACACGAAGAAAAAAAGACCACCAAAGGTAGTCGTTCATGCTACAGTGACAACGACAGCCACACGAGGGTCGCGGAGATACAACAACAACAGTTCTTTTTTATCGTTCTTTTTAACAGTGTTTTGCAACAATCATAAACGTTACAAACACCCGATTTTCATTATTTTCTATCCATTTCATCTTTGTAAACAAATTTTGAGCATGAATCAATATTTTGAGCAAGTTTACACAATGATGAGCTAAACCCATCCTCTGGGGCGACGGAGGAAGGTATTTCGCCAATGAAATGTGGTAATCTCTATTTTAATTTATGCAATTATTATATGATTATTTGCCTTGATAAATAAATAGATAAAATGGTTTTTGTTAAACAATTGTTATTTCAATTGATGAAGCATGCTACCTAGGGTTTTGATGTCCCATACTTTCGATTTACAATTGTTATTTCTAAAAAATCAACTTTTGCAATATTAAGAATCAATTTGAATGAAGGATTTTCATAATTATAATTAGAAAATATAAATCACTTTGATATTGGTAATTAGTGGAATCCATAGCCCCAGTCTTCTCCATATTTTTCATATCACTTTTATTTAAGTTTCCTATATTTTTTATTTAAAATTAAGTCTAAAATCTGCTTTCACAAGTCTTGAACGAATCTTATTACTACAACAACATTGAAAATCACATCAGTTCCCGGTTTGAGGATTTATATATTAATGTGCGAACACACTATATATGCTTATATCCAAACATGGTTACATTCTCAACTCTTTATTTCAATCAACGAAACATTCTTCTATAATGACAATAGCCGTTTTCACACACTATCAGCATCAAAGAAATTTTCAAGATATTGAAATAATCATTATCGAAACATTCCAAGCCTACATCAAATGATTGTATCACACAAACCATGTAAGATGTTACTTGAAATTTTCCCATGATATAAGATGAACTTGGTCGAAGCGAAAGCTTACCAACACATATTTCGATAAATGTGTAAGCGAGATATACTCAGCTCGAAATCTCAAATGTGTATAGAGAAAAGTATAACTTAACACGACTTATTTCTCAATATAGGAGATAGTAGAAATAGACTTTCCAAGTGATGGATGAGTTCAAGTCTCTACATACTTTTTGTCGAAGAAGTTCCACAAGCTCCCCTTAGTAGTTCTTCGTCTTTAAATGATGAACTCTGTGAAATCTAAGCTCCACTACACTATCTATGTCCTAGCCCAAGACATTTATAAATAGGCTAGAAATCAAGACTTATAGGTTTGATCACTAACATTGACAAATATGCTTGAGATAACAACGCATGCGAGTTCGACCGAGCTGTGCTCTAACAATAATTGATAGCATTTTGGCAGCTGAATCTATTAATATACAGAAGGTGGTTGGAAGTGAAGTTGTAGATCCCAAGCTTTCTTGTATTGATGAGATTTCAGTTCGTCAGGGTTTTTCTTTTCCTAATAATAGCAGAAGTGTTGATGAAGTTCCTGCTGTTGGGTTCAAAATAACTCTTTTCTGATTGCAGATAATGGGTTTATTTCCTCAGGCACGCCTGACGACCGTCAAATTATCATGCATAATAGTGGTTTAGAAGTGTGAGTTTCACCGACTGATGTTGGCAAAGGTACGCTGCCTCTCCAAGGTATCAATCTTAAACATATATTCAACGTGACAGAGGACCAAATTGTTACCAGCTTAGGCGATATACAAGACACTAATATTGATTTTAATGAGGTCATTTTCTCAACTTCTAAGTTAGTGTTTGAGTTATGTTTTCGTCTGGGGGGGCATCACTGATAAGGATGAGAAACAACCTAAGGAAGTTATTGAAGAAATTCTTTTTAAATACAGGGATAAATATAAGGCCCTTGTTGATGGAAAAGGGTGCATGATAGCTGTGATTCTAATAATTCAGGTGATTCCAGCGATAAAGATATGGAGGAGGTGAATTCAGGGGAGATTGTGAACTGTAATGGGGACTAAAATCCTAAATTGGAATATCCGGGGGATAAATGCTTATGATAAGAAGATAGCTTTGAGAGATCTTATTGTTGTTCATAAATACATGATATGTATTGTGCAAGAAACGAAAATTGTTCAAATCTCAAGCTGGTTTGCTAGACAGCTGTGGTTCGATGCTGATTTTGGAATGGAAGTTTTGCCTTCACAAGGTAGTGCTGGAAACAGTGGAGGGATTTTAACAATGTGGGATGCTACTGCACTGGATTTGTTGGATAAGATATTGGGTCTGAACTCCATAATTAACTTGTCTATTTCAGTTTAGGAGTAATGGGTTCAAATTCATTCTTACTAATGTTTATTTACCGTGTGATTATAATCTGAGGGAGGAGTTTTGGAGGAATCTAGTCTAAGTAAGAAACTGGAGTATGGAGCCTTGGTGTTTTGTTGGTGACTTAAATTCTATAAGAAGTGATTGATAGACGCATTTATGTGTCTAATTTGTCCTCAATGTTTCGTATTGTTGGTACTCGTTTTCTTCCTTATTATGGTGTTTTGTGTATTTTTAGGTATTTTTGGAAAATAAATATTGTTGGAAAAATCGGCTCGAAAAATCACTCGGAACACCCCCGAAGAACACTTGCTATACGGAGCCCAGATTTGGTTAAGGGGAACCTCAATTACTAAGGGGCACCCCAAAAGGCAGCTGCTATTCGCACCCCACAGCTGGTTAGGGGGACACCATCTTCTTCATTTGAAACTTAAAAATTGGCGGGAAAAATGTGGCAGCTCTCTGAGAATGTTTCGATCGAAATTTGAAGATGTTCTAGGTGGACTAAAGGGCTGAAACTTCATGGGTAGTTGTGATATGTCATAAAAGAGCTGGTATGGGTGTTTGTTTCGATCAAATTTGGCTGGAAAATCCGTGACAAGGAATCAGGGCAGCCCGTGCATGAGAAGAACAGTTCACGGGTTTTAGAAGATTTATGTGTGTTCTGCTCGTGTATGATGACTCTAGCAACACTCTGGACCGTGAAGAAGATAAATGAGGATATTTTGCAGCTGTAGAAACACGTGAGAAGCTAAAACAGGGAAGAAAATATTCCTAGAATATTTTTCTTCACTGCCGAGTTTAATGAAAATTTGTGAGAGTTATGGCGTGATATTTTGCTGTTGTTGAGTATATATAGGGTGAGGGGATCATAGAGAAGGGAGACGGAGAGATTGGGAGAGAAAAAGAGCACCACATAGCGAAAAATCAAATTTGCAGAGCTGCCATTTCTGCTGCTGCAAAACTGAAGAATACGAAGAACGGACCTGCACCAGCCGTCGTTTTTGAACAGTGACAGCAACTCATTCTGTGGGTCGCAGTTTACAGGCAGACTTAAAAACGCAACAACAACAGTAGGGCTCTTTGTAACGATTTTTGCAACAGTTATAAGCGTTGCAAACCCGATTTTTATTATAATTCTCCCTTATTCATCATCTGTAACCCTTTGAGCATAAATGAAATCAACTTTTGAGCGTGTTTCCAACATGATGAGCGGTTAATTCTCTCGTAACCAAGGAAATGGATGAAGATATTCACACATGAACAATGGGTAACTATTTCATTTTCTCTAATATTTAATTATAATTCACTCAATCACTGCTTTTGCAGAGTTCTTAAAAGTTTACATAATTTTCTTCATTAGTTGTGATTCAATTAGATAGGTTATGTTTTGGTTAGATAATCTATGCTCAGGGGATACAATTAATTTTTGAGAATATGTTTGATTATTTGTGGATTAAGAAATAAAGGATTAAAAGGATAATTAGAGTTATGAAATATTTGACATCATTCATGTGTAATAGTGGATTCTAGTGTCTTGGTTATTTTCCAATCACTTGAAATCAATTTTGAGTTAAGTTTTATATATTTTTAAGTTCTATTAAGTCTAGAATTCGTTGCCTTCACAAGCCTCAACGAACTCTTTACTACAACATCATTGAAAATATCATCAATTTTTGGCGCCGCCGACGCGAGCTTGTCTTTAGGATGGAGTTTTTAGATTTAGTTTTTTTTAGTTTTTTTTGTTCTTCTTTATGTTTTTGGGGTTTTGTCTTTTCCTTTCAGATTTTGGGAATTTGGAGCGAAATAAATTTTTGCCAAAGCTTTTGGCGAATATTTAAAGACTTGAAGTAAAAGGCAAAGCGAAAGGAGCTAAAGAAGAAGAATTTTTTTTTATTTTATAGAAAAAGAGAGAAAAAAAAGAGAGTGTTATTTTATTAGATTGTATTAGGAATTCTTTTTATTTTTTATTTTTTTTTTTCTTTTTGCACTTTATTTTCTGGACCTTTCTTTTGGACTTTGGACATTTGGACATTAATTTTTATTAAACCCTATGGAAGGGTAGATTAAATATTAAACTGTTTGCAGAGAAGGACGGTGATTACGATATCACCTCGGCCCCTCGGGTTCGTACACAACATAGGAGTTGTGGCCCGAGTCGACGACAACGGTTCATCCCCCGTCTGGAACGGGAGGTAAGTTTGTCGAAACACTCGCGAATCCTTTGTCAGCGAGTTACTGTATTCCTTCGTTTGCATATATGCTGAGGAACTAAAAACGGCTGTTTTAAATTCCTAGTAAAGGGCAAGGACTGGCCATACAAGATAAGGGTTCGGATTTCATCACCGTGCCCGCCTTAGGAAAACGAAACCAAACGCGAACCTAAGCTTTAAAATTTGGAATAGAACGAGATCTATAGGATAACGATCTTAGTAGGAAAGTCGTTCGAAAAATATTGGTTACTCTTTTAGCATACTTCGAAGTTCATGATGGTTTCTGTGAGTTGAATGTGTGACTGCGCCGCCTTGTGATAGCGGTGAGGCCTTGGGTATCAAAGCTCCACTGAGCTTCCCTCCCCTCAATTCAACTTACTTTGACTCGTATTGATTCCAGAGGGGTTTGCTTAAATTGTAACGAATTCCCTTTCGAAGGATTAGAAGCTGGTCTAGAAACAATCTAAGTTGAGCCATCATGCTTTTTGTTTGCTAGAATTCAGTAGGTTTGCTTTGGTAGAGTCAGCCTTGTTTGTGTTTTCATAGAACTTCCCTTCCCTTTTAGGGCTTTTCGTTTTAGTTTTGTTTTTCTAGTGTATGCCCGAGGTCATTAGAGAACGGGCTTGGAAAAGAAACACTCTAGGTCGTCTGATTAGTGATAAACCTAGTAGTTCTTCTTGTGAAGGCGGGGAGCTCGAAGACTCTTCTTTAGAGAGTCCCGTTTTTTGGAAACTTCAGTTTTTAGAATCTACTTCTTTGTGAATAAAGTACTCCTAGTCCTTTGGTAGTGCCAGAAATGGCAACTTTAAAAGCTTTATTGAACCCAACTAGGACCTCTCGTCCGTCTTGTATCAAGTTAGCTGAAACCGAGGCAAATTATGAACTCAAACCTGGGACTTTACAGATGCTCCCAACCTTTTTAGGAAAAGAGAATGAGAACCCATATTTTCATGTTAGGGAATTTGAGGAAGTATGTAGTTCTCTGAAAATTAAAAACCTTAGTGATGATGCACTGAAACTTAGGTTATTCCCCTTTTCCTTATAAAGCCAAATATTGGCTGTATAGTTTGGATTCTGAGTCAATTGAAACCTATGAACAACTTACATCTGCCTTTATACATAAGTTTTTCCCAAGGCACAAAACATCGTCTATTAGGACACAAATTTGTACTTTTGCTCATCAAGAGGGAGAATCTTTATATAGGTATTTAGAAAGGTTCAATGACTTAATATCTCAATGTCCTCATCATGGTTTAGAGAAGGTTAGGTTAGTTCAGATCCTCTTCGAGGGTTTAGATTATTCAACAACAACCATGGTTGAGTCCTTATGCACAGGTGGGTTTGAGAATAAAACTGTTGATGAGGCGATGACATTTTTGAATGAAATCGCCAATAAGACCCAACAATGGGAAAATAATAGGGAACCCCAGAAAAAAATTCTTCTAAGTAGAGGAAATGTCAATAGGGTAGAAGGATCATATGAGTCAGATGCTAAAATAGCAGCCATAGCCAAAAGGTTAGAAGCGTTGGAATTAGGTCATTCTAGTGGTACTAGTGGTAGAATATAGCCTTTTTGGGAAGACCATACTGTTGAAGAGCAAGCCAATACTCTTTATAACAACACTAGATTCGATAACCGTCAGAAGTTTGACCCTTATTCAGAAACCTATAACCCTAGTTGGAGAAACCATCCCAACCTTTCTTGGTCTAAGGGCCAGAATCAAGGTCAGTCTAGTAACTCTCAATCTCCCCCAGGTTTTGGCTATCCTAAGAATCCTTCAGCCCCGACACAGTTTCAGAACCCTTTGGATAAGAAGATTATGAGTTTAGAAGAGTCTCTTGCTTTGTTAACTCGTAACACTATGTAGTTTCAGCAATCTGTTGCTCAAGGTTTAGAAGAAAATAAGAGAATAGGCCAGGCTAACTCTCAGGCTATTTCCGAGTTGAAAACCCAGGTTAGTCATATAAATGAGTCTTTAAGAGAAAGAGGTAAGTTTCCTAGTCAAACTCAACCAAACCCTAGAGGAATTAATGAAATAGGTGAAAAACCATCCGATCATGTAAATGCTATTAAAACCCTTAGGAGCGGCAGAGAGATAGAAAACAAGGTTTCCATGCCTAATAGTGAACATGCTGTAGTTCACCCTTCTGAGCCAGAGAATGAGAAGACTGATAGAGTCTCCAAAGAGACCAATGAGGGTCCTGCTGAGCCCGGCTTTGTTCCCAGAGCCCCGTTTCCCCGGCTGCTAGTTCCGACTAAGAGGGAGTCCAACTTTAATGATATATTAGAGGTTTTTAAGCAGGTTACTATAAACCTACCATTGTTGGATGCGATTAAGAAGATTCCGGCTTATGCCAAGTTCCTTAAGGACTTGTGTACACGAAAGCGTAATCTTAGTGTGCAAAAGAAAGCCTTCCTAGCTAGTCACGTGAGTTCCATTATTCATAATAACACTACTCCTAAGTATAAATACCCAGGGTCCCCTACCATTTCTTGCACAATAGGTAAACACCGTGTTGAGAAAGCTTTGCTTGACTTGGGAGCCAGTGTGAATTTACTTCCATACCATGTGTACCTTAAGCTAGGACTTGGTGAGATGAAACCTACCCAGATGACACTTCATTTAGTTGATAGGTCCGTTAAAATTCCTCGTGGTGTGATCGAGGATGTTCTTATTGAGGTCGACAAGTTTATTTATCCAGTGGATTTTGTTATCCTAGATAACCAACCTGTCCCTGACCCAGAGAACAAGATACCGGTGATTTTAGGTCCCCATTTTTAGCAACATCCAATGCGATCATTAACTGTCGAACTGGTATTATGAATTTGTCGTTTGGTAATATGACTATTGAGATGAACATCTTTCACATTAGTAAGCTACCCCAGGACTCAAGCGTAGAAGAGGTGAACATGATAGGCACCTTAGTAGAGGAGTCATTACCAAACACTTTGATAGAAGATCCATTAGAGAAATGCCTAGCTCACTTTGGGATTGATTTTGATGATGATGATGTGATTAATGAGGTGAATGATTTGTTAGATTCAACCCCTTTGTTAGACACTAGTAATGGATGGAAACCTAAGTTCGAACCTTTACCCGTTCCCGAGTCTACCCTAGTTCCTTCGTTGGAAAAGCCTCCCAAGTTGTACCTTAAACCATTACCAGATACCCTGAAGTATGTGTTTTTAGGCCCCTTTGAAACTTTACCTGTGATTATAGCATCCGACTTGGATAGTGATCAGGAAAGTAGGCTAGTGACTGTCCTTCAGAATAACAAGGAAGTTTTAGGGTGGACCATAGCAGACATTAAGGGTATAAGTCCTATTGATTGTATGCATCATATCTATTTAGAAAGTGCCACCAAACCTTCAAGGGAGATGCAACGTCGACTGAACCCTAATATGAAAGAAGTTGTTCGAACCGAGGTTCTGAAGCTGTTATATGTAGGCATTATCTACCCCATTTCAGACAGTAAGTGGGTCAGCCCCGTTCAGGTTGTTCCCAAGAAATCCGGTAATACTGTAGTCCAGAATGATAACAATGAGTTAATCCCAACCCGAATGACCACGAGTTGGCGTATCTGTATTGACTATAGAAAATTGAACAAGGTCACTAGGAAGGACCACTTTCCCCTTCCCTTCATCGACCAAATGCTAGAGAGATTAGGTGCACGTAGCCATTATTGCTTTTTAGATGGATAATGCGGTTATAATCAGGTTCATATTGCCCCAGAAGACCAAGAGAAAACCACTTTTACATGTCCCTTTGGTACCTTTGTGTATAGACGCATGCCTTTCGGCCAATGTAATGCCCCTGCGACCTTTCAGCATTGTATGATGAGCATATTTTCTGACATGGTAGAACGGTTCTTAGAGGTCTTTATGGATGATTTTTCAGTGTTTGGTTCGTCTTTCGATGAGTTCTTGCATCATTTGTCATTAGTTTTGACTAGGTGTAAGGAAAAGAATTTAGTGCTTAATTGGGAGAAATGTCACTTCATGGTTCGTTCAGGAATTTTTCTAGGGCATATCGTATCTTCAAAGGGTATAGAGGTAGATAGAGCCAAAGTTGACCTTATTAAAACTTTACCGGTCCCAAAAACCGTAAAAGGTATTAGGTCATTCTTAGGGCATGCTGGTTTTTATCGTCGATTCATTAAGGATTTTAACTTGATTTCTAGACCTCTTTGCAATTTGCTTGCAAAAGATGTTAAGTTTGTCTTTGGCTTAAAACTTTATCACTACCGCCCCCATAGTCCAGGCACCCAACTGGAACCTACCCTTTGAAATCATGTGCGATGCTTCAGATTATGCTATTGGTGTTGTGCTAGGTCAGCGAGAAAACAAGTTATTTCATGTAATTTACTATGTTAACAAAACACTCAATGATGCCTAGTTGAACTATACCACTACGGAGAAGGAACTGTTAGGCATTGTGTTTGCCTTAGACAAGTTTAGACCCTATCTCTTAGGTTCTAAGATCGTAATATATACTGATCATGCTGCTTTAAAATATCTTTTGTCTAAGAAGGATACAAAACCTAGATTGATTAGGTGGATCCTGTTGTTACAAGAGTTTTCCCCGGACATTAGAGACAAAAAGGGTGCAGAAAATGTAGTACCAGACCACTTGTCTAGACTTGTTGTGGATACCCATAATGATTCCCTTCTTATAAGGGACAACTTTCCTGATGAACAAATTTTCTTTGTTACCCAATTACCTTGGTATGCGAATATAGTGAACTATCTTGTTACTGGTCGAATTCCCCAACATTGCGGTAAACAAGAGCGTTCTAGATTTTTAGTTGAGGTTAAGCACATCTTTTGGGATGATCCTTATTTGTTTAAGTATTGTCCAGACCAGATTATTAGGAGATGTATACCTGAGAGTGACCAGTCCAGTATTATTTCCTTTTGTCATGATCATGCGTGTGGGGGTCACTTTAGTGCTAAGAAGACTGCTGCTAAGATATTGCAGTGTGGATTCTATTGGCCTTCGTTGTTTAAAGATTCCCATAGTTATTGTGTTACTTGTGAACGTTGCCAGAAATTATGAACCATTTTCCGTAGGAACATGATTCCCTTGAACCCTATTTTAGTTGTCTAGGTCTTTGATGTGTGGGGTATTGACTTTATGGGTCCGTTTCCTAATTCTTTTGGTAACCTATACATCCTTGTCGTTGTAGACTATGTCTCTAAGGTGATTAAGGCGGTTGTGTGTAAAACCAATGACCATAGGGTTGTGATTGACTTCTTGAAAAATAATATTCTTACACGTTTTGGTACACCGCGGGCTATAATTAGTGATGGTGGGTCGCACTTTTGTAATGGACCTTTTAGGCTTTTGATGAAGAAATATGGTATTACACATAAGGTAGCTACCCCGTATCATCCACAGACTAGTGGTCAGGTTGAGGTTTCCAATAGGGAGATAAAACGTATATTAGAGAAAACGGTTAATCCTAATCGGAAAGACTGGTCGTCTAGGCTTACTGATGCCTTATGGGCTTACCGTACTGCGTTTAAGACCCCTATTGGAATGTCGCCTTATCGGCTTGTGTATGGCAAGGCATGTCATTTACCTGTCGAGTTAGAACATAGAGCTTATTGGGTTGTTAAGCAGCTAAACGTTTCTCTTGACAAGGCAGGAGCCCATAGGAAACTCAAAATCAATGAGTTGGACTGATGTGATTTGTAGATAGTGGTAAAAGTGGTTCGATTCTCAGACTTGCGAAGGATAAAATATAGACTTAAATTCTAAAACTAAAATAGAAAACAAACTAAAAATTGTCAAAAACTCAATCAAAGATGATATCAATATTAAAAGAACACTGAGGCTAAGATTCCACTATTTTCAAGTTCAAAGTGATTTAATCCCAATATTTATATTTATGCAATTTTCTTGTTCAAGTTGATTCTAACTTATTGCAACTAGTAGATTCTCAAAATAACAAGTGTAAATCCAAAGCATAGAACATCAAAAACCTAAGTCCAAGTATGTTCTATCAAAAGAAATCACAATTGCTTAACAAGGATCATTCAAACAATTTTCAACCAAGGCAAATAATCATAAAATAATTGCACATAAATAAATAAAATAGAATATACCACTTCTTGTTGGAAAAATAGCTTCCTCTATCGCCTCAGCAATGGGGTTTAGCTCCTCATATTAATCACTTGCTCAAAATACATGTTTGTTGCTCAAAAGTTGATTAAAGATGAAAAACTATAACACTGGATGTTTGCATCGATGTATTGGCGTTGCAAGACAAAAGACTGACTGTTACAAAGAAGTCACTGTAGCAACGTTACAAATTTGAGACACTGTTCTTATTTGCAGCGGATGTTCTTCAGCAGCAGCAGCAGCAGAATACGGTTTCCTGGAACTTGATCAATATGGCTCTGTAGGGTTTCTAACTCCTCTGCGACTGCTCCAATAACTTCGTTTTCTTTCCTGGGACTTAAACACACCTTTTATACTACTCAGAAACCTAAAATAACGATTAATTCTCGCTTTTTCTTTACGTGCAAGTCACGGCAATAATCTCTTCTGCCGACTTCCCTAGCCAATTCTGAGCTTTCCCGATTGTCTTAAACTCTTCCTTAGATAGAATATTACCTTAGGAAACAATTTCACGCGTTTAGTCTCCCTGAATTACCAAAAATCAACCCAAACAGAAACCCGTGCAAAACTCAAACTCGGTTTCCTTATTTTGGATTATCCAGCCCAATTCGATTGATTCCAGCGCACATACCAGGCTTGTTTAGTTGAATCACGTCTAGCCCAGCAAATTCAGCGATTGAATCTCACTCAAACATCTTCGAAATCCAAACGAAAAATTTGGTTGCTCACTGGTTATTTTTCCCGCCAAAAAATATTCGAATTTTGAGAAGAAAGTGACCTCCCCCTATCCTGTGCTGGTCTCCCTTTAGCAACTTCCCTGAAATGGATGCCCCTTAGTAATTGGTCGCCCCTTATCCGTTTGAGAGGTCCGAATAGCAAGTGTCCTCCGGGGTTGCCCCGCGCAACTTTTCGAGCAGATTTTTCCAAAAATGTTTATTGGCCAAAAATATCTACACACACATAAAATACCATAATAAGTACAAAAATGAGCACTATCAATATATAGAATCGAGACAAATTAGACACAAAAATGTGTTTATCAAATACCCCCAAACCTATTATTTGCTAGTCCTCGAGCAAAATAAAATAAAATCCTAACTCACTGACGCAGGCATCGTCGATTGCATTTAGCGTATGCAATAAGCCTTTAAACCCCTAAGTGTCCCTAGTGGCGGAGTGTTGTCTCCGGAGGGATTACAAGAGGTATACCCACAAAACCTTTACTCCGGACCTTAGCTATCTACGAAGAACCTTGGAAGGCACTAAAGAATCTCCTTGGTTGGCATACTTATTGACTACAGGAGGAAGTACCCTGATGCGAAATTCCAATTGTTGTACACGATTTTGCACTCAAGCATACTAAAATTCATATAAAGTGACAGAGCTCTACTCAACTAGTTGCACTATGGACATCAATATCCGGAGTCAAAACTAATCACATGGATAGATCAAGAAGATGGATATAGAAAAACATAGATGGTTTTGATGTTTACTAAGTGAACGGCGTTTCCCATATCTGTCTGAAGGCCTCCGCCAAAATGAACCTATCCTAATGGATTGAGATATTAGTCTGACTAATATCAACACACTGGCATATACAAGGGAACCAGTGATCGATAACCTAACTCTAGGTCAACACAACTGGCATATACAAGGGTACCAGTGGTCGACTTTATTGAATTTGTTCCTTTTGGTCAAATGGTCTGGTCTCAATTTTTTTTTCATGGTATCTCAATCACTCTAATTCACCCTAGCATTGGTAACAACTTGAATCGTGGGCCCCACCTATCACTTAGAGAAACATAGTTTAAAAACAAAATAAAATAAAAATAGAAGTGAAAAGGACTCAACGAGATATGGTGAAACTATCATGTTATTTCTAACACCTGAGCCCTGTGCTTTTATGAATAGACTCTTCTAGATGTTGCCATCTAATCAGATTGGTTCCTCAACTCCTGCAATCAAAATGCTTCCATCCACTTAGGTTGGTTAGTGCCAACCTTAATATGCATAAATTTCTAGGCTCTGGAGTTTATTTATTATGCAACTAAAAAGTTTCTCCCATACCCCCAAACTTAAATCTAACATTGTCCTCAATGTTCCAAAGATAAAATTGAAAGCATGAACAAGGAGAAACTATTACTATTTGAAGCAAAAGAGATAAGGAAAGATATTACCGTGTTGCATGAGATTGGGTTACCTCCCAAGAAGTGCTAAGTTTAAAGTCTTCAGCCAGACATCAAGTTTCATAAAATGGCTAGTTACCTTTCAAATCATATATCAGTAGTCGAAATAATTGTGGGTCATCAAAACCAAATAAAACTTCCACTAATATGAAACAACTGCACAGGATCAGAAAAAATAACATAAGGAGCACAAACTCATTGAAAGTTTCTTGCAAGACAACTGGATTGGGCTTCATATGAGTTTCTTGAAAAATAGATTCATCCGAAAAACGGGACTTTAATAGCTGGATTTCCTCCTGGATAGTATCAGGAAGATCGGTTTGAGGAGTCTGAATAGACTCAAGTGATACCTCATATGCAGTAGGCTCGAGTCCCAAGTTAGGGACTTCTATTTGACGATCACTACCCCCAAACTTATAATTTTGGGTGTCTCTAAATAGACTAGTCACAATATTCCTAACTTCTAGACCATCAGGTTCCTGAAAAAGGTCAATTGCTTTCTCTGAATTATAATGGGGTGGTTCATCCTCTAAATTCTTTTGAGGTATACTAGCGGTAGGACTTATATGTTTCATATCCTGTATGGTCAACCCTAGAGTTTCTTTATTGTCTTGAAGCACGATTTCTGGCCTTCTGTCCTGATCGGATGCTATAATCACAGGAAAAGTCTTAGATGGCCCTAAGAATGCAGATTTAGGGTCCAACTTAGGAGGCTCTTCTAAACAAGGGATTAAGGTAGATTCAAAAGCTTGTAATGGTTCGAACCTAGCTTTCCATTTATCAGTATCTAACATAGGAATATAATACAACATAGCATTCACTTGTTCAATGTTTCTATCTTCGTCGAAATCCATGTTAAAGTGGGCTAGACAACTCTCTAATGGATCTTCCGATGCGATATTTGGTAATGACTCCTGAACTAAGGTTCCTATCATGTTCACCTCTTCAAGACATGTGTCATCTAGCTCATAAGTTAGCTTACTGACATTAAAAATGTTCATTTCGATAGTCATATTACCAAAGGATAAATTCATCACACCATTTCGACAGTTTATGATCGCATTAGACGTAGCTAAGAATGGGTGACCTAAAATCACAGGTATCTGGTTCTCTGGGTCAGGGAAAGCTTGGGTATCTAGGACCACGAAATCCACTGTATAAATAAACTTGTCGACCTCAATAAGAACATCCTCGATAACACCTCGAGGAATTTTGACAGGCCTATCAGCTAACTGCAGTGTTATCTGAGTAGGTTTCATTTCACCAAGTCCTAGCTGTAAGTACACATGGTACGGCAGTAAGTTCACACTGGCTCCTAAGTCAAGTAGAGATTTTTCTACCCGGTGTTTACCTATTGTACAAGCAATGGTTGGGGAACCTGGGTCTTTGTACTTTGGAGTGGTAAGGTTCTGAATGATTGAACTTACATGACTAGCTAAAAAGGATTTCTTATGGACGCTAAGTTTTCGCTTTCGCGTACACATATCCTTAAGGAACTTGGCATAAGCAGGAATTTGCCTAATTGCATCTAATAAAGGAAGGTTTATGGTAACTTTCTTAAAAACCTCCAATATGTCATTAAAGTTCGATTCCTTCTTTGTTGGTGCTAATAGCTGGGGAAATAGGGCTCTAGGCACATGATCAGACCTCTCAGGAACCGAGTCAGCATCATTGGAAATTTTATCATTCCCCTCAGTTAGCGGTCCTGGGGGATGAGATCCTGAGGGGTGAACTACAGTATGTTCACTATTGGGCATGTGTTACCTGATTGTCTACTACTCTACCACTCCGAAGGGTTCTAATAGCATTCAACTGATTCGATGGTTTTGCACCTACTTCATGAGCTCCTCTAGGGTTGGGTTGAGTTTGACTAGGAAACTTACCTCTTTCTCTTAAAGACTCATTTATATAACTAACCTGGGTTTTTAACTCGGAAATAGCCTGAGAGTTAGCCTGACCTATTCTCTTATTTTCTTCTATACCTTGAGAAACAGATTGCTGAAATTGCATAGTGTTACGAGTTAACAAAGCAAGAGACTCTTCTAAACTCATAATCTTCTTATCCGGAGGGTTCTGAAACTGTGCCGGGGCTGAAGGATTCTTAGTGTAGCCAAAACCTGGGGGAGCTTGAGAGTTACTAGACTGACCTTGATTCTGGCCCTTAGACCAAGAAAGGTTGGGATGGTTTCTCCAGCCAGGATTATAGGTTTCTGAATATGGGTCAAACTTCTAACGGTTATCAAACCTAGTGTTATTATAGAGAGCATTGGCTTGTTCTTCAACAGTATTGCCTTCCCAAAAAGGCTCTATTCTACCACTAGTATGACCCACTTCTAAAGCTTCTAACCTTTTTGCTATAGCAGCAATTTTGGCATCTGATTCGTAGCTTTCTTCTACCCTATTAACGTTTCCTCTGCCTAGAAGAATTGTTTTCTGGGGTACCCTATTACTTTCCCATTGTTGGGTCTTTTTGGCGATTTCATGCAAGTATGTCATCGCATTATCAATTGTTTGGTTTTCAAACCCACCTGTACACATGGACTCTACTGTAGTTGTGGTGGGATAATCTAAACCCTCATAAAGGATCTGAACTAACCTAACCTTTTCTAAACCATGATGAGGACATTGGGATAATAAATCATTGAACCTTTCCAAATACCTATACAAAGATTCTCCCTACTGTTGTGTAAACGTGCAGATTTGCGTCCTAATAGACGAGGTTTTGTGCCTAGGGAAAAACTTGTTCAAAAAGGCGGATGTAAGTTGTTCATAGGTTTCAATTGATTAGGAAGCCAAACTATACAACCACGACTTGGCTTTATCTTTTAAGGAAAAGGGGAATAACTTGAGTTTTAAAGCATCATCATCAAGATTTCTAATTTTCAGGGTACTACAAATTTCCTCAAAGTCCCTAACATGGTAATAGGGGTTTTCATTTTCTTTTCCTAAAAAGATTGGGAGCAACTGTATGGTTCCAGGCTTAAGTTCATAATTTGCTTCAGTTTCAGGTAACTTGGTACATGAGGGACGAGTAGTCCTAGTAGGATTCAACAAGGCTTTCAAAGTTGCCATTCTGGCTCTATTGGACTATCAGGGATTTTCTCTTCAAACGGACGTTCAAAAACGAAATCTTCACGAATCGGACTCTCTAAATTGAGGTAATCAAGACGCTTAGAACTACTAGGTTTCTCTTTAGCAAATCTACCTAGGATGTCTCTTTTACGTTCAGGCATGCAATAGAATAAGGAAGGGAATTCTATGCAAACACAAAACAAGGCTGACTCAACCAAATCAAACCTAAATTTCTAGAAAACAAAAAGCATGATGGCTCCACTTAGATTGTCACTAGACCAGCTTCTATTCTTTCGAAAAGGAACTCGTTACAATCTGAGCAAACCCCTCTGGAATCAATCCGAGTCAAAGTAAGTTGAATCAAGGCGAGGGAAGCTCAGTGGAGCTTTGATACCCAAGGCCTCACCGGTTACAAGGCGGCGCATTCACGCATTCCACTCACAGAAACCGTCAAGAACTTCGAAGTATGCTCGAAAGAGTAACCAATATTTTTCGAACGACTTTCCTATTAAGCTCGTTACCCTATAGGTCTCGTTCTAGTCAAAATTTTAGGCTTAGTTTCGCGTTTGGTTTCGTGTTCCTAAGGCGGGCAAGAAGAGAACGGTGATGAAATCCGAACCCTTATCTTGTATGGCCAGTCCTTGCCCTTTACTAGGAATTAAAAGAAACCATATTCAAGTCCTCAACATATATTCACCTTAAGGAATACAGTAAACCCGCTGACAGGGGATTCGCGGGTGTTTCGAAAAACTTACCTCCCGTACCAGACGGGCGAAGAACCGCTGAAGTCGACTAGGGCCACAACTCCTATGTTATGTACGAACCCGAGGGGCCGAGGTGATATCGTAATCATCACCGTCCTTCCCTGCACACAATTTTTATTTAAACCAACCCTTCCTTAGGGTTTAAAAATAATAATGTCCAAATTCCAATGTCCAAGTGTCCAAAAAGAAAAGAAAAAATTACAAAAATAGCAAACCCTAATACAGTTCTCTCTCTCATTTTTTTTATAAAGAAAAATAAACAAACCCTAAAAAAATAAAAAAATATCTAAAAAGAAATTGTCTTCTTCTTCATTCTTTTCGCTCTAATCTTTTGCTCCAAGTCTTTATGCTTTAAGTTCCAGTCTTTACGAAATCACCAAACTCCTTGGCGCAATTCACTTTATGATCCAAAACCTGTAGATAAAAGATAAATACCCAAAAACGTAAAAAAGAACAAAAATAATAAAAACCTAAAAAATAAATAAAAGAAAACTAAGTCTAAAAACCCTAAAAGCAAATCCGCGTCGGCGGCGCCAAAAATTGATGTGATTTGTAGATAGTGGTAAAAGTGGTTCGATTCTCAGACTTGCGAAGGATAAAATATAGACTTAAATTCTAAAACTAAAATAGAAAACAAACTAAAAATTGTCACAAACTCAATCAAAGATGATATCAATATTAAAAGAACACTGAGGCTAAGATTCCACTATTTTCCAAGTTCAAAGTGATTTAATCCCAATATTTATATTTATGCAATTTTCTCGTTCAAGTTGATTCTAACTTATTTCAACTAGTAGATTCTCAAAATAACAAGTGTAAATCCAAAGCATAGAACATCAAAAACCTAAGTCCAAGTATGTTCTATCAAAAGAAATCACAATTGCTTAACAAGGATCATTCAAACAATTTTCAACCAAGGCAAATAATCATAAAATAATTGCAAATAAATAAATAAAATAGAATATACCACTTCTTGTTGGAAAAATAGCTTCCTCTATCGCCTCAGCAATGGGGTTTATCTCCTCATATTAATCACTTGCTCAAAATACATGTTGGTTGCTCAAAAGTTGATTAAAGATGAAAAACTATAACACTGGATGTTTGCAACGATGTATTGGCGTTGCAAGACAAAGGACTGACTGTTACAAAGAAGTCACTGTAGCAGCGTTACAAATTTGAGACAATGTTCTTATTTGCAGCGGATGTTCTTCAGCAGCAGCAGCAGCAGAATACGGTTTCCTGCAACTTGATCAATATGGTTCTGTAGGGTTTCTAACTCCTCTGCGACTGCTCCAATAACTTCGTTTTCTTTCCTGGGACTTAAACACACCTTTTATACTACTCAGAAACCTAAAAATAGCGATTAATTCTCGCTTTTTCTTTACGTGCAAGTCACGGCAATAATCTCTTCTACCGACTTCCCTAGCCAATTCTGAGCTTTCCCGATTGTCTTAAACTCTTCCTTAGATAGAATACTACCTTAGGAAACAATTTCACGCGTTTAGTCTCCCTGAATTACCAAAAATCAACCCAAACAGAAACCCGTGCAAAACTCAAACTCTGTTTCCTTATTTTGGATTATCCAGCCCAATTCGATTGATTCCAGCGCACATACCATGCTTGTTTAGTCGAATCACGTCTAGCCCATCAAATTCAGCGATTGAATCTCACTCAAACATCTTCGAAATCCAAACGAAAATTTGGTTACTCACTGGTTATTTTTCCCGCCAAAAAATATTCGAATTTTGAGAAGAAAGTGACCTCCCCCTATCTTGTGCTGGTCTCCCTTTAGCAACTGCCCTGAAATGGATGCCCCTTAGTAATTGGTCACCCCTTATCCGTTTGAGGGGTCTGAATAGCAAGTGTCCTCCGGGGTTGCCCCGCGCAACTTTTCGAGCAGATTTTTCCAAAAATGTTTATTGGCCAAAAATATCTACACACACATAAAATACCATAATAAGTACAAAAATGAGCACTATCAATATATAGAATCGAGACAAATTAGACACAAAAATGTGTCTATCATGGACGAGATTCGTATTGATGCTTACGATAGTGCGAAGGAGTATAAGAAAAAAATGAAACTTGTGCATGATAGAAATATTTTAAGTAAGTCATTTTCTCCAGGTCAAAAAGTTCTTCTGTATGATACCCGCTTGCATCTTTTCCCTAGGAAGTTACGTTCTCGGTGGACGGGTCCTTTTATTGTTCGCACTGTCTTTCCTCATGGAGCTGTTGAGATCGAGACACCATATGGTAGTAGTTCTTTGAAGGTTAACGGTCAGAGATTAAAACCCTTTTTAGAGCCCTTTCCAACAGGTGATGTTGAGGAGGTCCCTCTGGAGGACCCTGTTTACCCTTGATTGACCATCGAGGCGATTGTATGTTGTATATTAGTTTTTGATTTCTCTCTTCACCCAGGTACTATCTTTCCGACTTCTCTCTTTACTGATTCCTCATGTTACTTTACTTTTTGGTATTGCTCTTTCATTAGAAACATTGAGGACAATGTTAGATTTAAGTTTGGGGGTGGGGAAGAAACTTTTTGTTATCTTTTAGTTGCAATAAATAAACTCCAGAGCCTAGAAATTTATGTTTATTAAGGTTGGCACTAACCGATCTAAGTGGATGGGAACATTTTGATTGTAGGAATTGAGGAACCAATCTGATTAGATGGAAACATCAAGAAGAGTCTATTCATAAAAGCACAGAACTCAGGTGTTAGAAAAGAAAACATGGTAGTTTTTCCATATCCTCGTGATGGAAACATCGAAAGAATCCTGATCACTTCTTTTTTTTCTTCTTTTTACCATTACTAGGGTGAAATAGAGTGACTGAGATGAAAAAAAAATTGAGACCAGACCACCAGACCAACCGGAATAAATACAATAAAGTCGACCACTGGTACCCTTGTATATGCCAGCTGAGTTGACCTAGAGTTAGGATTATCGACCACGGGTTCCCTTGTATTTGTCAGTGTGTTGATATTAGTCCAGACAAGTATCTCAGTCCATTAGGATAGGTTCACCTTAGTCAACATCATCCACATTTTTCTCTACATCCATCTTCTTAATCTATCCATGTGATTGGTTGACTCCGGTTTATGATGTCCAGAAACTATCTGAGTAGAGCTCTGTTACTTTATATGAATTTTAGTATGCTTGAGTGCAAACTCGTGTACATCAATTGGAATCTCGCATCAGGGTACATCCTCTTGTAGTCAATAAGTATGCCAAATAAGGAGATTCTTTAGTGCCTTCCAAGGTTCTGCATAGATATCTAGGGTCTGGAGTAATGGTTTTGTGGGCACACCTCTGGTAAACCCTCCCGAGATTAACTCGGTTTTATTTATTTTTTATTAGTTTTGCTCGAGGACTAGCAAATAATAAGTTTGGGGGTATTTGATAGACGCATTTATGTGTCTAATTTGTCCTCAATGTTTCGTATTGTTGGTACTCGTTTTCGTCCTTATTATGGTGTTTTGTGTATTTTTAGGTATTTTTAGAAAATAAATATTGTTGGAAAAATCGGCTCGAAAAATCACTTGGAACACCCCCGGAGGACACTTGCTATACGGAGCACAGATTTGGTTAAGGGGCACCTCAATTACTAAGTGGCACCCCAAAAAGGCAGCTGCTATTCGCACCCCACAACTGGTTAGGGGGACACCATCTTCTTCATTTGAAACTTAAAAATTGGCGGGAAAAATGTGGCAGCTCTCTGAGAATGTTTCGATCGAAATTTGAAGATGTTCTAGGTGGACTAAAGGGATGAAACTTCATGGGTAGTTGTGATATGTCATAAAAGAGATGGTATGGGTGTTTGTTTCGATCAAATTTGGATGGAAAATCCGTGACAAGGAATCAGGGCAGCCCGTGCATGAGAAGAACAGTTCACGGGTTTTAGAAGATTTATGCGTGTTCTGCTCGTGTATGATGACTCTAGCAACACTCTGGACCGTGAAGAAGATAAATGAGGATATTTTGCAGCTGTAGAAACACGTGAGAAGCTAAAACAGGGAAGAAAATATTCCTAGAATATTTTTCTTCACTGCCGAGTTTAATGAAAATTTGTGAGAGTTATGGCGTGATATTTTGCTGTTGTTGAGTATATATAGGGTGAGGGAATAATAGAGAAGGGAGACGGAGAGATTGGGAGAGAAAAAGAGCACCACAGAGCGAAAAATCAAATTTGCAGAGCTGCCATTTTTGCTGCTGCAAAACTGAAGAATACGAAGAACGGACCTGCACCAGCCGTCGTTTTTGAACAGTGACAGCAACTCATTTTGTGGGTCGCAGTTTACAGGCAGACTTAAAAACGCAACAACAACAGTAGGGCTCTTTGTAACGATTTTTGCAACAGTTATAAGCGTTGCAAACCCGATTTTTATTATAATTCTCCCTTATTCATCATTTGTAACCCTTTGAGCATAAATGAAATCAACTTTTGAGCGTGTTTCCAACATGATGAGCGGCTAATTGTCTCGTAACCAAGGCAATGGATGAAGCTATTCACACATGAACAATGGGTAACTATTTCATTTTCTCTAATATTTAATTATAATTCACTCAATCACTGCTTTTGCAGAGTTCTTAAAAGTTTACATAATTTTCTTTATTAGTTGTGATTCAATTAGATAGGTTATGCTTTGGTTATATAATGGGGATACAATTAATTTTTGAGAATATGTTTGATTATTTGTGGATTAAGAAATAAAGGATTAAAAGGATAATTAGAGTTATGAAATATTTGACATCATTCATGTGTAATAGTGGATTCTAGTGTCTTGGTTATTTTCCAATCACTTGAAATCAATTTTGAGTTAAGTTTTCTATATTTTTAAGTTCTATTAAGTCTAGAATTCATTGCCTTCACAAGCCTCAACGAACTCTTTACTACAACATCATTGAAAATATCATCAGTGATGCAGAGAGGAACAAGAATGGTGGTGATCTAGGAATATGAATTTTCTTAATGACTTTATTCTTGAACATGAGCTGATAGACTTGCATCTTAATGGTGGTTCTTTTACTTGGAGCAACAAGCAAGACGACCCTTTGTTTTGCAAGCTCGACATATTTCTTGTGTGCACAACGTTTGATGCTAAATTTAGCGGTGCAACACAAACAACTCTGGTAAGGACTATTTCTGATCACAATGCATTATTTCTGGAGCTATCGTCTAATGTTAAGGTCAACTCAAGCTTTAAGATAGAAAATCATTGGCTTAAACATCCAGATTTTGTTAAGTCAGTGGAGCAGTGGTGGAAATATTTAGTTTTTGTGGGAATTCCGGATTATGTTCTCTTCAGGAAACTTCAAAATTTGAAGTATTTCATTAAGAATTGGAGTAGGTCAGTGTATGGTAATGTGAGAAAGGAGGAGAACGAACTTTCTGAAAAAAGTTAAGTCTTTAAATCTTTAAGAGGAGAGTGTTGCTCTACCTTCTTCGCAAATAGAAGAAAGAGCTAATCTTTTGATGAATCTAAATACTGTTAAGGTTAATAGAGCAAGGATCGCTTTCCAGAAAGCGAAGGTTAGAGGCTTCAAGGAGGGAAGACAAGAACACGAGGTACTTCAATTAGATTGCTAATGCTAAAAGAAGAAGAAATTGTATTACTAAGTTGGAGGTGGCAGGAGTAGATGTTTTCAACCAGGAGATCATTAAAAGGGAGATTCATTCTTCGTTTTTCACTGCTTCTTCTTCGGTTAATCCATCGTTTGATAATATGTCTTTTAAGAGCATAGATGGCACTCAAAAAGTGTGGCTTGAGAGACCTTTTGATGAAGAAGAGGTGCTGGATGCTATAAAGAAGTGTGGTGCCAATAAAGCACCTGGACCAGATGGGTATAACATCGAGTTCTATAAATCTTGTTGGGACTTTATGAAGCAGGATGTTATGGCAGCAGTAAATGCATTTCATAGCAAAGGTAAACTTGACTGGAGGCTGAATATGTCTTTCATTAAGCTCATTCCTAAGAAGAAGGATTTTGCTACGGTAAAAGATTTCATACCATTAAGTCTTATTAGTAGCCTCTATAAGATTATTTCAAAGCTGTTAGCGGAAAGAATCAAAATTGTTATGCCTTGTCTTATCTCTAACTCGCAGGGAGCTTTCATTAAGAATAAGCAAATTTTTGATGGTATTTTAGTTGCTAATGAGTTATTGATAGCAGGCTAAGACAGAAAAAAACCAGGAATACTATGCAAAATAGATATGGAAAAGGCTTTTGACAATGTCAACTGGACATCTCTTTTTAATATTTTGAGAAAGAATGGTTTTGGAGATAAATGGATTCAATGGATCCATTGGTGTGTAACAGGTGCACAGTTTTCTATTCTGGTCAATGGATAAAGCTACAAGTAGAATCAAGCCTTAAAAAGGGATTAGACAAGGTGACCCTTTATCAGCTTTTTTGTTTCTTTTGGTTGTGGAAGTGTTATCAGTTTTGCTCAATGAGGCTGTAATAGAAAACAAAATTGGTGGCTTTCAAGTGGTAGAGGGTGGCACTACTATCTCTCACATACAGTTTGATGATGATACAATTATCTTTCTCAATGCTTCAAAGGAGGAGGTAAGAAGATTGCTGATTATTTTAATGATGTTTGAGATTTTAACATGCCTTAAGCTGAATTTGGATAAGAGTTCTATGACTAGCATTGGTGCTGATGACTTGATAAACGATTTAGCCTTGGAGTTGGGGTGTAAAATTGATGCTCTTCCTATTATTTACTTGGGCATGCCAATTGGTGCCTCAAAAAGAAGTGTATCTATTTGGGATGTGGTTATTGAAAGGATGAAAATGAAGTTGGCTCCATGAAAAAGAAAGTTCTTGAATAAAGAAGGAAGGGTCACTTTAATAAAAAGTTCTCTAGAAAGTATAGCAGTTTACTTCTTGTTTGTTCATTATTTTCCTGTGGCTGTGGAAAAGAAGCTCAATAGTATTATGAGAAAGTTCTTATGGGGAGAGGATGAGACTAATAAGAAAATAAGTTGGGTGGCATGGAAATCATTTGCTAAATCCAAGAGAAAAAGAGGCTTGGGAATCAGGAGTTTACGGCTCATAAATAGATCATTGTTAGCAAAGCGGCATGAAAGATATGTTAAAGAGAAAAATGCTTGGTGGAGAAAGATAGTTTGCGAGAAGACAAAATCCGATGAAGCTTGCTTAGTTCCTTTGAAAAGCAATGATCCAGTTGGAAGGAGTACGTGGTTTGAAATTCAAAAATATAACAAAGATTATTTTTGACTCTGTTAATATCCAGGTGAAGAATGGAAGAAGTGTGCGCTTCTGGCACGACCGGTGGATTGAGAGGATATATCTTAAAGACAAGTATCCAAAAATATACAAGCTTAGTGGTCAGAAATTTGAAAAAGTTGCAAATATGAAGAACGTACATTGGGAGTTTGTTTTTTCCAGAGATCTAAACCCTGCTGAAAGGATTGACTTGCTTGAACTCAAGCATGAATTGAGAAACGTAACGCTGGTGCAGGAAGAGGAGGATGAAGTGGAAGGGGATTGTTCAGCAAAGGCTATTTACAACAAGATAGAAGAAGCTGAGAATGACTGGGATTTTTATGGTGTCGTGAATAACAAGCCTGCACCTCCAAAAGTAGTATTTCTTATATGGGCGAGTATGCATAACTCAGTTCCCACTAGGTTAATGTTGCAGAGAAGAGGTATGAAGATTAATATTAATTTATGTACGCTTTGCAGTTCCGAGATCGAATCTCAAGAGCATATTTTCCTCCATTGTAGATGGGCTAGGGATATTTGGTCAGTATTTCTAGACTCTTTGAAGGTTAAGTGGGTACTACCAATTAATTTGCCCGTGGTGCTCAAAAACTTAAATTTTTAGAAACTTCACAATGAATCAAATTACTAATCACGGGGAAGAAATCATCTACATGTAGTTGAGGTTTTTTAGATTTTGCTGGGAGGTATTTTTGTCCTTTGTAAATGCCATTGTAATTAGGGAACATTATTTAATTACCACTTTTTTCTTCAATATAACCTTTTTTCAACATGGTTTGCAGAACTCATCCCATTAGGGAGGTCCGCCTATATTGTCCAGGTATTTCTCGCTGGGTGGAATTTTGTTACGCCAGGCCTGCTAGACTTTACTATGATCAATATATTTTGTCTTCTGCTCTTGGTGTTCAACAAGGCGACCCACTCGGTCCCCTTTTGTTTGCTCTGACGCTTCATCTTCTTGTGAAGTCCATTGCTTCCCGCTGTGAGCTTGATCTGCATGCCCGGTACCTTGATGCCACTATCGTTGGTGATACGTTGGAGGTAACCAAAGAATTACGTATAATAGAATCCGAAGGACCAATTAGGGGTCTACAACTTAATATTAAGAAGACTGAAGTCTTTTGTCCCCCAGTTGATCCTCGAAGCATTATTGAAGGAGTATTCGCCAATGATATTGGTAGACCTAGTAATGGCGTCAAACTTTTAGCTGGGCCTGTGAGTCTGGACCTGAATTTTATGAGTGACATGATGGTGAGCAGGGTTAACAAGACTGTTCAACTAATGTCTGCCATTAAGAAACTCAAAGACGCTCAAACTAAGATGTTGTTACTTCGCAATTGCACCGGTATGTCCAGATTATATTTTGCAATGCGAACCACCAATCCGGCAGCTCTACAGCAGGCTACTGATCTTTTTGATGACCATTTGCTTAAGTATTTGAGACTTTTAGTCACAGGAGATGGAGCTGGCTTTGGGCCTATGCAACAGAGACTGGCTACCTTGTCTATCAAAGATGGTGGCCTTAATATCTACACTATGGCGGACACTCGCACTTACTGTTATCTTGCCTCTCAAAGTCAGACTACTTCGCTGCAATAGGTGATTCTTGGTAGCTTATTCCCAACAGATACTGGTTCAGCTTTTCAGACGGCTCTTCAGAACTTCATTCATGTATGTGGTTTTCCTTCCAGATATTGCGTCAATGATACTCCCCCCCTCCATGCACTCTCTGACAGTCACTTATTTTGATGCAGTTAAGAAGCAAATCCCTGTCCAATTTTCCTTGTTTACAAGAGATTCTATTCTGTGGCAATGTAACCGGGTCAAACATGCTCAAGATTATCTTATGGACGTTCCCATTAGTGGATTAGATCAATGCATTGGACCCAAACAGTTTAGAGCGGTAGTTTGCTATCGGCTGGGTATCCCCCCGTTTGTCGAGGATGGTTTGTGATCCAGTTGCAATAGACCTATGGATATATTTGGTGATTCACGCTCTCCATTGTGCTAAAGACGTTGGTCTCAAGTTTCTCCATGACCTTGTGCTTGATGTAATTGCCGATATTTGTTATAAGGCTGGTGTGTCTGCGCGTAAAGAAGTTGCTTTGGGATTTTTGTCAGTGAATAACAAGGATTGACGTCCAGCGGGTATTCTTGTCCTTAACTGGGAAAATGGTCAAGATGTGTGTATGGATGTTACAGGTGTCTCACCCTTCACTGGTGAAGGTGCTCGAGCTTTCATCCCAGGCCAAGCAATTTCGAAAGCAATATCGCGTAAACGTACTAAATACTTGGACGAATGTGTCTCTCATGAATACAGTTTGGGTGTTTTAGATTTCACCACTTTGGGGGAGCTTAGTGAGGATTTTGTATGTTTTTTTAAACGTTTGAAGAATTGTTTAGTTAGCAATGATGCTGGTAGTGATTAGGTAGTTTTATTTTTCATAAATTAGGAGTTTCTATTCAAAAAGGTGTTGGAGTCTAGCTTGATGCTAGGTTACCAACCAAATGTAAAAATAAGTATTAAATTTTTATATTAAAAAAAAAAAGAAGAAGTCCTCGTTTCTTTGGTAACCTTTTCAAGTCCCAATACTAATATATCACGACCTCGACGCTATAATTAATTATGTGTATTTTTCTTAGAAAATTTTATTTTAGCGTGCCACAAATCATTTTTGCAGGCTGGATTATTTGGTGGAAACGTTTAGGCCTTAGGGACGGGCCCTTTACGGTCAACAATTTTTCCTGCGGGAGACGTTTTCTTATTTTTTTTCTCGTATGGGGAACATAAATCGATTAATGGATTTACATTCAATTCACTAGTATTTTTCTTTGAATTCTTCCGCTATCTAGATTCTGAATCAAATGTTCTCATTTGTCTTTCCAGTTTCCATCTCTCGTAAATGCAAGACAAAAAGTGTATAAATACAGATTTGTTTTCTGATAAATCGCAGTTTGTATTTCTACAGGCAGGTGTTTCTTCATCCATCAGAAAGTGGCATCTTAGGCATTTCTCTTTGCGCTGTTGACTCCCACACTTTTCCCAAGGGCACAAGATTCAGTACTGCGATTGTTAATCAATTTGATTACGAAGGCCCGGAATCAAAATGTTCGTTTACTAGTTGAAATTAAGAAGTTTTAACATTTCAGTTTTTGAGAGCTATTCGAAACATACAGCCAAGAGGTTGATTTGGGTCGTGAGAATTCCATACGTCTGAATAAACTGAACGACCTAGATAAAGGAAGAGCTACAGTATTGTGGAAGATCGCGGAGGGCTGGTGTGACTGATTCAAAGAAGAATATGAAAGAAGCACAAACTCGGCTGACTAGAGCAATTGACAATCTAAGAGAAAAATTTTGTCCCTTGGTTACGGAGCCATTAGTCGCAATGTACCTGGAAAATGAAGATCAACTTATTTTTAAGGGAATGTTTTAGACTTTTGAAAAGATTGGTTCTCTCTAGGTATTGTGGAAGAAAATCAGAGGACAAATTTATGCTAATTTTCTTAAAGTTTGAATTTCAGTTTGTGTTGTCCTGCTCCTGCTCGATTCTATAGGTCTTTCAGTTGGATTTTTTTTCTTCTTTGGAAGCATGTTTTTCAGATTATTGGCACTAACTCTTAACTGACAGCCATATTCCTTGTCGCATAGCAGCGAGTCTAGCAACCTGCACCGGGGTGACTGGTGTAAGGAGTCACCTAATCACATGGATCTGGTTAGGGTAAAACTAAATAATAGGCCCGCCCAATAACCCAAAGTAAAAGCTAGTAATAAAGGTCTATTATCTTGCCCACTATTCTCAGAGAAGTCCTTTTTAATTTCTTAAAGTTTAAACCCACACCACATTTCCTTCATCAAAGCCGAAGCAAAACCGAGAACATTTAAACCCTATTGTCGTTTGGAGGGATCTTTCCCCCTACTCACTCCCCTTCGTGATCTCCATCTACGGCCTCTTCGTTTTTCTAAGGTGTTTCATGATATCGATCTCTACCCGTTCCCCTTTGATGGTTTTGAAGTTTTGATTTCTAGTCTGGAAGTGATGCAGGCTGCAAGACGACTCTCCTTTTTATCTAAAAACTCTTCTTTTTCTGATTCTAAGAAGAACGGTAAGTTAGAAACTGTAACCATTTCTTTCATTCAATTTCTCATCTGTTCAGTTATTTTTTAGGTTCAGATAAACCCCAACCAGCATATTTTAGGAATTTCTACAACTTCCATTCAAATACACATGAGAATTTTGAAGCGTTCTTGTATTTCTCGCCTTTTATCTATGTTAATGGCTTTGCATGTAATTTTGGTTCTTGACAGAAACATTACTTGAAAACTTAAGATAGGGCTTTTACTAATTTTATAGGAAAAGTGATGAGGAATTTCATTATTTGCCAGCATTTCATTTTTAAAAGTGGAAATTTGAGAAGTAATGTGAAAATTATGGGTAATCAAATCTAAAGAGGGCATGTGTGCCTTGATTACGATGCAATTTATGTTTGTAGTCACTCAACTTTGATATGAAAATTAGTTGTTACAAGAATATGCAATTTGCTATGTGATGGTTCTGTTGACCTACCCACTGTAATGAAATCTGGAGTAATCACTAAGGATTAGTCTAGACTTTTCTTAATTGTATAGAGCTATTTAGAATACAAGAAATAATAATAAAATAAAGTAGCTCTTAGAAATATCTAGGTTGTAGTTGGTTCTTAAGAACCTCTAGATATTCCCTTGCTAGTCAGCTAGACTAATTATGAATAGGGAATGCCTTGCTCATTTGTGTCTCTGTGAGTATCGAGCAAAGTTGAGAGTGGCCAGTTGGTTGTGACTGTAATGCTAAACTAATTGTGAGTGAGTGTGTAATGTTTAGTGTGTCAAATTCTACTTGTGAATATTAAGAGTAAGTTTTTCATAAAAGAATACATACAAACGAAGCTCACTCACACTCTTATCTCTTCGACACAACTTTACTGACTTCTCAGAGAACTCGATCACTCACTCTCGATTCACTCGATGATTGAGTGACTACAAATGGGGAAACCTATTCCTTTTTTATACTAGCCTAGTGACTAGCTAGGGCCTATGCAGAGGTTCTAGAGAACTGTCTATTACTTAATCTGGATAATTCTATAACTACCTTGTACTCTAGATAACTCTAGAGAGTATACATCTTTAGATGATTCTGTGCAGGGAGAATTTCTAGATTTCTCTTCTAAGTCGGTGATGATCTCTAACAGGTTATGTACTGATGTTAGGTTTCTCTAACTTTCCAGCTTTGAAATTTAGTTTACTTTATATATTACTGTTTTCTTGATCAAGACTTTATTTCTTTAGCATAATAGTGTATGTTATTTTGCTTTGCGGCGTGGATCTTGTTAACATTGGTGTACTGGCAATCGGCAGTGTTCTACAAAATAACAACTGCAGTATGTGAATCAAACATCCGATGCAGTAGGGCTTTTGCTGCATCTGCCCCGTCTGGTGCATCAAAACGTGAAAGCAATTGTAAACGGGTACCACTAGATGAAAGGAGAGGGATGGTGGAAGCTTTTGTTGAAAAGTATGTATCTTTACTCTAGCTAGATAAGTTCTAATTGGATCTAGTTTCTTATTGTCAGAATCAACTTACCTTATATTATGTGGGACTTCGATTGTTTCACGTGCATGATTTCATGGGAGCAAGCCTCGAAGAGCATGTATACTGCTTATCGGCAGTTTGAATGATCTATCTATCAGTACTCTCACTGCGTAGATATCACCGCATGTGGGAGCAGCTTTTTTTATGTGAAGTGTGTTGCACTTGTTTGTTGGAAAATTGAACACCTATATTATATATGTTTCATTTTTCTGATCTACAAGAATGAACTTACTTATTATTGTTCAACGAAAGCACTGAATTATAAATGAAAAAACAGTATCCTTCACGTATCTTTTGAATTTAGGGTGAGGTTTCCTTTCGTCAAATTTAGATGAAAACTTTAGCCAACATATATGTATGCCATGCATCTATGACCGAGTCAGATAGCCCTTTTAGTTTAAAGTTAAACATGTGAAACTTGCATGACCAAAATGTGGTAATCGGTACTTGATTCAGTCTTGTTGTCAACGTTTTCAGTATGTCACATGTTGTCCTGGATATTGTTCTTAAGTTTGATACACGAATACCAATAGGCACAAATATGATGGTAATTTTTTCATTCTCCAGAGTTTTTAGCGTTAATTGGAATCTAGTAGTACTAGCAGTTCATTAGTAGTATCATTGTTCTTTGTTTTTCTGTTTCTGGAAAGCGATTGTTTTAACTGAAGCACTTTGCTTGGTGTCTTTCATAGTTACAAGACATTGAATGGAGGAAAATTTCCTACAATTACTGAAATTCGTAAGCAAATGGGAGGTTCTCACTACACTATTAGGAGGTTGGTGCAGGAACTAGACCACAAATCTAAAACCTCCCATGTCAGCGAGGCTGACCAGCAATTATTGCAAACCAAAGTTCCTAAGATAGAAGATCAAGGTTTTACCAAGGTTGAAGAGATCACTAGCACAGAACCAGCAGTGGATCTGAAGAGCCATGAACTGAGCTCAACAGTTAAGGAGGAGCCTTCAACAATCATCATTACAAATGATGTAGAAGCAAAAGTAAAGCCTGAAGTTTGCCATCGTGCTGAGAAACCTTTGACTGGAGAGGCTGCAGAGGTCAAGTCTTCAACCGTAATCATTAGCAGTGATTTAGAGGCAAAAGAAAAGCCACAGATTCCCAATTATGTTGAGAACTCCTTGAGTGGAGAGACTGTAAAACCTTGTGATAGTGCTAAAGAAGCAGCTAAGTCTGAAAGATCTTTGGGTATTAATGGTTTGAAAGAAGAGGTCGTGCATGGTTCAGATGGTTCGGAAGAAAAGGCCAAGTCTTCGACCATAATCATTAGCTGTGATTTAGAAGCAAAAGAAAAGCCACAGATTCCCACTTATGTCGAGAACTCCTTGAGTGGAGAGACTGCAAAACCTTGTGATAGTACTAAAGAAGCAGCTATGTCTGAAAGATCTTTGGGTATTAATGGTTTGAAAGAAGAGGTCGTGCATGGTTCAGATGGTTCGGAAGAAAAGGCCAAGTCTTCGACCATAATCATTAGCTGTGATTTAGAAGCAAAAGAAAAGCCACAGATTCCCACTTATGTCGAGAACTCCTTGAGTGGAGAGACTGCAAAACCTTGTGATAGTACTAAAGAAGCAGCTATGTCTGGAAGATCTTTGGGTATTAATGGCTTGAAAGAAGAGGTCGTGCATGGTTCAGAAGAAAAGGTCAAGTCTTCAACAATCATCATTAGCAATGACGTAGAAGCAAAAGAAAAACCACAGGTTCCCACTTATGTTGAGAACTCCTTGAGTGGAGAGACTGCAAAACCATGTGACACTGGTAAAGAAGCAGCTAACTCTGAAGGCTTGTTGAGTTCAGATGGTTCAACAGGAGTCGCTCAAGAAGACCTGGAAGGAGATGAGCTTTCGAGGTGTTTTTCTGTGACAAATTTTTCTATGTGAACTTTTATCAGCGTTTGGTCCTCTATATCACAAACAAGTTATGTTACTTAGTCTAGTGAAACTACAAGGTAACTGGATGGTGGAGTTAATGAGAAGTCACGCCTTACGAAGAACCTTGTTTATTGATCAAGGATACTATAGCTCCACTCTCCAGCCTTTCCCATGACCAACTTTGCTATTTCCGTCACACGTCATTCTTACACTCTATCATCTCCAGTAGGATTACTGTTTGAATATGTGATATACTATGTATGTTGTGCAGAAACATATTAAGCAAGAAGTCAAAGGAGGTACCAAATATTTGGGGAAAGCTGAGGTCCTTTGCTGGTGATGTCATTAAATTGTGGAGAAAGCTGTAAATTGCTTCAAGGTAATTACTGTGATGGAGAAATATCCTCCTTTTCTTTTGTCTATCATGAATGTCGGAGTATACAATGAAATGGGTAGTACCTTAATTTTGTTCTGTTCCATTTATAATGGTGCTGATATTTTTTTTAAAAGTCTTTTTTGGGTTACTAATGTGTCCTTTTATTAATCAGGTGTATCAGAAGTTACAGAGAACTATCTGCAGGACAATGTCTATAAATTAGGAATAAGTCCCTCAAATATTTGGCGGAACTCGTCAGGCCTAATAGAAAGAAAAAGGAAATTGAGGTAGTAACTTTGTAGGTATCTTTTGTGAAGATTCAACTCTTGATCAGTACTTAGATTATACTAATCAACACTTGATCAACAATGTAGAAAATGATAGTTCAGCGATCCAATATGTAGAAAATATGAAGGCCATTTTTTGAAAATATGTTGAGATGATACTTCAGTCTGAAAAGAAGCCCTACAGTTTTGCTATTGTAGCCCAAAGTTTGATCCTTCTCCAAAGTTTAAACTGTTAATTAAAGCTTTCTTTTGAACCATTTTCTGGGGACCATGGTTTCAATATGGTTTCAATTTTAGGAGGACATTTAGAAGTAAAGTGAAACCCCTTATCCACATATTTTTTAGTTAATGACCAAAATGCCCTTATATTATTTTAATTTTAGTTTTTTTTTTAATAAAAATTTTAATCTTTTTTTCTTCAAAATTTTAATTTTTTATAACTTTTTAATTTTTTATTAGCTTTGGTTCGACATACAAATTTTCAAGTATTTATCTCGCAAACCCTTTAGTGATATGTAAATTCAGAAATATTTTCCCACAAACTCATTGCTTTAATATGTTTTTGATTGAAAAAGTCGATTAGAAATCATCAAATTAGGGTTGAAATGTAAGTTACAGAGTATTGTTTGATTTGGAGTAGTTTAGAAAAATCCTAGTTTTCTAACCGAACTCCCCGAAACATAGAACACCAAGAACACGTCGGTTAGAACGAAAAATTTCCTTGCAAACCGAACTCATAGTTCGGTGCGTTCACCAAATTTTTAAAAATTTTGTACCTAACCAAACTTTAAGTTCGGTCCGTTCGCAATTTTTGTAGAAATTTTTTACTTAACCGAACTCCTATCTGAAAATGCACTGAACATGGTTCGGTTATATTCATAGAAATCTTTGAAAACCGGTGCGTTCGCAAAAGTTTTAGAAATTTTTTACTTAACAGAACTCCTATCTAAAAACACTTTTATATATTTTATCTTAGCCGAACTTCAAGTTCGACTAGATTTAATTTATTTCCCCTAGCCTAACCACATACAAAAAAAAATCATTTTTTTAAAATTAATTAATTAAATAAATATTTATTTAATTAATAAAAGGGTAACTTAGTCATCTCCACCTTTTTAGGTCAACCTTTATAACCATGAGGAAGATGGCCTAATCAAATCATGGTCCCCTCAAAAAAGTCATGGTCCCCAAAAAATCGTTCTTTCTTTTTGTTTTTCTACTTTTATCTCATACTTCCATAACGGTGTGATAGAGGGGGAGGTTTGAATCACACCCGTTTGGGCGGAGCCAGCCCATTGCAAGGGTGTCCACTTGCAACCCTGTCAAGTTGGCTCCAAAGCCTACTTTAGGCCCAATTAGAAAAAATCTGCTATATTTTTTTTGACACAATGGAATATTTATATTAAACGGAAGATAATACAACTAGTACATCAAACATCCCTTAAGATATCTAAGTAATTGTCTAGGATGCTACCAAAAAACTTAAAAGAAGTTTTAGTAGTTCTAGCTTTGTTAGCCAGCTTATGAGCTGCCATGTTCACAGTTCTTTTTACATAGTTAATTGAACTATCGATAATACTATTTAGGAGGTGCTTTATTTCTGTTACAAGACCTTGGTTCTCCCACTAAACATACTTAGCTGCACCTTTTAGAGAGTTCACTACATTAAGACAGTCTGTTTCAAACAAAACATTTGAAATGTTTAAAGAGTTGGCCCAAATGATACCTTCTTACAATGCAAAACATTCAGTCTGCTGTGCATTTAGTCCTTCATTGCAGTATTTGCCTCTGATTCCCCTGCAGGCACCTGTACAATCTCTGATTATTAGTCCAATACCAAATACTTTTTTCACCTCATCATAAGAAGCATCAATATTAATCTTAAGTTGATTAGCTGGAGGAGGTTGCCAGATTGGATAATGCACCAAAGAAGGATTAAGGCTATGATTTTTCTGATGATAAGAAGCACTCTTGAGACATTGGTTTGTTTGATAATGTATATTTTTAACTAACTTCAAAGTATTTAAAGTTCTGTTGCGGAACACTTTATTGCATCTATTCTTCCAAATCTCCCAAGAAGTTATCATAACCTTGATTATCCAAGTGTTCCAAGAGTCCTGTTGCATGATAGATGGATCTGAAAACCAACTCTTAATCCAAGAAACTACAGAAGTGTTAGCAGACTGAATGTTGCAGACATTTATGTTCATAGATAACCAGATTGATCTAGCTGAGTCGTAATCTATAATGAGATGGTCCAGAGTTTCAGGAGCTTGATTACATATAGGACAGCTAGTATCATTTCCATCCTTGTAAAAGCTCAACTTGACCATTGTTGGAACGATGTTCCGAAGACATTTACAAATAAAATGCTTAACTCTATGTGGCGTTTAGTTTTCCATAGATGTTTCCAAACTGTTTTTGGTACTAATGAGATTATAAATGCTGACTCTGAGGAGTTAGAGCATTCTAAGTGGATTTAACAGTGAAAACACCTCTTCTATCTGGTTCCCAAATAATTGAGTCTTGACCTTGTTGAACTAAATGCATTTTCAAAACTAGATTAGTTGTGTCTTCTTGAAACACTTCCCTAACCAGAGAAACATTCCATCTTCTAGGATTTTGTAGTATAAGATCACAAACATAAACTATTCTAGCTGGTTCTGCGTAGCTACTATTTGGAATCGGAGGATGGTTTAGACCCTTTATCCGTTTATCATACCAAACTAGAGTTTTTGTGCCGCATCTAACATCCCATCTGTGGAATTTTCTAACAATTTTCAGGTCATGTTCTATTCCTTTCCAGATCCAAGAGGAATAAGAATGTTCTTCTTAAAGATGTAGAAAACCACAATAAGTTGAATACTTTGGTTTCATAATTTTGACCCATAGATGTTCAAATTCTGTACAAAGTCTCCACGCTAACTTGGTTATTAAATCCATGTTAAACTGCTCTAAATTTCTAAAATCTAGCCCTCCTTCAGCTTTTGAGTTGCATAGAGAATTCCAAGCTATGAAGTTGATGACTCTATTATTCTTATGACCCCACCAGAATTTTCTATTAATTGTATCAAGTTGTTTCAATGTGTGTTTAGGTAACTTAAAGTTGCTCATATAATGTGCTGGGATTGAATTCAACAATGATTTGACCATAGTAGTCCTAGTTGGTTGATTCAGAAGTTTTGAGTTCCAACTGTTGAGTCTATTTTGAAAAGCATCATTGATGGTCTTGCATTAGAGAGTTTTAACTTGTCTTAGAAAAATTGGTAATCCTAGGTGTTTATCAGAAGAACACATCTGTTTTAACCTAGTTTCCCAACTATTTCCAATTTCTGTTGATGATATAAGTCACCCATGATAAAGGATGTTGACTCTGTAAAATTGATAATCTGTCATGATAGAGCACCAAAGTTACTTAGGATATCTAGGATAGAGGATATACTTCTTTGGTCATCCTGAAAGAATAGCAAACAGTCATCTGCAAACAACAGATGATTGACTAATGTAGCTTCTTTTGTCACTTTTATGCCTTTAATAAGGTTATTATGTTCAGCTAGGAATAAACTTATTGAGAATAATTCTATAGCAGTGATATATAAATAGACAGAGGATAAAGGATCCCCCTGCCTCAATCCTCTGGTGGGAGTATATTGATCACAAGAGCTTCCATTGAGCCTTATAGAGATTTGCGTTGTTGAGATGCATTTATGAATTAATTCCATCCATTCCAAACAGAAGCCTAGTGACAGAAGAATTTTATATAAAAATATCCATTCTAGTCGATCAAAAGCCTTGGACATATCAAGCTTTAGAGCTGTGTTTCCTTTTTTCGGTTTTGATCTCTTCATAGAGTGAATCAACTCATGAGATATTATGATATTATCATTTATAAATCTTTTCGGGACATAAGTTACTTGGGTAGGAGAAATAAATTTATCCATAATAGTTTTCATCCTCATGACTAGCAACTTAGAGATGATTTTGTAAGAATTATTACAAAGACCAATAGGTCTGTAATCATTAGTGTTGATGGGTATTGGGATTTTGGAATTTAACAGATAGAAGTGTGATTCAAGTGAGAAGGTAATTTCCTTGTTTTAAAAAACTCTTGCACTATTTGATAATAGCATCCCCTACTGTATCCCATTGTGTTTAAAAGAAACCTGCCGGGAAGCCATTTGGCCCAGGAGAATTCCAGCTGGGTAAGCTTTTGACTACCTCATGGATTTCATCTTTATCTGGCATCCTCATGAGGAATTCAGTATCAGAAGAAGTAATTACTTGTTATATATGATCAAAGGAGGAATCTTGAATATAAGGATTTGAGTGGTGGCTATTTCCGAAAAAATGTTTGCTAATTCATCCCTTGAATGATACCATCTACCATTTGGGTCTCTTTAAGAAGTGATATTATTTCTATCTATTCTTCTATTTGCAAAAACATGGAAGTAAGAGGAATTATTATCAGCTTCTTTGACCCATTGATCACAGGATTTTTGCTGCCAGAATTCTGCTTCAATACTCCTCGAGTAATGCAGATTATTGATGGTATTATCAATTTGGTGACTAATCTGATTGTTGAAAGGAAAGGATTCAGATGAGTTAAATTTTTCTTTAACTGATGTACATGATGTTCTATTTGACCAAATTTCTGTCTCTTCCATTTAGACAAGTTTTTCCTTGTAAAAGAGAGTTTCTGTTGGATGCTTAGGACTGAACAAGAGTTGGATTGAGAGGACCATGAACTAGCAATAAGTTGGGCATAAGACGGATCCTTCAACCAACATTTGTAAAATTTCCAACAATATTTGGGTCTTCTGCAATCTGCTTCTGTCACTAAGAGAATATTATAGTGATCTGAGCCTAAGAAAGGTAAGTGAAACAATTTAGAGTCTGGAAACTCTATCTTCCAATGAGCATTGTGAAGTGCCATATCTAGTCTTGACCTTTTATAACCTTTATCATTCAATTTGTTAGACCAAGTAAATTTGTTTCCTACAAATCCCATATCCATGAGACCAGCTGCATCAATAGTAGTAGAGACCTAATTGTTTATTAATGTTTGATCTGAGGTTTGGACATTTGAGCTTATGTGAACATTAAGATCACCTAAAACCACCCAGGATTGGAAAACATTTTCACTAAGATCTTTTACACTTTTTCAAATCATTATGAGTAGAACCATAGATGCAAGAAAGAAGCCATTCTTCTTTTGAAGGATTTGATTTGACTAGTAAGTGAATCATGTTGTCCTGAGAACACATTATATATATGGGAACCCATTTTTCCAGAGAAGAATGATACCTCCAGATAATCCTATTGAGGTGACAAATAGAGAATTTGGATAGCAGTAGGGTCTGGTTAATAATTTTATTTTGTCTTCTTTAATTTTAGTTTCAACAAGAAAGATTATATCTGGGTTATGATTTTTAATAATGTCTGCTAGATTATCTCTAGTTTCTTTTAAAGCAAAGCCCTGAACATTCCAACTAAGAATTTTCATTGTGAAAAAAATACTAGGTTTGAAATTATAGGGATAAAAGAATGAAGAGATAAAAAGAAAATTGATCAGAATAGTAAATAGATTAAGAAACGAGAATGAGGGTAACCTAGTTAACTATCCACACATGAAGATTTTCCTTTGAACCTCTTTGAGTAGTTTTGCTCAGAAACTATCCCATGATAAGAAGGAATGAAGTTAGGCGATTCAGTATGATTATCATTAAGAATCTGAGTATTTTCATTGGAAAGATCGATCTGATTTGAGGAATTTGTATTGATTGAGAAGGTTTTTTAAGATTCTAATTAGGTTATGTATTGGCTTGTTGAAACAACGTGTTGGTTGGATGAAATCTGGATCTAGATTATCCATATTGTAATTATCAAAGGTAACATCAAACTCTCCCATAACTAAGTAATTTCTGAGCAGATTTTGATGAATACCCTCATCATCACTCAAATTTTTATTACCCGTGAAATTATCTTGATTGAAGATGAGATTGGAAGTATAATCCAAGATATTCGAGGGTTCTATATTGATTTCTGAAGAGAGTAATGAATCCACAACTTGAGAACTACTAGGACCACCTTCCTCCATTTTTATTCTCTTTCCTTGTCTATGAACAGTCTCATCCTTATCTCTTACTCTATTAAAATGTATTTGAATCATTCTTTATTGATTGCATCCCAGAGTTGCAGTTGGGTCAGTACGAGTTAGTGAGTTAACTCGTTGATTCACTAGCTGATTTTGTTCATTAGTGCAGGTCATCATTTCTGCAGAAACTTGTGCATGGTAACATGAGTTAATGATAGTTTCTTGTACTTGTTGTTACGCCATTATTTCCCGAGTCTCATTAATTGCATGCATCTGATCATTAGTTACGTTTCCTGCATGTTCATTCTCATGTTCTTCCATCATTTGTAATCCCCTATTATTGCTTATTTTGACAACCCTAGTATCTAGGTTATTCTAAGAAGGAGAATCAAGAATTGAGCTTGAAGATAAATAAACTTTCTGTTGATGCAATAAGAAGTTTGATATAGTTTCACAATCCTGATCTTTGCCAATAGAGCCTGATCCACACTTTTTCTCCCACAACATTTTTCATCCAAAATCCCCTTCTTAAAGGATCTCTTACATCTTAAAGAACTTTTGCTTTATGTACCTTACCTTCAGGAGGATCTAACTCTATGAGTTCACCTATTGCTGATGTTATGCTTTTTACAAATGGAGGGTTTGCAAACTCTGGTTGCATGTTGTATAATCTTAGCCACAGAAGTTGTTTCGTAAGATCAACTTTGATTTTTGGAATATTAGGGATCCATAACTAGTGAGTCTCCCTCTATAAACCATGGCCTGAGTTTGAAGACCATATCATACTCCTTCTTATTGTAGAATTTAATCATGTAGCAATCTTCCTCTTCTTCCTTCTTAATATAAATGTCTTTACTTTTGATCCAAAGTTTTTTGAGTTCCTTTTCTAACTCAGCCACTGTATAGTCCTTACAAGGGTAGACTTCGCCTAAGAAGAAGAATTTCCATAGGTTGTCTCCTTGAATTAAGTCTTCAGTCGACATAATAGGTTGTTTTAAAACTTTAATCCTTTCCGATAGAGAGGTTCTTTCCACGACTTGATGAGCCTCACAGACTTGAGTCTCCAGAGAACTGAGTTTTTTGGAGATGATAAAACTTAGGAAAAGAAGATGAAGGAGAAAGAGAAGCGTGCTTATCAATCTGATCCTGCAGAAAATCTGCATAGTGAATGTGTTAAACTTGTACGAAAACTTGAGAGAATTGAATAGATGATATAGGGGTAGGTCTAGAGTTAAGAAGGCTGGATGTCTATTAGACCCAAGCGTGTGAATAAAATAGAAATAAATATGGAAAGCCGAGAAGAAGATTTGCAGAAAAAGTGATTTTTGGATCCTCTTGAAGAAACAACCAACAAAAGTGTGAATCAGGGAGTCTAAAGTGAGAATCAAATAAAAGGGTATGATCTATAATACATAACAAAGCTTGGCTAAGTTAAGCTAGATAAAGAGCGGCCGAGATTTATGTACGAGGAAGATAAATCTACGGTAATGGTTTGTTGAACTTAAATGCTATAAGTGCTATATTAATTAGTGTTTCACTAATTATTCAAATAAACGATCTATTGATTTTCTCATTATAAAGTAATTTATTATAATTAAGTAGTGTTTCACTAGTTGTTCATAATAGATGATCATTATCTTTTTAATTATAAACGTCCTCTTAATTAATTTAATAAATATTTATTTCATTAATAAATGATTTTGATAAAAATAAAAATAATATCAGTAGAAATTTGTGGCGGCAGTGGGAACGTTGGCAGTTCTTACAAAGTGGTGAAGGCGAAAACATTAGTAATGGTCGGGAGCGGAGCCAAACCTAATTGTAATTATTTTTTGTCTTTTTTATCATAAAATGGGCTACAAAATCCATTTTGCACCTGTATGCAACTTCCCAAGAATTTTTGTTCCCCTTTTCTCAAAATCATTTCTCCGCCTTTGGTGGTGGTAGAGGAAGTAATACCGGTGGATGCTGGTGAGTAGTGATGGACAATATTAGGTTTGTGTTGTTACACCACGAACAACATTATATTGTGAAAAATGTGGCTGGATGTTTTTAGCACGATTGATAAATGCAGGCACCATATACTTCAAGGATGATATTGAATTATATAAGACAAAATGTTCATGATCGTTGGATCACCCAAATGGTACCCTGCAATCTTTTGTACTATACTGTATAATCATGATTTTTTAATTGATTGCAATATAATGAAACAAATTAATTGACGACCTTTTGTTCAATCTTATACATAACGTTTATGATTCGTGATTAGAATTACGTCTAACAACCAATAGTGGGTGGGTGGAAGTGGTGGTGGTAATGGCGGAGTCGGAAATTGACATCGAGAGGGCTACTTTTTTCCAGAAGAAACATGTAAATTTTGGCGGACCAAACGCTAAATATAGATGGGAAAAGTACTATTTATAGGATAAAATTAAAGACTTTTTTTATAGTTAATAGAATTTCAAAGGGTGCTAGAGCCAGGTTAGTCAACCCCTGGCTCTGCCACTGGGTGGTGGTGAAGAAAAAAATGGTATCATACGATTTGTGATGGTGGCGGGTTTTGGTGAGTAATAACATACTATTTTAATTTCTTAACTCTATTAAACGTGTAGCATTATAAAGTATAAAACTTGGTTGATCGTTTTAAGGTTATAATAAACTCGGTTAAAACACATAATAATTGAAAACGATACTGAAACCAATGGTCATGTTATTTAATAACTGCATACGAACTACACGAAATCAAGGTCAAAATATGTGAAATTATTTATTATCGAGTCATGCTGTTACAGCACGGGTTGTATATTGAATAAGAGACATAGAAAACAACTATATGTGTCTGTAGGAAAATCCTCGATACTTTCAATCAGAACCTAAAAGAGAATATATAAGGTAATCATTAAAAATTAAATCAAAATGCGGATAATTAAAAAATTAATACATGTAGAAGAGAGTTTCGAAGATTAGGATAAAGAAATTTGTGATACAGATGAAGAAGATAAGTCTGAATTAACACCGAGTTACCTTAAAGTTTTCGAATTACTTGTTCTATCCTTTTCAAAAAAAAAAGGTTTGTTATATACAAGGCTATTTTTGCTTGTTTGCACCTCCTATAAAAGTTTTTTTGTCTATAAAAAAATTTTGCACCCCATCTCATAATTTTTGGCACCGCCCTCTTAATTCACATGGATTATATAGATGATTAGTGAGGTGCATATTATAGGTTACCAACCGGATTTCGGATTGCACTACAACCCAACGAGGAAGGTTTTGGATTTTTTTTCTCTTTTCAATATGAAAGGAGAGTTTAATAAGTTACAAAATTACCAATTCATGCCCCTAAAAATAATTCTCATCATCATTTGAAAGATGTATATCATATTTAGCAATTGAATGCACTTCCTCAAAACTGAGCCGAGGACAGCCAACACAACAGACACCTCATGGAATTTTTTGTTCTCTTTTAATATAGGGTATGGAAACACGTTTCTGGTGTTCCATTCAAAGGAAAAAAAAAAGAAAAAAAAATGCAGAGTAACTAACATAACATTTCTGGTTGTCCAACTACATCCAAATTTCCATTTAATGCGGTAATAACGTTCTCGGGGTCTCCCCGTACTCTTTTGTTTGTCTCCATCCCGGACCACTGCCTCAAGTAAATATATATACTTTGGCCTCCACTTGCTCACCGTCCAACGATCTTTTTTGTAGTCCTAGTTTTGTATCTTTAGATGCTTAAATAAACAAAGCATTAAAAATTATTTTCAACCTCGAAGAATTTGGTTTAGTCCAGATGTCATTTCTATTAGTACTTCTAATATATGTATTATAAGATAAAGTAGAAACCAATCGAAGACATCCATACTTCATAATTAGGTTTACCATTTTGAGAATCCGAGGCTTCACTTGTTGAAAAACAAATAAACATCTAGGTTCCAAATTTGCAACAAAACATAATTTTATCACCGAAAGGATAAACATCAATATTACTCGTATCATACGAGTCATATGAGAAATACAACCATGTTTCGAGACAAATATTAGGATGCACTTTCAAAGAAAGTGAAGGACTTTAGATGGAAAATTTGTTATCAGAAAAGTCTTCCAAGGAATATTAGGTTGACTAGAAGAACCCATAACTGACTAATTTTCTTGTTGGATAATTTTATAGGAAGATTTCACTGAGAAAAGTCCATCTTAGGTAATCTTCTATATTAAATGGAATATCGATTTCTGGTATTTTCCTCACAATACACTAACATTATAGAATTAAAGAGTATGATCATTCCAATTCTTAGTATCATTATACTCATAGAGGCATATTAAAAATTAAGCATAAATGGGATTGATGACGTCCATGTGTTTTTCCAAATATTAATAGAATTGCCATTTTTTACTGTCCAACAATAGTTCTTTATAATGATTTCAAGGTCTTGATAGATACCTATCAATATCCACGACCCATTATTAACAGCGCCACTAACTAAGGGGACTGATGTTATAAACTACTTACCTTTCAGGACTTGAACCCAGAGAGTAATGAAAACTGAAGTATTCTTCATGCAATTTTAGCAAGCAAAGCTTGATTCAGAACAACAACTTGCTAAATAATCATTTTACATAAAGGTCTACGTTGAGCAATGTTTTTCTATTTTCTATGGAAAATACCTTTAAAGTCATGTTTTTTGTCCCTACCAGAATCTCATCGATATATAATCCGATTTATCTATTAGTTTCTTTGGAGATGCTATCATATGATGAGTGGAAAAATATCCAAGAATAGACTGAGTGAGTACAGTTATACAAGGTTGATTAAGAAATTTAGATGTCCATGAAGCTGGGTTTTATTGGAACTTATATTCAAGGGAAAAGAATGATTGCACTTTTCTTCTTTGAAGCATAAAAGGGACACCTAGGTACTTATCATTTAGAAAAATTTCATTATTTACCTTGGGGTTGAATTATACCAGATTCCCCTTAGAGAAAATTGACAGATTTGCAACATATAAACTTAATTGCTCTATTATCCCAGAAAGATGTTTGCATGTTGCTCCATTTTCCGTAGAGAAAATCAAATAATCACCTCCAGAAAAGAACTAGAAATATAGGTTCAATATCTATTCACTTTCATATCTTGAGTGTTACTATCCTTCTCAGCCTGCAAGAAAGCTTTATACACAATATGAAAAGGTAAGATGAGATAAGATCACCTTTATTTATACTTCTTTGAGGAGTGATTACTTTACCAGCAGAACCATTGGTCAATATAGAAGTAGTGACAATGTATAAAAATTGTTCAATCATACCACACCCTTCATCAAAAAATCCAAGTTATCTGAGTGTACCGATCTCAAATTTTCACGTTATCCTATCAAAAGCCTAAAAGATTTCCAATTTTATAGCAAGAGCTTAGTTTTCTTCATAGAATCATCAAGTTCACGGGGAAATCATCAAGATTTCCCCTTTTTCTATTTAGAAAATTGTCGGTAAGACATATATATGGAAGGGGTGTTAGTTGAAGGTACATTAAGCGGAGATGCATCCTTAAGCTATGAAGCTTGTCCGGTGAAGCATATATGACGTGAAAATATACATATATATCATGTTGCTTACTCGAGTAAGCTTCATGACGCATATGCATTATCGTTGTTGCATTGTCATACGAGGGAAAGGTCAATGATGCACACTTGTATGTATCATTTGCGAAAGAACCTTTGACCTATGCGGACTAGGATTTGCTTGGATTTGACCTTAAAACATGATTTGGATTTAGTTTCTAGTCCCGACAATGGTGGACTACAGTCTGTGCATGATCCCTTTGAGCTACAAAGTAGTGTAGTAGGTCACCGCAATGAGTTGCAATATTAGTGTTCCAGCACCTTGTGGCTCATATCATTTCATCGCGAGATGATTGCGACATACTTGATGAGGTAGTTGCAGTCTATTTTTTGGATGCTCATACTTCCTATCAAGCTACTCCACACAGGAATTTACCAATTTCGGATTGAGCATGTCCATGAAAGGAAGCTAAGCGGCATGAAAGTTAGGGGATCTTCTACACATACTTGCATCACAAGAACGATACAAGGCAAAAATAGTTTATGTTGGGCCGATGTACCATTGCACAAGCAAGATCAGTGTATGTATTCAACTCGCTACATAAACGGAATAATGACGCGGATTAGGCTTGTGATGCGTGTTGTAAGTGCGACAAATTAAATATAAATTTCTTACTAATTAACTAGTAATATAACGGTAGAAAGGATCACTCCGACAAAGAGATTGGTAATTGATATGTTATTTAGATTAAAAAATATATAATAAAAAATAAATACTAATGGGGGTTGGATTATGAAATAACCAAGAGATAATAAAAACAAAAGATGATTAAAGAAATCTTTCGTCGTTACCAAACGTATACTGAGTTAATACACTTATCTATATTTCATTAGAATCATTCATCACCAACCGTAGAATAACAACTAGCTCAGTGTTATCCCCAAAACTCCCTTTATTACTGGATACGAAATCTCTCAACTACCAATTTTTCTTCGTCTGAACCACCAAGTAGTACCTAACTCAAGGTGTATCCAATCGAACGTTTTAGGCTTTTTTAATTTAGGTTGGTCATAGTATTTAAACTCTTACCTTGACTTGCTGATGTTGTCTTCACTCAAAATTGGTCCACGTAATCCCTATGTAAGGTCTCACGATTTCTACTTGTGTAAAGAGTTAAGAGACTATTACTTATCCCCCGTCTAATCGACTTCTTTTAGCATTAGAAAAATCAATATGACTAATTTAGTATGCATCCTAAATAATCTAGTAATCATAAACCTTTGATACAACAAAGACAAGCGATAATTATTAAACTCCAAATAAAATGGTATAAATAATAAAGATTCATGCTTAGAACATTGTATTCATCCTTAATAAATAAAAGATTTAGCTACTCATATTATAAAAATGAATGGTTTCCCTTCAAATAGGTAAACCTTATGTTTTGGGATGTTTATTCTATTAAGAGATTTGGAGTAAAGAGATATTATAGATATATTAGAGATGTTAGAGATCTCTTTTATAGCCTTCAATATTTGTCCTTTAAGTATCCTCTCATCCTAGGGTTTAAAACCCATTGCGTCCAAGTTTCCTCTATTTAGAAGTCCAAAACGTTTCAAAACTTGTCTTTCACGTTTGCACAATCATTACGGTCCTTTGGCACGACCTGGATGACTCCAAACACCCAAAAATCACTCGAATTTATTGTATGGAAAGTTCCAATAATCATAATGGATATTTTATAAAACCTTGAAGACTTTTAGGGACCAAAAGCGACCTTATTATGCCTGAAAAATCTCAAGACTTGTCATGGTTATCTTTTAGGGTCGTCATGGTTTTTTCCCGTCTATTTGCATCTCACTCTTTTTGTGTTGGATTTGTCTCTTTGTTCTATTCTAAATGGTGAAAATGAAATCTTGTATTTAAATGAGTTCCATTTGAGATTTGGTCATTTTCCGTTGATATACTTCAAATCCTTGCTCATTTTATCACATTGTAGCTTCTTTTCAGATGATTCGCCTAATAAAAGATATAAACCATAAAACAACCGTAATACATGGTAACACACAAGAAGTATATCTAAAAAAAGTATGTAATCTTCACTCTTGCAATGTCCTATGTGCAAGTTCAAGGCATATACCCTATTCTTGGACAGGAGTCAAAAGTCAGTGAAGAATGCAAATGTATTACCATTAGCCTTTATCGCCTTGCACCTTTCGCAAAACAAGGGTAAGTTGGAATTGTGTGGAAGATACATCTAAGTAATCTTTCTTGTAAATCATGTTTGCGAAGAAAATTAATATGCATTGAAGCTTCACAACCCGGTCACTGCATTTACAAGTGATGTGCATCTGGGAGTTTCGGTATGCGTGGCTTGGTGCTGGTCCGTCAAAGAACTTGCCTCAATTTTTGAATCTAATATTCTAATACAATTTAATAAAGTATATATTTATAAGGTGCTGGATTTGTATTTAATATAAGAAAAATTATTTAAGAGAGAGATGTCTCGCTTAGGTTTTTTATCTCTACGTATATATAAAACCTAAGAACCCTTCCCACCTGATGTGGCATGTGTCCATTAGACTTAGCTTAAAAGAACCTGCATTTTTAAGAATGATAGTTTTACAAATACGACACATAAAATATCAATAGATGATAATTTTAAGAAGAGGGATCTCCCCATTGTGGGTGTAATAATTTAGATGCCAAAAAACATTATTGATTTAGTCTACTAAATTCAGCTTCGGACTAGATTAGGTTTAAGAAGTAGAGTATGAAATTAAAGTTATCCCTGAAGATTAAAGATTGAAGACTCACGAAGACATCTACGTTAAAGGATAACAATAATACTTGATTATTTGTTTATTTTCCTCTTTATCTATCGGGAAAAAAAAGTGCTCAGTCTTTGGGTTAATTCTTGGCTTTGTTTCTAAGCAACCTAGGCTTGATCATTCATTATAAATAGAGGTTTCATGTAACTGCGCCATCCATCCTTTGGAATATTGTGTGTGAATTATATAAGGTTGTTTTCCGCATCTTTATTCTTCACGAACAAGAGTGATATTCTAAAAGATTTTACTTGGGGATCGTAAAGCATAAGCAAGTTATCTTTTCCATATACCTTGTATCTAGGTGATTTTCATAAACCCTAAATTTTATATATCAATATATCTATAAATTATTTTTACTTGATCTTATGAGATAGAATCAATTAGCTTTTGAATGTGTAAACACTAATTGTTGAGGAGCATATTCTAAAGAGAGATAACGTTCTGCTACAGAATTTAGATTACTATCTATTAAAAGAGTTGGTGTTCTGCTAGAAGATCTAAAAGAGCAATTCCTAGGTAATTTTCATAAACCCTAGATTTTATAAATCAAGGTATCTATAGATTATTTTTAGTTGACCTTGTGAGATAGAATCAATTAGGTTCCAGAATATGTAAACCCTAATTATTGAGGAGCATATTCTAAAGAGAATTAACGTTCTGCTAGAGGATTTAGATTAGTATCTGTTAAACAGAGTTGGCGTTCTGCCAGAAAATCTACTAGATCAATCCCTAAAGAGAACCAGTGTTCTGCTAGGAGTGTTACAGGTGAACTAATACAATTGAAGCAGGTATTACATCTAATATGAAATCTAATAGTAGGAAATTGTTGTATCGGCTAAACCAGTGTGTGTTTAATCTGGACTAGGTCTGGGGTTTTTGAGGAAAATTGTAATTTTCCTCGCTAACAAAAATCTCTCGTGTTTGTGTTATTTCTTTTCCACATAGTATTATTTTATCTTTATAATTGAAATATCACAGGTTGTACGTATAAACCTACATAATATTAACTCAGCTCTAAAGAACCCACCAGAATCGTTCTTGTTGAATTCTTGTCTTGAAATATAGATTACAAGACTTGTTGTTGTTGGAATTCGGTTCGTGAACAGTTCGGGTATATACTAGGTTTACCTTGTTAAGACAATCTTATATACAGTTTCGTAACCGGACATATAGATTGTACAAGGATTGTTCATATAGGTTCCTGAAATAAAAAGTTGGTGGTGTACTAGTTACCCTCTCCTATTCACTTTTGCTCTATCAGAAATTTCAGACTTATGCGATCCATTTTTATTTTTTTTTATAACTTCCTCCCTTCTATCTGGGCTTCAGATGGCATAATCTGGTTATGGAAGAGAAAAACGATTTCGAAGTTTGTAATATTTTCCATGGGGTATATACTCTTTCTATGGTTGTAAAGAGCATGAGTGATTCTTTTCAATAGTTTCTTACGGAGTTTACAGTCATAATAATCCTACTTGTAAGTAATACTTACGAGAGGAATTCAATTATGTGAGACCTCTTCATCCTTTACCATGGGTGGTGGCAGGATATTTCAACGTTATTAGTTTTTCATGCGAGGAAAAAGGAGGTACAATCCTTTTTAGTTGTATGAAACACTTTATGAATTTCATAGAAACACATAATCTTATTGATTTACCTCTGCATGGTTCACACAATATATGGTCTATGGGGCCTCTTCCTAGCAAGGCCGTCTTACAGTTTCGGGGTGTCCTAGGCGAGCTTCAATTTTGGGACCTTTTTATGTGATAGTTAGTCAAAAATATAAGCAATTTTTTTAGTTTTGGAGATAAGTTCACATACTACTAAAAACGATAGTTTAGATTTAGCTTGTTACAATTGTCTGTTATATTTGTAAATGTAACAAAATCATTTAGCAACACTTACGAATGTTAGTCATTCATTTGTAAACAATTTTTTTTCGGGCCCCCAATAATTTGGGGCCGTAGGCGACCGCCTAGCTCGCCTGCACACTAAGACGGCCCTGCTTCCTAGATCTAGTCCAGTTATTACTTATCACACAAATTGACAAGATTCTACATGTTTAGTTTGAAACAATTTATTTGTTGGAAACTAAATAGTAAGTCAAAAAATGATCATGTGAAAATTGCCTTGAAACATCTTACATAATTTGTGTGAGACGGTCATTTGACGTCGACTCGGAATATTTCGTATTCATCATTCGATCACTTGAAAATTACCTATTAGCTAATAGTTTGTGTGAGACAGCTATTATCGTCTTCGAAGGATGTTTCAATGATTGAAATGGGAGTTTAGAACAATTAACCTTTGTCTGGATACAACAGAGTATGCATACCAGTATGCAAACTGTTTTGGTATGATTCAGGTCCGGAAACCTTGTTTGCATACCAGCATGCGAACATTTTTAACTGTTAAACTCCGGGAACCAATTTTGCATACTAGTATCTGAACGGTTCTACCTGAGTTAAGGTCCGGGACATCAGTATGCATACCAGTTTGCAAACTGCTGGACAAGACCAAAGTCCGGAACTAAAATTTGCGTACCCGTTTGCAAACTTAGTGATTAAAGTTCTAATTTCGGTTTAAGTATGATTCCGTATTCATGAACAAATACATTTATAAATTAAGGAGTGCAATCTTTGCAAACCGTGGCTTAATGTTCATGAATTGATTCTTGTATAAGTACTTTGTACAATCATGAATCAAATCCGATTTTGTTTCAATTGTGTCTTGTATACTTCTATGAGATATAAACAATTGAAAAACTCTACGAGTAACATAATTAGATTCATTTAATTATCTTTCGTATTTGATTGATCATCATATTTGATCTAGAAGCATTAGATGAATGTGGTTAAGACAAAAGTGTTCATATGGCTAACTTCGGTTAACTATTGTTGAGCCAACTCAATATACACGTTTAGGTACGGTATACCCATATCTAAATGAAGGTATATTTCATTTGTGTGTAACAATCTAAGACCATATAATTATGGAGAGATATTGCTTTGGTTTTAAGCAAACTTAGCTTGAATCTTAAACCAGGTTTTCATCTAATGGTGAATATTGAATGCTTTGTTTCTAAGCTAACCTGGCTTTGATTATAAGCAAACCCTGATTTGAAAGACTATACAAGGGAGAACTCTAGCAACTAGAAAACCTAATCCCGATATTTTTCTGTGTCCTAGTTGCGACTAGAGTCGGAACTCCTTTAACCTAGGTTTTCCCATAACCGTTATAGGTTAACGACTTGAAGACTTCATTTGGGATTCGTGAAGCCTGACCCAACTATATTCTCTATATTTTCGTGTTCTTATGTTAGTTTTTCTATTGTATTGAGTACTATCTTCTCTAAGATATGCTCGAGATTTATCTCTGAAAGGTAAGATATAAAAAGTAATCACAAAACTCTTCGTCTCATTCTTTGTGATTCCATAATAACTTCTTCTACTACCATCTAGTTAAGTTATTGTGAGTGATTGATATTTCTAGGATGTTATTTGGGAATATAAGACCGGATTATCAGTTGGTTTCATGTTCACCTTGATTCATCAAAAGCCTGAACAAAAACTTTATAGGTACTTCCGTGGGAGACAGATTTATCTATCAAAATAGACTTATCTGTGGGAGAAAAATTTATTTATAAGTCTTAGACTTTTGGTAGTAGCAACTCTTAGTTATGGGTGAGATCAGTTAAGGCAATCAAGTGCATAGAGTCCTGCTGGGATTCAGAGACGTAAGGAACGCGACTGTACCTTAGTCGGTGTGAGACTTGGTTAGGGCTCAACTACTTTACAGTATGAAGTTAACTTGTAGTAGGCTAGTGTCTCTAGCAGCTTAATACAGTGTGGTGTTCAAATCTGGACTAGGTCCCGGGGTTTTTCTGCATTTGCGGTTTCCTCGTTAACAAAATTGCTGGTGTATGTGTTATTTCTTTTCCGCATTATATTTGTTTATATCATTGAAATATCACAGGTTCTGCGTAATTCAATCAATTAGTAAATCCAACCTTTGGTTGTTTATATAAATTGATTGACACTTGAGCATTGGTCTTTGGTGCTGTTTTTCTTGTTATTCTCATACCAGTCAGTTCACGGACTCCATCTTGTTGATTTGCTGATTGATTTGATAAAGAGATATAACCCTTGGATATATTTCCTTGATTGAGTCTGACTGTCTAGTTGATTCTCTTGGAATTATATTAGAGTTAGTCCATACATATTGCCGAACGAAATTTTTGGTGTGGTTGTTAGACCCCCGTTTTTTCACTGTCAAAGGATAGGGTCAAGAAAAAGCACTTAGTGCCAATGACTATCCTATCATCTTATTCGATAAATGTTGGTATCTTATTAAAAATGACATGTTTGCTTCTTTCAGGAGCTCTACACCGATAATTGTTTCTCTAGTATCATCAATATCACCTATGATGCTCCAATTCCAAAAGGTGATCAAACTGAAACCCATCATAGATTATAGGCCTATCAGCATTTTATCTAGAGCGTACAAGATACTGTCAAAAGTTTTGAAAAACGGGTTAAAGTTGTTTATCGAAAAAAAGTCATCTCCTCCAATCAGGCCGCTTTTTAAAAAGTAGACATTTACATGGTGGTTATTGCTAATGAGTTAGTAGACACTTAGGCTTCGTAATAATATCAATATTCTAATTGTGAAATTGGATCTCGAAAAAACTTTTGACCAATTATGTTGGTCATATTTAGATTATATACTGCAAGCAATGGGGTTTGGTGAGATGTGGAGAAAATTGTCTGGAGTTTGTATTTCTACAGTGTCTCTGTCTATTTTGATCTGGATGAAAATTTCCTTATCTCTCTCCTCTCTCTCACTCCATCTTCTTTAAAAAAAAACATCATCAAGAACTCTTCTCTGCTCAGATCTGGTCCATTTTAGACCAAATCTGAGCAGAATTCTTCTCTATTCCTTGCTTTTTATGTTAGTCAGTAATTGTAGCTTAGCTATTATCATGTTTTATACTTATCTACACCATTATGGTGGTTTTATCTATTCTTTTGAGGTTTATTTTCACTTTAATGGCGATTCTTGGTTATTGGGTTAAGTTTTAAGATCAATAGTGATGCTCTTCAACGCCGAACTCTTCATCTTTGTTGTCTCCGACGACGAAATCTTCATTATCAACTCATCCGAAGACGGAATCTTCAACGGAGATTTCTTTGACGACGGAAACTTCATCACTAGTTACAAGAGATTTGAGCAAATCACTATTTTGGGAGCATATCTTTCTAAAGAAGAAAAACAAACAAAATGGTTAGATTTTAATTCCGAGAAAAACCATTCCTTTGGTTAAATCGGATGTTATTCATACTTGTATTTGTCTTACTCTGGGAGTCCTTCTCTTTCTCTTGTCGATTTTCTCGGTATTGTACTTTTACGGTATGTTCTTGTTATTCTCTTATTTTTGATCTTAAACTTATTGTAACCTCCAATTTCCATAAATGAAAAGGTTCCTTGTTTATCATATATATAAAAAGGAATCTTTGGTAAAATTAAAAACAGTAGAGGAGTTCGACAAGGTGACACAAAAACTCATATGCGTTTTAATCTTGTCGTTGAAGACCTAAGTAAACTTCTTTGCAGAAAGTCTTGCGTTCATCAGAGGTTTTAACTACTTTTAAGTTTTGTCCCAGTAATAGGTGACCTATATTATTAAACAAGGGGATATTTCTATAACCACCATTTTAATTGATTATTGTGTTAGTATAAAAAATATGTATAATTTGATAGCCATGTTTATATTCGTTATGTAGGTGTTTTGAAATACATTTCAGCGATATAGAGTTTATGAATGTCGGTGGTATAGTTTGATAGATAAACCGTTTTTAAATTTTACTAATTATTATACATAAATGTATAATTATAAAAGATATCCTCGTCTCTCTTCTTTGCCTTGAGAATTGTTCAAAGTTCAAACTTGAACTAGATCACCTATTTATAGGACGGAGAGAGTATTTCTTGACGAACAGGATTTCACACCTTTAATATTTGGATCGTGGTATTAAAAATCATATAAGTTACGAGTTGACTCGTATGATTCGAGTCAATTTTCATTCGCTTCGAACTGAATCTTCATTGAACTGTGAAGACTCATTTCTTTTTTTCTTTGTGGGATTTTAACACTTTTTCTTTTTTAGTTTTATTATTCGGTCAAAGTTTGGGTTATACTAAAAGAAATATAAGGTGACAAAGTAGAAAGTGAGTTGTCGAGGATTTTCATTTCGCCTCTCAGACCTCCGATAACGCTCACATCTCCCTAACCACTATACCATACTGTTTGTTTTGATTAATATAGAAACTACTTAAACTTTATAACTTACTAGCGCAACAAGTATTTATTACTTTTGTCGAATGTTCCCATAAATCAATATTATTTGTAGGCAAACGAATCTTCAATTCACGATTTAACTTGCGATTTGATTTTTAAAAATAAAAAACCAATTCACGATTCAAAAACCTTGTTGTGGATTGCACAATCACCTATGTGTAAGCACCATTTTGCATTTTGTGGTGAGCATCATCATGGATGCTCTAATACGAATGGCCTAATTTCCACTAGTCTAGCCAAGTTCAAATGTGACAGATACGTAGATTTAATTAACAAAACCATAATCTGTTCAACTTAGCAAGCACTCCTAATCTAAAAAGCAGGCTCCTAAATTTGGCTTCGGATTCCAAGCGCATATGAAATGTGTTCTTTACGTTTCTCGGGGATGCTTCCCAGGTGATTTAGAGAAAGAGAGAAAATTTAAGACATTGGATAGTGGAGTCAGATCTGATCTAGTATATGTAAATAAATATAATCAGCAAGAAAAATTCTGCATTAATAATAATAACCGGTATACACCAACAATCTTATATACAAACACCAAATTCTTATTTCAGTAACAAAAAAAAAAAAATAAAAAAAAAATAAGAGTCATTAATCAACTAATGCGTGTTGATAAAACAGAAAAGAAGTGTACTTTGTGTGTAGTGCTAACTAGGGTTGTAAATTCGGGCAGGCCGGGCCGCCCGACCCAAAAATTAAGACAGGTCGGGCAGGCCAGGCTTAATATTTGTGAGCCCGTAAACAAATTCAGGCCGGACAGACCGGCCACAAGTAGATAATTTGCTACCCAAAGACCGTCCAAAGCCCGCTTTTTATACGGGCAGGCCAGATTGGGCCGGACATGCCACTATTTTGAATTTTTTTTTTTTTAAGTTTAAATTTTCAAATGAACGGCATTAAATACAATATCCTTTCCTTTCCAACATCGCATATCGTAAGTGATAGTATTATTTTATATTTATATTACACTGACAAATTTTTAATTTTAGCCTATAATAAATAATTAATTAGAGTACAATAAATTTTCTAATAAGAAAATATATTACCATTAATGTTTTGAAAAGGTTAATTATAAGTAAAAATAATTATATATTTTATTTTTCTTGACACAAAATTGACAATTATAAAATTGTAATTTTTAAGTCTTTTTAACAGGATATTAAATGATTAATGGCACACAGAAGGCTTTCAGGTCGGGCACCAGGCCGGGTATCAGGCCGGGCATCATAATTAATCGCAAAGCCCGAGACCGCCCAATAAATTAATCCGGGCCAGGCCGGGTGGTCCATGACGGGCCATAACTGGCTTTGGGCTAATTCGGGTACAGACGGGCTCGGGCGGGTACAGGCAGGCCGAGTATTTTCGGGTATTATTTACACCCCTAGTGCTAACCCCATAGTAGTGCTAGGTTGACCGTGACAAATCCCGGGAGAGAGAGCCCTGGCCTCCCACCAGGAGCTAACAAGGGCCGGTTAAGTTTCTCTCTTCCCGGATTTTCACCGGGGATTTGTCACGGTCAAAGTAGCATTATTGATAACCCCATAGATGTGCTATTGTACTCGTCAAGAAAAAGAGAATATCATCACTGCATATGCATATGAGTGAGATGGGTTCTGGACACATGCAGTTGTTTGAGGTGATGTATACTGTAGAGAGTCCAGTGAGTAACTGGAAGCATTAAACGAGGAGCAGCAGGCCGCCCCATTACGAGGCATAGACTATGGGTCAAACCTATCAGTTCCACAAATATGTCCATTGGTAACCACCACTATGTGAGATAAACAAACTATACAGACGATGCAATAATGTAAAATTTCTCCACCCCGGAGCCTTCCTTGGCATAAATGCATGTGGTGATGCGAAGAAACAGCTCAGCTTTCAATCTCCAATGTTATCAACAATCTCAATAATCTGATATTATAAACAATAAATTAAGTGAGCTTCACCGACTCTACTTAACCTATCTTTCCTTAGTTAGCTGCATTAACTATCATTCTATAGTTTAACATTACTTTATCTGATAACAAGATCTAATCAAAATTCTATATATGAATTTCTTTACAACTACTAGCTAGCTAGAGTCTTGTCTTCATTTGTGTATCCATGACTTCACTTCAGTTGGAGGTTTACAACTTTAAGGTTCTTCAGTGAGCGAGTGACCAGTGACTGCAGTCATGTACACTCACAGCAGTAGTAGTTCATCACTTCATTTCCTAGTCCTAGTCCTGATCAGCTCTTTGGTCTCTTTAGCTCAGCCAACTCTTGCTGACCCTTACGAGAGAACACCAACTGCACAACCGCCATCAAAAGTCGCGGCTAAAGTATTTCCACCACAAACTTACAGCTGCAATGACCCAACTACGAACTGTTTCCAGAGAAACATCGCGTGCCCACAAGAATGTCCTATGTTGAAACCATCTAGTGCTAGAGATAAAGCTTGTTTCATCGACTGCAACTCCGTTTCTTGTGAAGCCATATGCAAGAGTAAGTTCTAAATGATAGATCCATCTCATTGTTTCCATTTACGCAGCATGTACGCAAAAAGTTATATTTTTGTTTTTATTCTTTTGTGTAGATCGCGTGCCAGACTGCACAGGAATTGGGTCAGCCTGCTACGATCCAAGGTTTGTTGGAGGAGATGGTGTCATGTTTTACTTCCATGGAAAGACTAACCAAACTTTCAGTTTAGTTTCTGATACCAAGTTTCAAGTCAATGCTCGTTTCATCGGGAGAAGACCACAAGGAAGAAACCGTGATAACACATGGATTCAAGCCCTTGGTTTCATGTTCAATACCCAGACATTCACCTTAGCTGCAAAGAAGGTAGCTCAATGGGATGACCTTGTTGATCAACTTGTTTTCACGTACAATAACGAACCGCTGACCATTGAAGAAGGTCATCTCAGTACATGGGTCGCATCAGACGGTCAACTAACAGTTGAAAGAACATCAACACGCAACCGTGTGTTAGTAAAACTGCCAGGCATTACTGAGTTTTATGTAAATGTAGTCCCTGTCACCAAAGAAGATGATCGCATTCACAATTATCAGATACCATCTGATGACTGTTTTGCTCATTTGGAAGTTCAGTTCAAGTTCTTGGATCTGTCAGAGAGTGTTGAAGGTGTTTTGGGTCAGACTTATCGACCTGACTTCATAAACCCGGTTAAGAGAGGTGTTTCCATGCCGGTAATGGGTGGAGAAGACAAATTCAAGACATCGTATCTCTTATCTTCAGATTGTAGGCGCTGCATTTTCTCGTCCGAGAATTCAGACGACGAAACCAATTCTTTGGTTTTGGATCCAACCATGACTGTAGATTGTACTAGCAGAACGAGCAATGGCTACGGAGTTGTTTGTCGCCGATAAGTTTAGATAGTTAAAAGAGAGTATTAAGCAAAGGCGTTTAGTTTGAATAAGTTCTATATTGAAGTAAATTAATCGAAGTTTTATACGTAATATCGATCAGTTTTCTTTTACATACCGTCTTTATTTTTTTCGATGTTTCCTGGTGTCAAAAAAACAGATCCTGTTGTGTTTACTTGAAGTTTCGTAATGAAACTGAAACTGTTTTAATGCGCATTCGGTTTCGCTAGTTAAAGATCCAAAACAACTAGGCTAATTTAATTGCATAAGTTTTCTTTCATTAAATAGATGCATGTCGAGTTCATTTATATATAGCCTTCTCCACATCTAAGCCAAGCACCACTTCTACCCATACATTTTCAATCCATCAAAACTGATTTGTGCGTATAGTATCTGAAACTTGTAATCTTTTTTCTATTTTTCTATTTTCATCAAACAAACGAAACAAGACTTAAGATGGCCTACTCCAAAGGCAATCCTAGTTATGCATCCTGTGCTCTTACTGTCTTGCTTCTCATTTTCCTAGCAAGCCCAATTTTCGCCATGAACGTGATCGACAAATGTTGGCGAACTAATCCTAATTGGAGGAGAAACCGTCAGCAACTAGGGCGTTGCTCGGTGGGTTTTGCAGGAAAAATGACAAACAATATAGGACGGGGTGCGACTCATTACAGAGTTACCGATCCGAGTGATGACCCGTTAAATCCTAGATATGGGACATTGAGATATGGGACTAGCAAGCTGAGAGGAAAGGTTTGGATCACTTTCCAAAGGAATATGCACATCAAACTCCAGAAGTCACTTCTTGTTGGTAGTTTCACTACCATCGATGGCAGAGGAGTTGATGTTCACATTGCCGGTGGGGGTTGCTTCTTGCTTCAAAGGGTAATAAACACAGTACATAGTTTGTTGTTTCCAATTTTCTATTTTGATGCTAAACTCATTGATAAATTCACAATCAGGTGCATGATGTGATCATCCATGGTCTTCGTTTCCATCAATGTCGCGCCCAAACTCCTGGCCTTGTGTTAGGACCAGGTTCAAAGATTGTAAATCTTGGACCTGTTGACGGAGATGCAATCCGGATGGTGAGTTCTTGGAAGATTTGGATCGATCACAACACCCTTTCTCAATGCCAAGATGGTCTAATTGACGTCACACGTGGGTCTACTGACATAACCATCTCAAACAACTGGTTCAGAGACCATAACAAGGTGATGCTTCTAGGTCATGACGATGGGTTTACTCAGGATAGGAACATGAGGGTAACTGTAATCTTCAACCACTTTGGTCCAAATTGCAATCAGCGAATGCCAAGGTAACCGGAATTTCTACATAATTTGCTCAAGAAATCGGTATCAGCAATGCTGACTGCTCTGCTCCAACTTCATTTACTTTTCTGACAAACAAATTTCACAGGGTGCGTTTTGGATATGCTCACGTCGCAAACAATCTATATAATGGATGGGGTGTGTATGCAATTGGAGGAAGTATGAATCCAAGTATAAAGAGTGAAGCCAATCTTTTCATCGCACCAAAAGGAAAGAAAGAGGTCTGAATATTGTTAAATTTTATCTGTAGAACTAAAAGAAAATTTGACTGATGATAGCCCTTTAACTGGAAGCATTTTACAACCCAGAGTTTTTGTTAACCAACTAAAGAAATAAGTTAATACAGGTGACATGGAGGCAGGACGGATTAGGCAGAAGCCAGTCATGGAATTGGAGTTCTGTGAGGGATAGATTCATCAATGGGGCATCTTTCAGGCAGACAGGAAGGCGTGTGGCAAGCCCGCGATACAATCGTGACCAGAGCTTCCCAGTCGCAAATGTTGGAGCAGTAAGGTCATTAACAAGTTCATCAGGTGCCTTACGATGCACTACGAGATCCATATGCTGATTGGAAAAGTGACGTTCAGTTGTTTGAAAAGCAAGATACTAAGTTTTACTATCTAGTTTCAAGAACTTTTTATTGTTTACTATAGTTTTTGTTCTTTATCAATAAACGCATGCAAAAGAGATAGATACTCAGGTATGCTGGTATAAAATACTACTAAAATATGTCTGGGAATCGATATATGAATTAAGATACACAGTTGCATCAATACATACCACATGTTCAGTAGTCAGTCTTCTTCGTCATCAGAACTTTCATAAGCTAAACCTAATAGGCTCCTGACAGGATTTTCTGGTTTAGGCTCTGCTTTTTCTTCATTATTAGGCTTTAAAGGAGGGAGCTCTTTCTCGATCTTGTGCTCGATTCTTTCGTTTGTAGAAGGTTGGCCACTTGAAACTGCGGCAGGTTGATTTGCACTAGATGGGCTAGACACTCTGTGTCGCTTAGGTCTAATCTCGACAATCTTTTTGAGGAGATCTTGTTGCCTGCATTTTCACAAATCACAACAATCAATCTCCATTCAAGAGCTTAAAGAGGCTCAAAAGTGTCAGCTTCAGACAAGGAAGAGCTACCTGATCCCACTTTTCGGCTTCGGTTCAACACGAAGGGGCAAAGGCACTGGCGCAGGCCCAGAGTCTGCTAAACTTGCAGCTTTGTATCCTTCAGTTAAGAAATACAGATAAAAGGTACATAGATAACATAGAGCAGAGAGTGTTTATGAGTGTGTGGGCGTGTGTGACTGAAACAGAGAGACTCTTATATTCTATTGCACCAATTTCTTATTTAACAACACATGCAACATTCTGTAAGGATATTTTAAATGCAGCAAATGCCCGTTTCTCAGTTCGACGTAACATGCGTTCAGCATCCTCTTCAGCTTCCATCTGTTCCTTGAGGTAGAGCAGGTCATCGCTGTCCAAAGCTGCATCCATTTGATTAAACTAACATAAAAAACAAAATCCCCCTGAAAATGGCTTAGAGATAGTCACATGTACACTGCATGAGTATGTCATGTTCGTGAGAAGCCTTTCCTGATAGATACACTTACCGCCTCTCCCGTGAAGGTAACCTCCTCTTTCTCCAGCAACCTCCTGCATCTGCTCGCATTAACCACCCGGTAAGAAGCCAAGAACCCTGCCAGGGCACGTTATGAGAAGACTTACAAAACATAATCCAAACAAGAGAGAACAAGCACTTGCTCATTAATCCGAAGAACACCAAACTAACTACCACAATTCTCTTTCGATAAGTAGCACACCACCATTACAACTATCCAAGTGTATAAGAAACTAAAAAAAGTTGGAGCTATAAGTATTTCCTTCTGATATTCAGACAAAGTTTACCAAGCACGAAAGGCAAGCAATTACAAAAGTTTAAAGATGTTGAAGTCTTGAAGAAATATGTTCTCATCTGACAAGCACGGCTCGGTTAATAGAGAACTCCTACTAAGCTTAAACTGACAGTAAAGCATTATACCAACAGATTCGACACGACGTAGAATGACGATACATTATTTTTCTATTTGGTCAAAGGGAATATTCAAACAAAGAGATTGATGAAGAATAAACAAGTTCCCTATAATTTAAGTTCCCTACAACTCCTTTTCTCTTCTCTCATGTCAAGTTGCACACTTGCCGCATCCAGCAGAATTGAAACTATCAGATTGTTTTCCTATGTTGTACCACATTTGAGCTAATAACTGTCCACATCAATCTTAATCCAAACAAATGTTATGCTGCCCAGTTTGTTCAAATTGTAAGTTAACAGATAAAGGGGAACTGTCTTATTCCATATAAATACTAATGAACTGATCAAAGTGTATAAATTCGTTTCTACCCAAAAGTACAACAATCATAGTTTACTTAACAATGATGATACCAGGGTAGATTCACTAACCTTGGCTACCATGCGTTGGAACGTAACGTCTTCATCATCAATTTTATCCTTACCCTTCCCAAATTTCTTATCTGAGTAAAATCAACAAAACCAACCAAACCAAATTAACATTGATGATAAAACCCTAAAACAAGAATTTTCAATACTAACAGCATCCTATTTAAAACAATAACATCTGCATCATCAGTCTTTAAAATAGACAAAACCCAGAAAGAAAATCCACTTAGAAACCCTAGAATGTACACTAACAAAGACAAAGACAGACAAAGAAAGAGAGAGATGGGAGTGTTACCTTTAGGGTCGCTAAGATTGGTATACTCTCGAACTTCTCTTCCAGCCATTAACGATAAAACTAACAACAATCAATAGTACTTGAAGGATTGATGAAAACCCTAATGAGAATCAAGAATTTGTGGGAGTTGTTTTGCTTCACGAATCAAATTGGGGATTCTAATTTCCGACTTAGTTTTATATAGTAAACCTTGAAACGTTTAATGGAACATCAAAAACCAGAAGTAGGAATAAAGGGGCTACCTTTTAGTCCGGTTCTTATGGGGCATGGCAAAGGTGGCCCGGCAAACTTGCCTCGTCATGGAAAAACGACCGAGTCTATTGCCAGCGGTCAAGAATATGTCGCTCGATTTGAAGTCTGCAGCTAATCATCAAATTTATTTTCGATTATTGATTTTTTAACGTTTATAAATACACACCTTCCCTTATTATTTCATTTGCCTGATTTAACATATTTCTTTCTCCACCTTTTTGACATTTTATCTCCAAATTTTTTTAGTCAAACCTGTTTTTCTCCAAAAAAAATAAATAAATAAATAAATAAATAATAAAAAAAAATAATGAATAACCCAAGAGGAAAGAGAAACATAAAAGACAAAATTGTAAGTAATATCTCTATGAATGGATTAACTTGGGCTCGTAAGAAACAACAGGAGTTCGATATGTCTAAACAATAAGTTGGTCATGGTGTCCGTGATGGAACCAAGAACCTCCGCCTAGAGCCTAGTTAGCAATTCGGGATTCGGCAAACGTACGGAACGGCGAACGTACGAGTATTATACGGTTTTATAAAATTCAGATTCGTCCCAAAATTCGGTCAACGGGACGTGATTCGTCAGTAATTCGGAACGGCATACGTACGTGTATAATTCGATTTATAAATGTGAGTTCGGCTCTGAAAATTCGGTATCTATATATAACAAATAATTTGTATTTATAAGGTCATAGACCAATTTTTATGCATATGTGTGAGTTATTTAAAGAAAAAATAAACTTAATATGATGATATTAATAATATATACAACATTAGTTATCCAAGAGGACGTCGTATGGTGGTTTAGATGCTTGGTTAGTGAGTTTGAGATCTCTCTCACCTTCACCTTCAAATCTCTTCACTCGTTTTTGTTTCATAAAAATTACAACACGTCTAATATTCGGTCGTATATGCTCGGGAGGCAGTAAAGCCCAAAAAGTGGAGTCTTTGAAAAGTAAAAGCTAAAGAATTTATGGCGAATTAAGCGGACGTATCATTCGGGATACGTAAAATTCGTGAACGATTCGCAAATAATCTGGGAATGCCACATAATACGCGACTTGGGTTCGGAATTGCAAACGTACGCAAATAAGACGGTAAAATTCGTAATACGGTAAAATTCGTGAATGATTCGCGAATCGAACTTACTAACTAGGGCCTAGAGAGGCTAAAAAAGATTCCTTCGTCTCATATTTACTCATCTCAATTGAATAACATAAATGTCGCAAAGGTATATAAAGTGAGTAAAACCTTACACGTAGCTTTTTAAAGTTCAGCTCAATTAACAAAACTTGTTATTTTGACTTGGGCATACAAAATGATGAACGGATATGTCAGGACATTGTATAGATTCCAGATAGGATCACGAAATTATGAACAAATATATCAGAATATTTCAACATTATAATTTTGTTATTGTTTGTGATTGATGTTAACAAATTTTGATATTTACGCTAATTTGGTATCTTGTTATTAGGTTAGTCTTAGCTTTCACCTAGGCTAGATTTAACAAATTTGGAAACTATATGGGCCAAATAGCTTTTTACAAGATTTGGGTCCCCTTGTTCCATCGGTCCATGTATAGTGCACTTCATGCGCGTATATCTAGCAATTTAGAGCTTGTTAATTCAACTAAACTAAAAAGTGGTTGATCTGAGTTCAGATAAGTGTTTGATTTCCCAACTCCCCTCAGTTAAAGGAAGAGACCGACTATATCCTTGGTGGCATTTGAGTTCCCCCTCCTCTCCGATGTCACGTATATTTTAGGGATTGTGTGATTTTGGAAGTTGGGTTTGCAAAATAGGAAATTTCAAGATGTCGACATTGTGAGTAATTTGAACATGTGCACAAATCTTATCTTTTATTGTTCAAAGATATTTCTTGATACTCAAGGTGATATCCCAAACTGAAATGTTTGAGAATCTTTTTATTAAGATATTCAAATGTATATGTTTTATTTTTCCACCAAGTAAAACATATCTCTGGAAGATATATTAGTAAAGTGTACTAGTATACCAGCTAATTTTGAGTTGTATATAGGTATTTCGGTATTACAATTGAATATTGGTTGGGATTAGACAAAATCGAAAATAGGAATATATGGCAAATCTTTAGACATTTTCGGTTATGGAAATTCTTCAGTGTCCAAACTACCTTGGTTCATAATTAGTGAAGTTTATTCTTATTACAAACTTATCATAAGGCATGCACTTCATTTTGTAGTCACTGTTGTAGCCGACTAATAGTATTACTTGTAATACTATATTGGAGAGGAGAATAACCTAATTAGGAAAAATCTCTTACGTCCTTTAAAGACTTCCATGGGATCAAAAGCGTCTAAATAGTACAATTGGTGAGAAACTAGAATTTGCATTGTTATTTTAGTTTTCCATTATTGATTTGATTGACTAACGGTTGTTAAAACTTGATTGCACCTAGTTTCTTTATTCTAAGAACCTTCTCTTCTGATACAAGGTCACTCAAAATAGATCAAGGATTAATGGTAGTGCATATATGTTTTTAGATCTGACGATAGGCTTGTGATCATCCATTGTTAATATACTCTGTTACGTGCATTGTCGGTCACAAGGTATCAAGATTGTTTGTGTAGGTACTTTGAAGACAAGAAGATTTCTTGTTGAATTCTCATCTTTGTGATTCACTTCGTGCATACACTTGATCGGTTGGGATCCGACTAAGTGTTGTTTATCTTTGATAGACAATTGATTACTAGTCGTAGTAAATCAAAAAATTATTATTTTATGGTATTCTTTAGTACCATAATAGTTTGTATATCTGGATCTGGTTACCTTAATAATACTGATATTGGTAGATCTTACTGAACAAATGAGTTTATTAGATTAAACGGAAGTGCCTTTGTTGAACTCAACATATATCTCTGGTTTACTTCTTGATATTGAATACCGAAAACGTATTAGTCCTTTGTTGTTTTGGAAGACGATCCAAAAGAGTTGAGTGCTTGAAGTCTTCACAGGGAGGTGAAGCAACTTATGATAGTGAACTCTATCTTAAGATTCAGTGCATTGGCCAGATTAATTTTAGGCTTAGGGATACTGAGGAAACTAGGTAACTAGGGGTAGATTACTTGGTATCAACTACACGAAGTTGGTAGTGGTCTTTGTGTAGCGGCTTAAATTGAGAGTATCCAAAACTGGACTAGGTACCATATTTTTCTGCATTTGCGGTTTCCTCGTTAGCAAAATCTTATGTCGTGTTATTTATTTTTCCTTTCCGCAATTATAATAATTTTTTAGTTATAATTAAAAGTAAATACCCTTGTACATTAATCAAAACACTTGGGTTGATCCTTATAATTGAGGATTGGTTTCATACTTATAATATGTACCAAGTGTACACCTTGTGGTTGTTATCTTCTTAATAGTCGCTGTCAATATTAGATCATGCAAGGTGCGTGTCATATAGGTTGATATCGAAAATATTACGGTGGACTTGGTACCCTTGTTGTTTCAAGTACCTTGATTGGTTTAATAATATTTTCAAATATACCGTTGGTATGCGACCACGGTGTTTGGGTGAGATATATTCGATATACATGCCAACTTTAGGTAGGATTCCACTTGTTATTGATTGTCTTATTTCCCAATCTCCACCACCAACGTCCGCCGCTTTCATGTCCTAGTAGACAAAGAGCTTCATCAACAGCTATGTCAGGGTTTTCTTGGGATGTGCAGACTATATATTAAAGTGGAGAGACTATCACAGTTCCAATTACTTATCAAGGTCTCGATATCACACTAATTCATATTGAGGGGGTGGGGGGGGGGGGGGTGCGTACAAGCTATACAAGACCAATATCAGGATAGGTTGAACGAGTTTGAATATTATATACACAAATTACGATCACTTCACTTGAATGAGATGAACTAGTTGAGGGATAACTTGATGTTTAACCTGTCTACTCAAGTTTCTTCCACCTATGGTAGTGGCCATGGTGATGCAGCTCTTTCTTTTGGTGGTGGTGGTGGTGGTTTTATCTTTGGTGGTGCATGTCTTTGTTTGGTGGTGGTGGAGGTTCTCCTTCTGGTTCTACTCCTAGAAATCAAAAGTCGTGTAAGTCATAAAAGTCACTGCTTTATCCAAAATATTGGCAAGAGAGACCCAAATACCACCCGGCAATGAAGGAGGCTTTGATATTGAAGCATTTCAATTAAAAACTCCTGGTAGTGGCTTTGACATTGAAGTAGATCAGCTAAAAACTCTTGGTGGTGGCTTGAACATTGAAGCACCTCGGAAATATACTCTTTATACCCCAATTACCTCAGCGACGTCAGCATTTCAAGATTGCTATCGTGCTACCCTCCTCATGAATTATCCCCTCAAATTACTTTGGAGATACTTACCTTGGTTTTACTCAACCACCAACTCGTACTCAAACAAGTGATTTTTATGTTATGTCGAGCACCACTCTTGATCTAAGAAACCTGGTCGAAATGATCTTTAATGATCAAAAAAATCAGTAGTATATAAATGTAATTTGATTTCAAGTATTTGATGTAATTGTACTGTTTTTATTCATGAAAATTATCTTAAGGTTAATATTCAAATCCAAACTGATTTTAAATTTCATTACATAGCAATTAATCAACATTGAATCCAAACGCATGAATCTTAAAGAGTTCATACCATTCATCGTAATTATATTCCATGTCATTGACTTTGAAAAATTTACTACAGGGGCCAACGTTTTCTGAATATAGAGATAAATTATAATCTAATATGATATTGATTAATTAATTAAAATTGATTTGTTCAAAATGCTTAATTAAAAATTTATTAAGATACTCATTCGTTTTTCGATGGACAATCCAGGATGATTTTGGTAAACCATCCACAAATTTCGCATAATTTCTCACATGTGATCCTTAATGATAAAAAAATATAACTTCAAGGTTCTTCCTAGTTTTTGAATTTTCAATACCGGCTAACGTGATAAACCTAATAAATATAACATCTCATAAATTAATAAAACTGGTAAGATTTATTCCCCTATCACTTGCAACTGATATCCAAACGCAACTAAGACCAACATCTTCCTCTCGTGTGTAGTAATCACGAGTCGCTTCCAAAGAGAATTATGTGAGTTGAATTGTGTAATAGATTGAATATTTTTAAAGGATTTATATATAGTCATTGGATGAGGAAACATTGTGCGATGTAAATATTGTCGAACGTCCATGACCACATGTTGTTGGCGACATAAACTTAATCACTCGATGTAGCCTCTACGGAAGGTCGAGACTATATATAGATGGGCTAAGCAATACATTTAGATCAAGACTATTATGTTTGCCACTTTTCCAGATTGATAGTGGGTGCAAAAGTGGCAAATCTGTTGATTATAAAAACCGGCCTTATCCACTAATTATTTATCTTGAAGAAATGGGAACAACGTTTCAAACTAGTTTAGTCAAACCCAATCTTTTGCTCACTGTTAGTAACCAATGTGCACCTAAAATGGGAAGCGAACAAGAAACTCTATAATGTATGTTTTTCATTAGGGATGAGCTTATTGCCATGCTTGTCCAATATATTGTTTTATCTGCATATAGGAAGACAGGCGAATTGGATGCAAACAGATTTAAGATTTTTGGATGTAAAGTCTAAATGTGCAATTTTTGGGTTCAAAGAAAAAAGAACTAAATTTTGTGTTATCTCCTGTAACGCCTCAAGTGCTCTCTACGAACTAAAAAGACTAATAAAAAAATTAATGTAGTAGTACAATGATAAAATCTTTGGGTGATAACATAAATGATTTGATTTCAAAATTTGTCAGCATTAAAAAATTTAGGGATATTTGGTTTTTGGTACTTACATTTTGTCCAAGTTTAATGTTTGGTCTAACTTTTGTCCAACTTAGGGTTTGGTACTTGGAAATAACGTTGATCCGAGTTGACCCGTTAAGCCTTGACTTCTGTTTAATAATAATTTTATAGAATGAAATAAAATCTATTTAGTTAGCACTGTTAACATGGCCGTTAACCCTAATTGATGTTCTTCCCCAAATTAAAAACTCCAACCCAATTGTACAATACTTCAATACAGTTTATTCAAAATATCAAAATTGAGGAAACACAGAACACATACAAAATCTCGAATTGCAATATTAATGAAAATTCAAGATAATTTGGGGAAACTGAGTAAACCTTAACTTACCCAATTCACAAACCACGACAGCAAGATTCAACACAAAAAGATTCAGCAAAATCCCAATTTGGGGAACTTGAGTAAAATTAAAACCTAATAAAATCGCATAAAAAGATGAATAAATAAATTATCACCAACAATTGATCGTCAAGATTCAATACGTGAACAAGATTAAATATTCTCCCCCCAATTGAAACCCTACTGAATTGAATCGTTTCTATTATGAACCCAAATTAAAACCCAAGGAAAATCAAAACCCATATTATAAACCCAAATTATAACGTAACTAAACTCTAATCATCTCTGCAACAACGATTACATAACTTTTGTTTGGCCTCTTCTTTCATCAAATTCTCTAAATATGAACCCAAATTAAAACCCAAGGAAAATTAAAACCCAAATTGTGAACCAAATTACACCGTAACTAAACCCTAATTATCTTTGCAACAACAATTACATAATTTTTGTTTGGCCTCTTCTTTCGTCAAATTCTCCAAAACAAACCCTAGATTCCAAATCTCTGCAACGAGGGTGTTCTTCATCATGTGATGCAATAAAAGCAAAGCTTGATACGTTTATGTGACTCGACAATCGAAAGAAAAAGAAAATATTTACAAAAACAAAGAGAAATTAACAGTGGAGAAGTAAGACAATAGAGAGGTAGGAGCAGAGAAAGAGAGCTTCAGAGAGAAAGAGAGTGTTCGTGAAAAATAATACATAAGCTCATTGGTTTGAACGGGTGCAACTTGGTTTGAACCGGTGTGACTCGGTATAAAAGGTTAAGGACTTGGTTAGTCATTGTTACTAAAGTAAAAAATATTTTAGTAATTACATAATTAATTAACTGAAAATTTCACTTAACATAGTCAACTCGGGTCAACATGGAGTCCAGGTACTAAACCCTAAGCTGGACAAATGTTAGACCAAACACTAACATTGGACAAAATACAAGTACCAAAAACCAAATTACCCAATTTATCGGTCTGAAAAAAAACACTGAAAGATGAATATTTATTTTTATTTGTTTATTCGCTCCAGCTACTAAAGGCATGATTACATGGATGATTTTGGTTGTTCCAACCATTTTGTAGTCTTCCATCGTGGCTTTATTTGCGTCCTAATTAGGATATTGTGAATGACAAATCAGAATCGTCTACTTTTCACTTTTTGAATAAACCAAGACCGGCATGTACTTGTTTTAACAACTCTAGCGTTAGACATCTGGGGCATTTGGCCTCAAATCATGTTCTTATTTGTCTCAATACTCATAACATTTGGAATGATGGTGACACCTATTTTAAGCATTTTGGTGACTGGATGAAACATGAAGAATGTAAATATTTTATCCAGGATTGTTGGAATACTTATATTTAGGGTTTTACTACATTACTCTAACTAAAAAACTTGCTAGTGTTAGGTATTTTCTTCTTAGGTGGAACAAGAACTCTTTCGATAAGAAAAGATAAACACAAACATAAAGAATGTAAAAAAGGAGCTAAATAGGATTGATAGTAGAAACAACTACTCCAGTAAGTCTCATGACCTTGCTTCCCTAAGGAATAACCTTACTCTTTGGTAATAATATTAAAGAATTTTTTTGGAAAGACAATACAGGGACCAAAATATAGCTTTGGATAATAAACATTAGGTATTTCTATGGTAGAGCTAAGACGAGATAAAAAATAAACATATTTGGTTAAACATTAAGATTGAAATTGCTTCTTGTGTTACTGGTCATTTCCATAGCATAGCCACCGTTGTTAAGCCATATATTGATTAAAACATAATTGACTTAATTCCTGCTTGCATCACTATGTCTGATATATAATAAAATGCTCTATTGTTCCCCAACCATGGTTGAGATTAGGAAAACTTTATTTCCGACGGAACCTAATAAAATCCCGGGCCTTGATGGTTTTCCCCTATATTCTTTCAGCAGAATTGGGATACATCAGAGCCTGATTTAACAATAAAAGGTTCAAACTTTCTTTAAAAGTGGCCACATCTCTAAAGAAATATACGCCTCTTTCATTTCTCTTATATCTAAGACTCCGAACCCCGTTACCCTTGCTAAACTTAGACCAATTTCTATAGACAATACTTATTATAAGATTGTAAAATTAATAGTTAGCAGATTGAAGAGTTTTCTGAATAAAATTATTTATCACTTCATCTTCGGAAGGTAGATTTCTGACAACATAGCCATACCCATTAACTTATTCGTAAAATGAGAAGGAAAAAGAAAAGGAAAAATGAATTACTGGGTTTAAAGATTAATATTTCTAAGGTTTTTTATAGGGTAGAATGGGTAAGAGCACAACTCGTTCAAACTCGCGAGTTTTGCTATCTCAAGCTCGTTGATGTTAGACGCACAAAATTATATCTTCATTTCTAATCTACTAAAATCAGTTTCGGACTACGATTAAAGTGTGGTAGTTTAATATCAGACATGATGGGATAATCCTCGATGATTTAAGACTGAAGAAGAAATTAACGTAGACATTTGGAGAACTTCATCGATAAAGAGGTATGTGACTGAACCATCCTATTTACTCACCGTATTTACCATTCTATCTTATAAGACTGTATCTTATGATTTTAGTAGGTTTACTATTGCAAAAAATAAATTTCGAGTCAAGATTTTCTTATTAAATCTCTCGAAATATGATTCAAGTAATGTGATAGAGCACTGCTCAGTCGAAATCGCAAGCGTTGCTATCTCAAGCTTGTTTGTCAAGTTTAGTTGATCAAAACTATATACTTGATTTCTAGTCCACTTATATTTGTGTCTCTGATTAGGATAAAAGTGTGTAGTTGAGATTTAGACTTCACGGTGTTCACCAATTGAAGAAGAAGATCTACTGAAGATGGAGGAACTTCATCAACAAAAGGTATATGGAGACTAAAACTTATCTATCACTCAGAAGTCTATTCTATTCTATCTTCTAATGAGACAAAGTCGTAGAGCTATATAGACTTTTACATTACACACATTTGGTATTTCGAGCCGACTTTATCTCGTTTATCTATTTCTCAAAATACGTGTTGGAAGCTTTTAGCTTTAGTTAAGTTCATCGTATACTTAACGAGTTTACTTGGAGACAATTTATTTGTTGGAAACTAAATGTTAAGTCAAATATGATCATGTAAAAATTACCTTTTGTTAGAGCATTCGGTCGAACTCGCAAGCGTTGCTATCTCAAGCTTGTTTCTGAAGTTTAGTTTCCAAAACTATAAGTATTGATTTCTAGTCTACTTATAGTTAAGTCTCGGACTAGGATAGTAAGTGTAGTTGAGCTCTATACTCCACGGCGTTCATCATGCAAAGACGAAGAACTACTCAAGGAACTGGTGAATCTTAATCGACAAAAGAGTATGTAGAGACTTGAAATTATCTATCACTCAAAATTCTATCTATTATATCTCCTATCTCGAGACAAAAATCGTATTGCTATATAGACTTCGATTATACAGATTTGCTATTTCGAGCAGAGCTTATCTCGCTTATTTATTTCTCGAAATATGTGTTGGTAAGCTTTCGCTTTGGCCAAGTTCATCTTTACTCGTGACGAAAGTCAAGTTAATCATTTAAATGACTTGAAAATCGCTTTGATGAAAAATATTTTGTGAATAAAAACTATATAACATCCTCTAAGAATGTTTCAATGATTGAAATGAGAGTTTAGAATATATAACCATGAATGGATATAAACATTGTATGTGAACTCATACTTGAGTAAGTCCAAAATCCTTGAACCAAAGTATGCGTACTTTACTGGTTTAGGATGTCCGGAGCTAAGACGCGTACTTTCGGAAGTTCACATCCCGTGAATTTCTGTTGGAGTTTATGAACTGAAAACAAGCTCGATACGTGTACTTAAGTATATGTACCGGTATGCGTACTTAAGTGGGTTATTTTCTTAAAACGGTTTATTCATGAACTAAGACATTTATAAATTAAGGAATGCAATCTTTGCAAACCGTGGCTACAATGTTCATGAATCGATTCGAGTGAATCAAAATAGTTTTTTTTCGATTATGTATTATATACTTCTATAAGATTTAAGGAATTGAACAACTCTCTAACTAGTTCTTTTGAGTCATTTGAACTAGTTATGGTGAAGATGAATAAGGTTGATATGAAAGTGCTCATATGGCTAACCATTGGTTAACTATTGTTGAACCAACTAAGTGTACACGTTTAGGTACGGTTACTCAAACCTATATGAAGTTACATTTTATTTGTGTATAACAAGCTAAGTTCGATCTAAAGGTTGAAAGATCTTAGCTTGAATCTAATTAGGTTTTCATCTAACGGTGAATATTGAATGCTTTGTTACTAAGGTAACTTAGATTGCAAAACCTGATTTAGGGACTATATAAAGGAGAACTATAGCAACTGGGAAACCTAATACCCACACCTTTTGTGTGATACTAGTTGTATAAGATAGAGTCGATTATCCTTTAACCTTAGGTTTCTCTGGAGACCCTGTAGGTTAACGACTTGAAGACTTCATTGGGATTGTGAAGATAGACCCAACTATTTTCCCTGTAGTTGTGTGATATGATCTTGCTGTTTCTATCGTGATTGAGTGCAATCGTAAGATTGGATTGAGATTTATGTCTCCGATAGGCAAGACAGAAAAGTAGTCACAAACACCTTCGTCTCATCGTTTGTGATTCCACAATATCTTATTTCGCTAGTCGATTAATATTATTGTGAGGTGATTGATATTTCTAGGATGTTCGTCGGGAATATAAGTCTGGTATATCAATTCGTTCCTCTTCACCTTGATTTATCAAAAGACGGAACAAAACTCGTAGGTATTTCTATGGGAGACAGATTTATCTATTCCTGTAGACTTTTGTGTGAGACGGATTTGTTTATTAAAGTCTTCGACTTTGGGTCGTAGCAACTCTTAGTTGTGGGTGAGATAAGCTAAGGGAATCTAGTGCGTAGTATCCTGCTGGGATCAGAGACGTAAGGAGCGCAAATGTACCTTGGATCAGTGTGAGATTGATTGGGGTTCAACTACAGTCCGTACCGAAGTTAGTTTGTAGTAGGATAGTGTTTGTAGCGGCTTAATACAGTGTGTGTTCAATCTGGACTAGATCCCGGGGTTTTTCTTTATTTGCGGTTTCCTCGTTAGCAAAACTTCTGGTATCTGTGTTATTTATTTTCCGCATTTTATTTTGTTATATAATTGAAATATCACAGGTTATGCGTTGAATCGATCAATTGTTAAATACAACCTTTGGTTGTTGATTGATCCTTGATCATTGGTATTTGGTACCGTTCAAGTTATTTCTCTTTTATTCAATCAGGCTCGCAGATTTCTATTTGTTTGAGTAAGGATTGAATCGAGAAATTAAGATATAACTCTTTGATATACTTTTTATTAAGATTGAGTCTAACTGTCTAGTTGATTCTCTTAAAAGTACATTGGAGTTAGTCCATACAGATTACTAAGCGAAATATTGGGTGAGGTTGTTGTACCCATACTTTTTCACCTTGAACATCTTACATGATTTGTGTGAGACAGTCATTTGATGTCAACTTGGGAAGTTTCGTATTGATCGATTACTCACTTGAAAATTACTTGAAGCTAGTGGTATGTGTAAAATTATCATTGTTGTCTTCCAAGGATGTTTCAATGATTAAATGAGAGTTTTAGAACGACTACTATGTATGGATATAATGCAGAATGTATACCTTGTTACTGTACAAGTCCGGAACTATTGTTTGCGAACTGGTTTACCTATGAAAAGGTACGGAATTATTGTTCACGTACCTTGTTTTCAAACGGCTAGACAAGGCCAATTCCGTAACTGCTGTTCGCGTACTCTGTTTGCGAACGGCTGGACAAATCCAAAGTTTGGAACCGTTGTTCGTGTACTCAGTTTGCGAACACAGTGGTCAAGTTCTATAATCAGTAAAGTGTGATTTTCATACTCATGAACTCAGTTTGCGAACTTAAGTCCATGGAACTTTAATGTATAAAGGTATGTGAACTAGTTTTACAAACCGTGGCATTATGTTCATGAATTGGTTCTTGTATAAGTACTTTATACAATTACAAACCAAACCGATTTTGTTTCAAATGGTTCATATATATATATTTCTATGAGATGATAAACACTTAACCAACTCTCTTGAAACACATTTAGATTAATTTGATTATCTATCATGATTAATTGATCATCATATTTGATCTAGAAGTGTTAGATGAATATGGCTAAACTATAAGTGTTAATATGGCTAACTTCGGTTAACTATTATTGAGCCAACAAAGTATACAAGTTTGGGTATGGTTCATCCGTATCTAAATATAGGTATATTTCATTTGTGTGTATCAAGCTTGAAAAAGCGTGGGTCTAACAACCACACCCAATATTTCGTTTAGGCAATCTGTATGGACAAACTCCAACATAATTTACAAGAAGAATCAACTAGAAAGTCAGACTCAATCAATCGAAATATATCCAAGAGTTATATCTATGTTTCTCAATGTAATCATTAAATCAAACAGATAGAGTCCCCGACCCTGATTATTATGAGAAACAACTTGAACGGTACCAAAGACCAATATCAAGTGTCAATCAATTTATATCAACAACCAAAGGTTGGATTATCTAATTGATTGAAATACACACAACCTGTGATGTTTCAATTATATAAACAAATATAATGCGGAAAAGAAACAACACAGACACCATAAATTTTGTTAACGAGGAAACCGCAAATGCAGAAAAACCCCGGGACTTAGTCCAGATTTGAACACTACAATGTATTAAGATGCTACACACACTATCCTAATGCAATTTAACTTCGGTATGGAATGTAGTTGAGCCCTAACTAATCTCACATTTATCAAAGTACAGTCGCATTCTTTAACCCTCTAGAACCATGCCGGATTCTGCGCACTTGATTACCTTAGCTGACCTCACCCACAACTAAGAGTTGTTATGACCCAAAGTTGAAGACTTGATAAACAAATATGTCTCACACAGAAAAGTCTATTGAATAGATAAATTTGTCTCCCACAGAAATACCTAGTTTTGTTCCATCTTTTGATAAATCTAAGTGAACAGGAACCAATTGATACATAGGACTTATATTCCCGAAGAACAACCTAGTAATATCAGTCACCTCACAATAATCTTAACCGTATGGTAGCGGAACAAGATATTGTGGAATCATAAACGATGAGACGAAGATGTTTGTGACTACTTTTTATCTTACCTATCGGAGATTAAATCTCACAAATCTTAGATAAGATAGTACTCAATACTCTAGAACAAAGTAAGATCAGAACATGCAACTAAAGAGAAAATATTTGGGTTCTGGCTTCACCATCCCAATGAAGACTTTAAGTCGTTAACCTATAATGGCTTTAGGAAAAACCTAAGTTAAAAGAAAATCGACTCTAGTTGCAACTAGTATCACACATGAGGTGTGGGGATTAGGTTTCACAGTTGCTAGAGTTCTCCCTTATATAGTCTTCAAATATGGGTTTTGCAATCAATGTTACCTTGGTAACAAAGCATTCAATACTCATCGTTAAATGAAAACTTGATTAGATTCAAGCTAATATCTTTCAACCGTTAGATTGAACTTAGCTTGTTATACACAAATGAAATGTTACTTCATTTAGATATGGGTAACCGTACCTAAACGTGTACACTTGGTTGGCTCAATAATAGTTAACCGAAGTTAACGAATGCTTTCATATCAACCTTATTCATCTTAACACAACTAGTTCAAATTACTCTAATGAAACTAGTTATAGAGTTGTTTAATTTTTTATATTCTCAAAGAAGTATACAAGACACAATTAAAGCAAAATCGATTTTGATTCACTCGAATCAATTCGTGAACATGATAGCCACAGTTTTCATAAGAATGCAATCCTTATTTTATGAATGTATTTGTTCATGAACAACCCGATTTTAGAACTTAACCCACTCAAGTATGCAAACGGGTACGCATGCCTAAGTAGCCGGACTTGGTCTAGGTTTGCTAGTATGCAAACAGGTACGCATACCTAGAGTTCCCGGACTTGGTATGTTCAGCAGTATGCAAACGGTTACGCATACTATCGTTCAGGACCAACATCAGTTAAAATCAGTACGCATACGGGTATGCATACTAAGTTGTCGTACTTCAACTGTTTAACCAATACACATACGGGTATGCATACTAAGTTCCCGGACTTGGAATATATCTACAACAGTTAGCATACAAGTACGCATACTGTGCTATATCCAGTCAATGGTTAATTCTGCTAAACCCCCATTTCAATCATTGAAACATTCTTAAAAGACGACAATAGCTGTCTCACGCAAATTATTATCTTCAACGCAATTTTCACATGATCAAATGATCAATACGAAAATTCTGAGTCTACCCCAAATGACTATCTCAAAAAAATCATATAAGATGTTACCAGGCGATTTTCACATGATCATCTTTTGACTTTCGTCAAGAATATAAGATGAACTTGGTTAAAGTGAAAGCTTACCAACACATATTTTGAGAAATATGTAAAAACTCAGCTCGAAATATCAAATGTGTATAATTGAAGTCTATATAGTTATACGACTTTTGTCTCAAATAGGAGATAGAGTATAAATAGACTTTTGAGTGATATATTAGTTTAAGTCTCGACATACCTTTTTTTGATGAAGTTCCACAAGATCCCCTTAGTAGTTCTTCTTCTTCAATCGATGAACGTCGTGAAGTCTAAAGCTCAACTACACATTCTATCCTAATCCGAGACTTGGCTATAAGTAGACTATAAATCAAGACTTATAGTTTTGGCAACTAAACTTGACAAAAAAGCTTGAGATAGCAACACTTGTGAGTTCGACCGAGAAATGCTCTGACAATCTCCCCCTTTGTCAATTTTAGTGAGAAAACTATCAATACATATGGATTACAAAATATGAAAACTTTGTAGCTTCTCATCCAAATGCTTGATTTCTTTGGTTCTTAAACATTACTCGAAAACTTCGTCACTTCCAAGTACTCCAGTGATTCTGAACGTGTTCAAATCAGCATCATAGTTGTTGAAGATCCGTAGCTATGACAATATATAAAAAAATATGTTTTCGTATTATTAAACAATGTTCTAGTATTATTACACATCATCAAAGTCCAATTGTATCACAACTTTGACAACAATACTATGGTGATATGTATCACTCCCCCTTAGTCAATACTTCATCTCACAATGAAAACCATTCCCCCTTACATAATGATCCATAATTTTCCCCATTTTTTTCAATATAAATTGGCAAAGGTACGAAAACTAGCGGGATCATAATGAAATCTCATAGAGATACTTCATGATTAAAAGAGAACATATCAACTTTGTTTCGATGATTTCACATAATCGAAACTTAGTGTATTCATCAAGGAGTTTATAAAGATACAAGATAACTCCTAAAATATTCCACAGCCGCACTCCCTACAAAGATTTGGCGATTAAGCACAAGTTCAATTAAGAACTCTCCCCCATAAAATGTCATTCCCGAAAGAACAACAAGAGCGACCTTACTTTTACAATAAAAGAAGGATTTATCTGGACATTAACAAATCACATGAAACATGAATTTGTATCCAGAGAACTCAATTAAATTAACCACAAGAGAACCCATGATTAATTTAATCGGAAACGCTCAACATAAGAGAACTTACGGAGCCGCATAATACTTTCACATAGAAGTGGATCAGGGAAAATCAATACTGCGGAATATACAAATATTCATTCTATTTTCATCAATATTTGCATAATGATACCATAGACTTAATCTTTGTCATCAAAAGTTCATTCTATGTAATGACATATAATAGACACACATATTCCATAAAATTATTTTTGCTATATATAAAACCAATAAAGATTAATACTGCAAAATCATCTTCCAAATAAACCTTGAAATTTAAATAAAATCTAAAAACATTGCAAGATGAAAAACGTTGGCAATAGCTATGTGTATTCACAATAATTGTTATTTCAAACCCTAGTTATCCTTCTTAAAACACAAGAATAAATTCTCATAAGAAGTTTCCTAGACAAAACAAATCTTTTAGACATAATTATCAACCATGGAACGGACACAAGCAAGTTCATCAGTTGCCTTCTTCAGTTTAGATTTCAGAAAAACGAGATTGTTTGTTGCAATTTCAAGTTGTCCACGTACAATCTCAGAATATCTAAGAAGATTTTTAACTAATTGAGATGATAACTGAACTAGAAGATCTTTTTCATGATCGACTGCATGAAATCAGGTTATGAAGAGAGTTTTTTCGTGAAACTTAATAGCATTGCCTCCTTCAACATTGTCTTCCTTTTTGCATCCATCCTTTGTGCACATGGTGATCTCACAGGAGAAATCTTTGACATTATGGAATGAGTATATATTAGAGAAAGAAGTTAATGATATATATATAAGAGAGACTTTCATAGGGAAACCCTAGGGTTACTCATATACGTTCGATAGAGGGTCGGGTGCACGTACGCTCGTGGTTATGAACCAGGTTCAAAAACCAAGCGGTCAATGGAGCCTATTTTAGAAGAGGTTTTTGATAAAAATCAAAGACAATTTCTAAATATATGACATAATATCTTTGCTCAAAAAATAGAGCACAAGACAATAGTTGATGGACAACAAATCAACTGTCATTAGGAAAGAGCAAAAGGAAGTTTTACAAAGATTTTTCCTCAAGAAACATTGATCACTTATGTTACATAGAGCAATAAATAACCGGAGCAGGGACAGTGAGATGATCATATTATTAATAAACCAAAACAAATACAACACAGACCACTAGACAAGAAGAAACTCGCTTCTTGTGAAATATGTGCATCCTCACATGATCTCAGAGAGGACACACCTAAAAAGGTGGTCATGTTGTGGTTTGACGAGCATATAGCTCATCAAGGGTATTGACATTTTCCCCTTTTCTTTCTTGACTGACATCAGAAAAATCACAAGATTTCTTAAGAGAATTAATAAGAGAAGGACAGGAAATACCTGACACAATTGCTTTTCTTGTCTTCTTGATACTTCGCTTGAGTCTATTGATACTGGTCTTGAGCTCCAAAACACAATTATTGATGTGAATGTATTCGGGAACAGACACTTTAGATTCAAGACTTTCTCCAATGAGAGGAGATGAGTTTGAGGGTTTTCTCTTTTTCCGAAACCTTTTTCATCACAGAGTTGTCTATTTTGTCAGTCGTCCATATAAAATTGTTCTCTTTACAATTGTAAACATATTTTGTGTCATATTTACAACCAAGAATTGGCCCATCATAACACTTTTCTTGATTGTAGACCTGACTTTTAACACCAGCATAATGAGAAGAAGGTTTGATTACTTCTTTAGACATCCGTACAAGAATGTTATGAAGTTTTTCATTCTGCAATCGAAAGAGACATCTCCTTACAGTGTGACATTTGTTTCCGCAATAATAACAGTTGAAGGGAATGTTTTTGACTGTTCTCATATAAATTGTTTTTGAAGGTTGACAATCTTTATTTTTAGAAACATCTGCTGCTGAAGGTAGTTTTTCACTTTTGATATAAGTGAAACTTTCACTTAGGAAATTGTCATTAGCACATACAAAATTGATCTTACTAGCACTTGGAGCATCTATTCCTTTATAGCCCAGGCCACGTGTATCACGATGTTCTTTACATGCTCCCAACATAGTGGATAATTTTGTAGAGATAGTATTGAATCTTTCCAGATTCTCTTCCAGTGATTTGACCTTATCAAGACTAGCAGTTAGATCAGCCTCCAATTGTTTTTCTCTGGCGAGAAAGCCGACTTCTCTGTCATTAAAACAGTTTTGTTGAGAGTCATATCTTGCTTCAGTTTCTGCAAGTCTTTCTTTCAATACAAAGAGATTTCGACGAAGATTATCACATTCGGATTTCTTTGAACACACATATTATTCACGATCTTTAAGAAAAGATTGTAAGAGATTATAACCACAATCGTATCCCTTAAAGATTTTTCTCAATTTCATGTTTTCTAGACAGGAAGGAGTCAGAAATTAAGCCAAGCAAGATGTTGACTTCTTTTTCTTTATAAGTTGGTCAAAAAGCTTGATATATTGTGAGACTTCCTCATCAACATCTTGTCCCTCATCTGAATCACTTTCATCTGAAAGATCATCCAACTGTTCATCTAGGCGTTTTTCCCAGTTATACACAATTTCAGACATTGGAGATGACGTGAGAGATTTCGCAGGAGAAACAAGGCTTTGAACCAAGTCAGAATGTTTCTGAACTGGTGATGCATTGCCAGAGATATCACAACAGTCCATAGAGTCAGGTCGCTACAAACACAGACTTATAAGGTCTTAAACGTGTTTGCTTGCTCTGATACCAATTGAAAAAGAGGGGGTCTAACAACCACACACAATATTTCGTTTAGGAAATATGTATGGACAAACTCCAATATAATTTCCAAGAGAATCAACTACACAGTCAGACTTAATCAATGGAAATATATCCAAGAGTTATATCTTTGTTTCTCAATGTAATCAAAAAATCAAACAGATAAAATCTGTGAGCCTGATTATTATGAGAAACAACTTGAACGGTACCAAAGACCAATGTTCAAGTGTCAATCAATTTATATCAACAACCAAAGGTAGGATTATCTAATTAATTGAACTACGCACAACCTGTGATATTTCAATTATATAAACAAATATAATGCGGAAAATAAATAAAATAGACACCAGAAATTTTGTTAACGAGGAAATCGCAAATACAGAAAAACTTAGGGACCTAGTCCAGATTTGAACCACACTGTATTAAGCCTCTACAGACACTAACCTGCTGCAAGTTAACTATGGACTGGAATGTAGTTGAGCCCTAACCAATCTCACACTGATCAAGGTACAATCGCGTTCCTTACGCCTCTAGAACCATTACCGGATTCTGCGTACTTTATTCCCTTAGCTGATCTCACCCACAACTAAAAGTTGCTACGACCCAAAGTTGAAGACTTGATAAACAAATCTGTCTCACATAGAAAAGTCTATCGAATAGATAAATCTGTTTCCCACATAAAATACCTACGAGTTTTGTTCCGTATTTTGATAAGTCAAGGTGAACAAAAACCAATTGATACAACAAACTTATATTCCCAAAGAACATCCTAGTAGTATCAATCACCTCACAATAATCTTAACCGTATGGTAGCGCAACAAGATATTGTGGAATCACAAACAATGAGACGAAGATATTTGTGACTAATTTTTATCTTACATATCGGAGATTAAATCTCGAGAAAATCTTAGAGAAGATAGTACTCAATACGATAGAACAAAGTAAGATCAGAACACACAATTACAGAGAAAATAGTTGGGTCTGGCTTCACAATCCTAATGAAGTATTTAAGTCATTAACCTATAATGGTTTTAGGAAAAATCTAGGTGAAAGGAGAATCGACTCTAGTCGCAACTAGGATCACACATGAGGTGTGGGTATTAGGTTTCCCAGTTGCTAGAGTTCTCCCTTATATAGTCTTCAAATCAGGGTTTGCAATCAGTGTTACCTTGGTAACAAAGCATTCAATGTTCACCGTTAGATGAAAACCTGATTAAGCTTTCAACCATTAGATCGAACTTAGCTTATTATACACAAATGAAATGTTACTTCATTTAGATATAGGTAACCGTACCTAAAAGTGTACACTTGGTTGGCTCAACAATAGTTAACCGAAGTTAGCCATATGAACACTTTCACATCAACCTTATTCATCTTAACACAATTAGTTCAAATGAATCAGATGAAACTAGTTATGGAGTTGTTCAATTGTTTATATTTTCATACAAGTATACAAGCCACAATTGAAGCCAAATCGATTTTGATTCACTCGAATAAATTCATCAATATTATGGTTTGCAAAATATTTCATTCTTTATTTTATAAATGTATTTGTTCATGAACAAACCGATTTTAGAACTTAACCCACTCAAATATGCAAACGGGTACGCATACCTAAGTAGCCAGATTTGGTATGGGTTCTCCAGTATGCAAACAAGTACGCATACCTAGAGTTCCCGGAACTGGTCTGTTCTCTAGCATATAAATGGGTACGCATACTATCATTCACGACCAACATCAGTTGAAATCAGTATGCATACGGGTATGCTTACTAAGTTCCCGGACTTCAATCGTTTAACCAATTACAATATTTAGCATACAAGTACGCATACTGTGCTATTTCGAATCAATGGTTAATTATTCCAAACTCCCAGTTCAATCATTGAAACATTCTTAGAAGACGACAATAGCTGTCTCACACAAACTATTAGCTTCAAAGCAATTTTCAAGTGATCAAATTATCAATACGAAACATTCCGAGTCTACACCAAATGACTGTCTCACACAAATCATATAAGATGTTACCAATCTATTTTCACATGATCATGTTTTGACTTTCGTCAAGAATACAAGATGAACTTGGTTAAAGCGAAAGCTTTCCAACACATATTTCGATAAAAATGTAAGCGAGTTAAACTCAGCTCGAAATATCAAATATGTGTAATTGAAGTCTATATAGCTATACGACTTTTGTCTCATATAGGAGATAGAGTAGAAGTAGACTTTCGAGTGATAGATGAGTTCAATTATCCATATACCTTTTCTTGATGAAGTTCCACAAGCTTCCTTAGTAGTTATCCGTCTTCAATCGATGAACACCGTGAAGTCTAAAGCTCAATTACACATTCTATCCTAATCCGAGACTTAGCTATAAGTATATTATAAATCAAGACTTATAGTCTTGGCAACTAAACTTGACAAACAAGCTTGAGATAACAACGATTGCATGTTCGACTGAGCAATGCTCTAACAAAGCTAATACCATCTAACAGTGAGATTGATTATTTAATTTCTAAACAGACTTATATTGAATCTTAAATCAGGAGTTCATCTAACGGTGAATATCAAATGCCATGTTACTAAGATATCTTAGCTTTGATTGTAAGCAACCCTGATTTGAAAGATTATATAAGGGAGAACTCTAGCATCTGGGAAACCTAATCCCGACACTTTCGTGTGTCCTAGTTGCAAACTAGAGTCAATTCTCCTTTAACCTAGGTTTTCCAAAACCATTATTAGGTTAACGGCTCTAAGACTTTATTTGGGATTCGTGAATCTAGATCCAACTATTTTTTTGTAGTTGCGTATTCTGATTTTGCTTGTTCTATCGTATTGAGTTTTGTCTTCTCTAAGATTTACTCGAAATTCATCACCGATAGGTAAGATATAAAAAGTAATCACAACAATTCTTTCGTCTCAGGCTCTTGTGATTCCATAATAACTTCTTCTGTTAATCAGTTAGGTTATTGTGAGGTGAATAATATTTATAGGTTTCTCTTCGGGAGTATAAAACCGGATTATTAGTTGAGTTTCCTGTTCACCTTGATTTATCTAAATATGGAAACAAATCCAGAATAAAAATATCTGTGGGAGACAGATTTTTTCATAAGTCTTCGACTTTAGGTCATAGCAACTTTTTGTTGTTAAGGGAATCACGTACGCAGAGTCCTGCTGGGATTCAAGAGGCGTAAGGAACACGACTGTACCTTAATCGGTGTGAGACTTGGTTAGAACTCAACTACATTCCAGTCTGAAGTTAACTTGTAGTAGGCTAGAATCTGTAGCGACTTAATACAGTGTGGTGTTCAAATCTGGACTAGGTCCTAGGATTTTTTTGCATTTGCGGTTTATTCGTTAACAAAATTTCTAGTGTATGTGTTATTTATTTTCCGCATTATATTTGTTTATATAATTGAAATATCACAGGTTGTGCGTAGTTCAATCACAATTGATAAATCCGACCTGGTTTGTTGGATAAAACTTGATTGACACTTGGGCATTGACCTTTGGTACCATCCAAGTTATTCTCATATCAATCAGGCTCACGGATTTATATCTGTTCGATTTGCTGATTGTATTGAGAAAGAGATAAATCTATTTGATATATTTCTTGATTGAGTATCACTTTTAAGTTGGTACTCTCGGAATTATATTGGAGTTTAGTCCATATAGATTGTCGAACGAAATATTGGGTGTGGTTGTTATACCCTTCGCGTTTTCACACTGGATGTTCACAGATCCTTAACAATCTTGGTTAAGAACAATTTATTGTTCACGATTTTTTTTTCATTTCAAGTTGATCATTTATAAATTTCCCAAATAATAATATTTATTATCTATGGAGATTAGGAATCTTTTAAATTATTTGAAGAGACTTTTCAGGATACTGAATTCTGGACACATGACAGGTACGCATGCTTAGTACGCATATCATGTTGATCTGAGTTCGAGAATATGGGGAGGTACGCATACCCAGTACATGTACCCCTGGGATCTGAGTTTCCGATGACCAAGGTATACATATATGGTACGCGTACCCTGGGATCCTGAGTTCGCGGACTGCCCATATGTATGCATACACGATAGGCGTACCTACCCAGTTCTGATTTAAGAAGATGCTCATGAATTATTTTCACAAAGATGTTTTCCATTGCTACAAATCTCATTTATACTTCTGAGACAACCTTGTTCACTAAAGCAATGTGTGTTTGTGGATCATGGTTCAAGTCTTAAGTTTTAATAAACACTACTTATGCTTGTAGGTTCACTAGGCATACTTGTTAACATGAACATCATTTTTTACGGTTCCAGAACCCTGGACCATAGTGTATACTCTTATCTGTAATTTCAAGGCGGACTTCTCACATGCTTACATGAATTCCTAATAATAATTTCATCTAAACTGAGAAAGTGTTTGCTTGGATATCAAGTTATCTTAGTTTGAATTCTAAGCTACCTAGAGCCTTGAAAATGTATGAATAGATAGACTAATGCAAAAAGATTTATCAATCACTGGCACTATTGTGTCATAGTTGCTTGCTAGAGTTGTCCTCTATGACCTATGTTTCCTCTATGAAATATAACTAGGTTACCACTGTGAAACTTCACTTAGGGATTATTAATGCCCGATCTGACTATCGTTTACTTGATAGTTTGTGTATCCGAATCTTGTTGTTAATGATCTTTGAGATTTTCGTAATCTCATGTCAAGAACGCTATATATAGAAATCGCAAAGTTCTCTTTGTCTCAGATTTTGTGATTCCTCGAGATGGAAATCTAAACTCTTCTTTGATTTGTTCGGATTTTTCTTGAGATATGGTTAGTAATCCATTATTCTTTGCTAACTAAGTATAAGTGTTCCGGATTCGTAAGGTCTGCTGGACTTTGTCAACTGCAAATAGATCACTAAACCTAAATGGTAAAACCAAAAAGGAAATCAAATATGTTTATCTATTAGAGGCATATTGATATCAAAAGTCCTCATTGAGGTTGAAGCAACTCTTATGCTGTAAAGGACGACAGCCAAGGGAATCAACTTCTTAGAACCTTGAAAGGTTCCTTGGATGTAAGGAGCACAACTGCAGCTGAATTGCTTGGAGGGTTAATTCGGTCTCAATTAAATTCTAGTCCTTAGTCTAATAGTAGGCTAGAGTCTGTAGTATCTTAATACAATTTGGTGTTCAAAGATGGATGAGGTTCGGGGGGTTTTCTGCAGGTACATTTACAAAATTTCTGGTGTCTTGTGTTTGTCCTTTTCCACATTATATTATTTATCTTTATATAGGAATATCACAAATAGTACGCAGTCAATCTGGATAGTTTAACACCTTATTAATAGATATTAAAAAACAAGACTCGCTCTTGTTGAATTCGTATCTTGAAAGATAGATTGCAAGTATCATACTTAATAAAATTCATCTCCTCTTGATTTGGATACGACTAGATTAATCTTAGATATTGTTTTTAAGATTTTCCAAGAACTCTTTTACCGAATCAGGTTTACAAACTTTTAGTCTAAACACATTGATTGTGGAAGAGATAATAAAAAAATCTACATACATATTGTTCAATGATATTTGTTAGATCTACTTGTAATTGTGTTAGGTTTTGTCCATGCAGGTTGCAAAATGAAAAATTTGGTGGTGTACTTGGTACCTTCTCCTTATTCAATTGGTATCGGAGCAGGCAAACACTGTAAAGACCTAATAAGTATGTGTTTGTAGTCATCTGACCTATAGACATAAAATCGAATGTAGAACGCACATGATCTGATATTGTTGAAATTTAGATTTAACACCCGAGGGAACTATCTCATCAAAAGAAATATCTGAATACTCTCATAAAATCACCTCGAGTGAATCTACTAGACAACTTCATCTTGATAATTATGTAGAAAGTGTTGATAACTAGGAGATTCACGCCTAGGAAAACAGTTGGATGAAATTTTTGATGAACATGACTCAGATATTGATAGAGATGTATATGGGGAAATCTCAGAGTGCTTTAAACTGTTGGACTCTTTTTTGAAAAAAGAAAGATGCGACTTCTTGTCTCATTTATCTTCTGACTCCTCTATGTCGAGAAAACAAGAAATTCAGAAGAATTTATTATGGTTTTGATTGTGGTTATCACATTAACAGTTCGATCATCAAAAATCGTGAGCAAGACCTAAGTAAAAAGTCATTTGGATGTGATAATTTTCGTCGATATTTATATAAGTTGGAGAAAGTGCTTGTCTCTCTCGAGAAAACGCCTTGAGGATGATCTAGTTGCTTCCCTTGATAAAATAAATATGTTGGAATAGGACTTGAAAAAGTTCAATACTAGCTCAAATAAATTAACCTCAATGTTAGGAGCAAGTAAAAATCATCGTGACACATGAGTATTGGGCTATAAGGGAATAAATGCTCCAAGTACTAGCAAAGAGGTAAAATTTGTGAAGGCTAGTGATTCTTCTCAACAAAAAGCTTCCACTCATGGGAAAAGTGAAATATATTCATCGTCAGTTAATGTTCGAAAGATCAAAGTCCACCAAGATCCAAAGCCTGCACACCTGCATCCAGGTAAGAAAATTCCTTATGTTTGATATTATTATGGGAATAAAGGCCACCTGCAAAGGGGATGTCTTTTTTGCATAAGGAGCGAGAAACTTCACGATGTTATTGTTTATGCATCACAAGAAGTGATCAAACCTAGATCATAAATTAATGCTAATCCCCTAGAGGTTATGGTTGTATACGTCTGAACTTTAGGCAAAGAAATCATTGTTGAGATAATCGTAGCTTTGCTTATAAACGTCACACAGAGCCCTTCATAATCGTCATGATCATAGAAGGGAAAACTTTGTAAAATCGAAGACAATATCCGATGCACCCAATTGGAGAAATACTAACTTGCAAAAGAATAGTCAATCCAAAAAGGTTCCAATTGCGCTCCTCCATGCATTCAGATGTGGATACCAAAAAATACCAATGAAGCACTAACTGTCAAGAAGAATGATCTCCCAAAAAATTTTATGACAAAAGAAATGATGGAGTACTCCATTACTTTGAGAAAGAAGGATATATATCTCAAGGGTTCTAAAAGTGATAATCCAAAAATGAAAACAAGAGTATTTGGAAGAAGAAACAAACTAAGCCAAAAACTGTAGATGGTGAAAAATCCATAGATGCGAAAACGTTTGTTACAATTGCATATGGTGAACAAATTAATGTTCACCCCAACACAACTTGATCGTATTGGAAGTGCACCCTCACCAAGAAATTCCCTATTACAAAACATGATGAGGGAAGCACAAGAGTAAGTGCGCACATATTATAATATTGGGTAAAATATGGAGTATTTGGTAAAATCCGTAAGATTCATAATGTCTTCTTCTAAAAATGTATGTTTATAAACTTGATCAATATTTATGTTTCTATTTTATATGTTTGATGCCATGATCTATAAATACCAAAATATTTTCATTCCTGTTGTTGGTACACTTATGTTTCGCTAAGTAGTTTGGGGGAAATCCTAGTATCATCATGATTAATTGTTTAAACATATACTTGAAGTTAAGTACCTAATGTTTCTAAAGACAATAATTTAAGTATCTTTTTCATGTTGAGTCGTTGATCCATAAATATGTATCCATGATAAGAGGTTACGTGACCTTCTTGTCAGAATGGTTATGACTGCAAATCTCCCAAGTGGTTGTCATAGTTGTCTTCTATGCACCTACAAATTGATAAATAGTCAATATAGTTATATTCGACTCAAGGTGTACCACATTCTAGTGAGTTAAAATTATAATGACTCGATGTGGGTATCAACACTTCTTACGCTCTTTATAGAGTTTTCTTTGTCTGTCTGACTCCTAAGCAAGAAACGGGAATATGATCCACATGGATTTATACATAACAAGCTCAGAAGCATATGTGCTAGATTATTTATCTAATCATAGTATTGATATTTAAACTTAGGTAAGGATTTTGGGAAGAACTCTCAAGACATGATAATCATACAAATTACAGGTACATTATTCACCATTAGTTAAGAGATAATGGATAAACGGTGAAGTACTTATGTTAGAAAAACTAATGAGGCTAACGAACACGTACCTTGTGTACCAATCATGTTTACCTAACTTTATTTGTGTTCAAGTTCTTAAATATACATGTTTGTTAATGACGGATTTTCGACAAAGGCTAAAATCGTAAAATCATGATCTTACATGTTTCTGCCACGACTTCAGACACTATGTGAAACTCATATTTTAGGATTCTTGAAAGCTCATTTCACAATCTCTGACTGAGCGTACACCCTCTTAGAGATCTGTATGAATATGTTATTCGTAAATCCTCTCAATTGAGCTTTTCGACACTTTGCATATTTCATCAACACTCCTACGTAGAATCCAAATGATTCGACGGCTCCTAGACATATTGCATGCTAGTATAGAGCGTTAACGTCTTCAGGGTTCCACACTGTTCCCTGACTTTGTAGAATGTATATGTATTGAATCTCTTAATGATTGGACGGCTCATAGACATATTGCATGCGAGTATAGAACACCAACGTCTTCAGGATGCCACATTGTTCCCTGACTATGCAGAATCAATATTCAGAATGAGTATGATGCATCTATCATCTCATACCTCGATTCTCGAATAAACATAATGCTCCTAGACATATTGCATGCTAGTATAGAGCAATTCACGTATTAAATTTAAGCGCAACATTAATCAATTGAATTCCTAAAAAAATAATCTATTCTATCTCATTACTCAGTTTCATGGCTTATTCCTGGCTGAATTCCATGAATTAGTAATGGATAATCAATCTATCTCATTGCTCTGTTCATGGCTTATTCTCGGCTGAATTCCATGAATTAGTAATAGATAACAGATCTATTTTATTACTCTGTTTCATGGCTTATTCTCAGCTGAATTCCATGGATTAGTAATAAATATTCACTATTCGGGTATGTGGGGCACCACCGAGTAAGCCCCGAGAAAATGGTGCAAGTGTACTTAACAATAATGCACGAACGAGCATCCAAATATGCATGAGAGAGCATCCTAATGCATAAACGAGCATTCAAAAATATGGACGAACGAGGAAACCTATACAAAATAGGAAGGAAAACAATATAAAATAACATAAAAGAGGCACATGGGACCAGGCCCACCAGCCGACTGGTCATGTCGTCGTGGAAGGTCCCGCCTCTCCCTTTAGTTTATTTTTCTAATTTATTTATTATTTTTCCTTGTCTCTTGAAAACTCCTCGTTAGAGCAAAACTCCTATTTTCTCCATATTTCCTCAAATGATGAAAATAATAATATAAAATAGGGAAAAACACGGGACCGGGATCAAGGGCCGGCCGACCATGCCTTGGTCGTGGCCGGTCCTACACCTCCCCAATTCCTTATTTTATTATTATTATTTCTTCCCTCATCTCATGAAACTCATTCGTTTGAGCAAAAACCTAATTTTTTTCATATTTCTCAAATATTGCTCAAACTATCGAAAGTCAAAAGGTCAAATGGTCACACGACCATCCGGGCTTGTAACGTCAAATATTAAAATATCATTTATTTTAATACTCTCAAAATATTAGTTGCACGAGCAAAGTTCTACTTGCTCATTCAAGCAAAATCGAGAGTTTCAGTCAAGATCAAACTCTTCTGAAAATCCAAAATATTGCTCGAACACGCACCAGAAAATACCAAAAATTTCAGGATTGAGTCATGGAAAATATGGTGACACGGGAATGCCACCTTGACCGACCAAGTTCGTATCCTTGGCTTACAGAAGCCGTTCCCACACTCTCTTATGATTTTGACCTAATTAATATTCCATAATTCATATTGGGTTCAAACTCTTTCCAAACAACTTGGAATTTGATCAATCGACCATCAGATGGTCACACAACCACCAAGGCCGGTTCCATACCCATTGGTTTGTCCCTCCTCTCTCCATAATTAGGTTTTACTACTTAATACTCAGACGAGCACTATTTTAATGATGATTAAACGAGCATTTAATCATCCTTTCGCCAACTGGTCTACAAAGGACTTTGGTGCATGCTCATTCGAGCACCTGGGCGCTACATGGTCGGGCCACCATCCCATGTTACCGGTCCCTATCTCACTCACGTTTGATTTTCAGTAAATCATCCATTGATCAACAATCGATCAAAATTAGGGTTTCAAACCAAATGCTCTGCAAAGCATAATTCTGAACACGTTCAAACCCTAATATTTTTATGCTGATCCAGCAATCAACATTCTAATTAATAATATTCGGTCCATCTGTTATTATTTTAATTATATTATTTGGTCCCGCTACGAATAATTTATTAATCGGGTAATATTTGCTCCAGCTAGCAATATTTGCTCGATCGAGCAATATTTGCCCAAACTAGCAATATTTGCTCAAATTAGTAATACTTGGTATCAATATTTAATTGCTCGACCGAGAAGTAATTCTCATATTGATCCAGCTATCAAAATTGAAGTAGGAATATCCCTCATGTTGATTCAACTATCAACATTCGAGAATTCTATTGATCCAACAATCAATATTCTAATTTATACTAATGTTTGGTCATGCTACCAACATTTTTGCTCGACTGTGCAACATGGTTCGAACGGATGACCATCCAATATTTCTGATTCCTACTTTGTCATTCGATCACTCATCGATATATTAGATCAGAAAAGATCATTCTGTATAATTCAGCAATATCTTTGATTTCTTGTCGAATACTCGACATATCAAAATAAGTCCTTGATCGAGCAATCTCATCGGACACTCGATCTAAATATCATTATTACTTCGACTGGTAAAATGATATATCACAATTCATCAAGACTCAACGTATTTCCATTATTATGTCTCAGCAGACACTTTATGCTCAATCCATGAGTCTCATATCATACCACATTCGTTCATTATGCTCGAATCATCAAGGCTAAGACTCATCGTCTATTCAAGTTAACAACTGGCATGAGGGAGTTATTAGGGATATTTATTAGGGTTTTGGTCTGGCGGCCTACGGCATGTGTGTACACCCACTATTAGAAATGTGAGTAAGTCATGCAAGCGGTTGAGAAAGTTAGCAAAGTAGTGGATGTACAATCAACCAAGTCTCCGCACGACATGGAACTGGTTTAACCACGATTTCCCATTTTCCCACTCTTTCACTCCAGCAACTGTCACACTTATTGGGGATCAATGTGTCTACTATTCTTGCAATATAAATAAGTTTGGAATCCATGATTGAAAACCCAAGAATCATCTGGTAAACAACATTTTCGACCCACAAGAAATTATCGCTCAATCGAAAAAAACTTATTTCAGAACTTAACAATTCACCAACTTGCAGAAATCGTCAATACATCCACAATCCTTGATCATCATTGATCTCACATATACTTCTCAGCTTCCCTCTTACATATCTACCCTCATCCCTCTTTGTGACTGAATTGACTCTGTAACGACCATTTTCTTGGTTTAGGCCGGAGTCCTACAAATTGATCTCTCGAACTCAAAGCACTCTCGTGCAGTGCATCTGTTTGAAAAGGTTTAGGCAATTTGCTTGTTCGAGGAGTCTCCACCCGGACGCTCGAGTATCCACTTTCACACGATTTTGGTTGCCAATTTTGGTGTAATTCCTTGCTGAAAAGATTAGTTCTTCCTTCTAAGAGTAAATCAAACATTGTTAATACAAGTTTGTAGCTTAGCTAAGATGATCTCGATACTTAATCCTCACGATTATTCTTATGTGTTGCTCTGACTTCCTGTGAGATTTTTTCTTTGCTATCATATTTCTGGTGATTAGAACAGATATCTCATATGTTCTCATAGGTTAAGCTCTTAACTCTTGTTATTCATAATTGACTAACGAAATCTCATTGTCTCGTCCAATGCGCTACTTGGAAACAATTTAAATAGTAATAGTAGTAGGTGATGAAGAATGTACAAACATGAAAAAATCAAATTTAATATACAAATCATATATAAATAAAAACAATATATATGGATTTGTATATCTGTATAAACAATTCAAGAGACTCAACAATCCAATCTCCTCCGGAAACCATTTACAATTGAGTCGAGATTGCACGCATCATTATCAATCCGTCCTTTTCGACATACGAATTTGTAAACCATTTACAAGTCGCGCCGATGGAAAGAATGACATTCTATCTTCCTTAACTTTGCTCCATCTACGGCATCGGCATCGATCAATCAAAACCCATAGTAAGTTTGAATTAGATATGAATCGACAACACAAAATTGGTTAAAAAGACCAAAATCAACAATTCCTGGATGAAAAGGACATGCAAAATTTGATACTGTTTAAATGGACAAGAATGTAAAAATAGCCAGGATGTAAACAGTTTCATCCTACCCATTTTGAAATACTTTTTCTTATTTTTAATTTACATCAGGATTCATCCAGTTTCATCCTCGCTCTTTTCTAAGTTTAAGTCAGGATGAATCCAGTTTCATTCTTGTTATTTTTTTGGTGTCCATTTCACCCATACTAATTTTTACTCGTCCATTTGAACCATGATTTAAAAATATTTGGACAAATAACCCATTTTCCGAATCTAAAAAGGGCAAAACAAAGAATTTAGAGTTAGCCAACCTGTATTTGGTGAGGAAGAAATGTAAAAAGATGGCAATTTGTAGGCGGGCTAACTCAGCACCGGGACAAAATCTTGCCCCTCCTCCAAATGGTGAATAGAAAGAACTAGTCCTCCAGTTTCTTTTTTCCTGTTTGTTATACAACTGATTAATATACTAAAGCCTCGGATCCTTGTGGTCGAGCAAGGGTTTGTGGATCAGATTTAACTGAATGTAGTTACCTTATTGTCAGGGTCCATCCATCTCCATGGATTAAAATTCACAGCACCCTTGTAGATGTTTTCATCCAAGTGAACTGCTGATAGAAATGGCACTACAAAGCATCCTTTCGGTATTACATATTCTGCATTACAAAAAAATTAAGAAAAATAACTACTTGATTGTTTACTAAATGTTTTGCAACACACCTAGAAAAATGCATGACAAAGACAAATAGCTACCTTGATATTCAACATCTTCTTTTGCTTCTCTCATCAACCATATCGCAATCCCCCCTATCCTAAGTGTCTCATCTATAACCTGCACACGAGCATGCTGATTAGTTTCAGTTGCATGGTAGTATCTGTTATTGTAGGTTCTTCCTTGGAAGCCGAAGTCTGTCAGGTCTCTTTAAAACCTCAACTCCTATGAAAGAATTCTAGTTTTGGATACTTACACACTGAGTGAAAGGCATAGCCTTGTAGTCCTCCCAAGTGAGCATGTGTTCATCACCAGAAGTTCCTCTGATACCATCTTGTTCTGCCTGTTGTGTTAAAACTTATAGACATGTTAGAACATTGATCAACTTATAAGTTTATTAGATTAGATTAACAATCTTATGTTAGTAAGGTATATATTACCAAAATTTCTTGAAGTGCCTTGGGAGATTGACTGAGAAAATATACTGCAAAAAGCATAGTTTTAGCAGTAGTTTCATTGCCGGCAAACAGTAAATTGATTATAAAATCCGCAACTACAGCATCTGGTAAGCTTTGTTCTTCTATTAACCTTCCGAGAACACCATTTCTGGCTTCAGATGTCGCTGAAAGTTGTTCATTTTTTATCTTCTCAACTGTCTTGTCAATTTTGCTAATTATATTGTCCCTTGCCTAATACACACATACACAAATGAAGAAGGTCAGATAAGACACTACTATCACCAGAGAAAATTAAAAAACACGTAGTAAAGGATATCATATATACCTTCATTGCAGTATGGTATGTAAACCCTGGCAGATTAATGGGAACGGAAAGACAACCATCCACAAAGTCTGAAAAGAATCCAGCCATTTGGTTTACTTCTGATTCACTTGAGACTCCCATTAGTTGATTCACCATCAATTCAATTGCCACCTAAATATGTTTAAGACTTCCAAAATCAGCATTTTTTTGAATATGACTTACAAACAAGTACTAAATGCATGTTTAAGGCATGGCCGTTTCTGTGTATATGTACCTTTCTGCAAACATCTTGAAGAAGATATGTTTGATCTTCATGTAAATTATTTAAAGTCCGAAGCATAACCATCTGAATGTCTTTAAGGAAATGAACTCTGAGCTTATCTAGTCTCATCATGCTTGATGCAATTGCATGGAGTTTCCTTTGTTGCTCTCCATGTACTGTAATTAGCCCATTTTTTCCAACCAAGTCTCTAAATGATTTCGGGTAACTTGATTGAAATAGTTTCCCTTCATTTAGCATGATAAACCGATTAAAACTTGGATCCGCAGATACGACTGCCCTTTTCCCGAATAAACTACATGAAAATATCCTTCCATACCTACATATGATCATAAATATCAACATGTGCACTTAAATACTTTACCTTATGTGGGGTTCAAAAAGAGATGACATGAAAGCGCCATCATCTATGGCTTTGTATTACTCAGAACGTGTAATCAGAGTTTGGTTTTAAGTACCTTTTAACCTGCTCTTCAACGAAAGCGGGTGGATGAGAACCTGCAACAGCATTGTACCAATTAAGGCTATCGCCAATCAACGGCCAGCCTCGACCTCCTGGAGGAAATTTCAAGCAAGTGCCGTTTTTCCCAATCTTTTTATTTTTCGTTCGCAAAATCTTTACAAAAACGATGAAAAATAAAGTTGATACGACTATTGATGAAGCGCAAATGAGATAGTAATTTTCTTCCATTTTACTAGTAGTACAAAATTGTACTGGTAATATGGCTACTTATGAATTACCATGAACAGACCATCACAGATGAACAAAACATAACCTGCAAGGAAATAAACATATAAGAACTAAAAAAATCACCTAAATAAAAAAAGAAAGAAAAAGGAGGATTATAAGTGTATAATGATGAACTAATTTTCAACACAGAAAAGAGCCTTAGTCGTGATGCAATAGCTGGAAAACCTATTTATGTTTCATTTTCAGCATTAACACGACGATCTTTAATCGAATTGAATATTTCTTGCAACTTTTTTGTTCAACATGATGCACGAAAATGTTGTTCCAGAGGAAAGAAGCTACTCCTCTACCAAAGTAGCCCAAACAGCGAGTGCATATAGTTACATCCTTGGTGCGTTGGTAGAGAACGACCGAACTCTCATAATCTATGTAAGTAGATGTATGAGAATGAAATGTGTGAGTAAATAAATGTAGGTGACTGACCAAAATTTATAAATTACCTGGTGATAATAGACTGTGCTCAAAACATCATCATCACGGACATGTGAGAATGCTAATGAAATCTCTCAAGAAATTTAGGAGAAAGACCCTGCAGATGTGCATACAAGGATGAACAGACTGATGCTGTATTTTGTTTGTTTTTCTCTCTCTATCTGTATATTATTTATGGGGGTTGAGGTTTAGTTCAGTTATTATTAGGTTGCATCAAATGCTAACGATAATACATAGTCCACTCTCTTCTTTGATATAATACTAAGCTTAGACTAAATTAACATTTAAGTAGAGACAGCTTTAGCCTTAGAGGATATGTTTGACTTTTGACTTGTTGTCGGTCATGAATCATCGACTCGGCTTAGCTTACTGCTGCAACTGTGTCGGAGTTTTACGTGTGCTATACACGATTTGATGCCGTTTTGGGCGTGGCCCATATCCATAAATCAATGCCTTGATCCAAAGGTGGCTAAAGTCCACTTCATTGTGATTGCAAGCAACTAGATAGTAACAGGCGAACAATCAATCATTCCCATATCGGAGTTATGTTGAAGCTTCGCGAGTAAAAAAGATCGTGGAACACTGGCAGAGACCTAGATTTGATATTTCGGGTACACAAAATATACTGCTACAGTACCTTTTCATTTTAACTTCCCAAGTCAGATGGATGTCAACGGGTGGGATTTCATCACGTTACACAAATTTCCAAGACAGTCCGAGTCACTAAAAGACGAATATGCTGAAAAACCGCCTTGTGATGGGTTCATACACCCAAGACAAATTTTGTGGATAATTCCTCCTTTCTCCAATAAGTTACACGTTTTTGGTGTGGAGCACTCTTTTGAGACACCAACCAAAATATAGTCGCAACAAAACGAAGTTCACATTATCAGGTCTCGGGGATCCAAAGCAAGTCCCTGTATTTCTGCCCATGTTCACGTGTGATCTCAAATTCTGCATCTGGTGTGACTTTAAGCAATCCTAACAAGAAATGATGCATCTAAACACAGCAATCTTACATATCCAATATAAGCTCGCTAGGAAGGTTAGTCAAGCTACAATGCTAGAAGTAGAAGCTAAAGCCAGCTGCCCGGACCAAGCTGTACTAAAATAACAACAAATTAGAGCTTAACCCTTAATATATTGCTAGTAGCCTAAGTAGGAGACTTTTTAAAGGTTAGAAATACTGGATGAAGAAGCATTAAGCAGAGCATGTCTAGTGGTATCCAGAACCTCCACATATGATCCCATCAACTAACATTTTCTCTCTCTAGAAAACCAAAACTTAAAAAAAACCATCGAACTTGGATTTTCTATCATTCACGTTTTCTGGATTAAAATATACGAAATTGTTTAGGAAAACAGTTAGCTGCAGGTTGTCATTCTAAACCATTTATACCAATTTGGAGAAACTTCAACATTTATTATGTCCTTGGGGTCACATGGGATCTGTTTACCGCCTCTCCTAATTATTAGAAATCAATGGCAATAATTCTTATACAGATGAAATAAACAAATATATGAAATAAAGTACATAAAACCAAAAAAAAAAAAGCAACTGCCGTTGTTGTATCCATTGTTAATCATCTTTCTCATGAATTTTAAGAACTAGATCTAGTTTGAGATGCCAAATTCAAAGAGGCCATTGTAAAATCATGCTAAGTTAACCACAACGATTAAAATGAAACTAAAGTAACAAACACTCCAAAATGCCAGTAACTTGCAATGTGGTCAAAAAGCATTACAAGTTTCCAAAAACTGAACAAAACCTGTGTACAAAAATCTCAAAAGAAATTAACCATCTTCATCATAAAGCAATCCAAAATGCTATACTTGTGGGTCTAACAATATATGTAATGCAGAAGTCACTGTTTTAGTGAATCAACTATCAAGCATTTCAACGTGATAAAAAGAAGCAAGCAGAATACTTCTAAGACGCCAGTATGCGAAGCAAGTAGGGTTTCCGCAGCAGCAAACCAAGGAAACCCTGTTAATGTAGAGTTGAAGTTTGAAAGACAAGAAGGAAAGCAGCCGAAATCCACAACTAATATGTATTAAAAATGGTAAGGAAAAATCTAAGGAACAAGGAAACATGATTTAACAACATGATTGTGTTTCTAGTTTGTTTAAATTAGAAATAACTCAATAAGATACATGTTGCTAAACTTCTCGTAATTTGGGTTGTCATAGTCTAAGATTGAGAAAATAAAATCCCTGATTCATGAAATCTGCCTCTGATTTTGTCTTCTTAGTGACCAAAACTAATTCATGAATGTTCTTATCTCACAAGCTTACAAATAATTATGTCTAGAATTATGCATAAAACACCTAGCTGAGAAGAAACTAAGTTGAAAAAAACTACAGAAGAATATAAATGCTTATAGCCAAGTATAAAATTCAGATAATGATTATACACATAATCAGTCACGCATAGTTTTTAATCAATCAACAAACAGAAAAGAATAGTTATGGAGCTTGGGAACAACTAATCAGTTACAACTGCCATAGTGGGGTTTGGTGGCTAGGAATCTTTGGTCTAATAAGAAAACCAATGTCAGGGTTCTATTTCGTTGGTCAGGACATTCAATTCATAACTAACATCATCCCAATAGCCATGTTAATGATGCGGTGGTGCAACTCCTAGTCCTGAAACTGAGATATCCTACGCTATAGGTTTGCCATTCATTGAAAGAAAACTTAAAAAGAATAGAAAAAGAAAAGAAACATCAGCTTACTTGATTAAATCTGCAAATCTACTGCAAAAATTTCCCATACCCCTTGGCTACATCTTTCTCTTTTTCTTATTATTAAATCTCCCGGTAAAATAGTCACTGCTTGTTTGGCAAAAATGCATATGTTACTGAGTATAGGGTAGGGGAAAGAGACTTACCAAAATGTTATCAGTATATACAATCAAAAGTAAATTGAAGATGATGTTGCTGACGGTTCGCTAAAGGAACATCAAGCTAAACCTAACACTGATCTTCCACTAATGCCCCTGCATTTGAATATCTGAGGTATCTTACACATTAATCATCAGAAGCAATGGATGATCCTTCATTGGGTTCTTCAGGATTCGAATTTCCAAGCATCTTCTGCAGTGACTCCACATCCCCAGCCTCAGACAGAGTATGTGTTCGGAGAGTAATTGCATCTTCACTGGATAATGCATAGCAACAGGAAAGGTAAATATACAGGAATCAGAAAAGACAGAAGAGGCCACGACGTAAAAGACTTGGTTCATTCAATGAGGCCTACTCTGTAACACCAAATATGTCCTTTATGATCAAGGAGCTTTCCCTCGAACCGAACTCCGGTAGCTGGTTTGTAAACACAACAAAAGTATAATCAATTAAACACACCAAAGCCGCACATCTCATCAAACGTATAGAATTCACCAAAACTCATAACTGAAAATAATAACCAGGCTCCCAAGCAAGAATGTAAAAGAAGTTAGGACTCGCCAAATCCTTTGTTTCAATCTCCTTTTGTTGTGAATACAGAATCATTTGGTAAACTCATCCCAAGTGTCTTGTGGCACATGATATGCAATCAATCTATCCCCGATTCTGTATTTACACGTATATAGCATATCACCATGCAACTTAGTATTTCGGGTGCCAAAATTAGAATTAGGCCTACTATTTCTTTTAATATCATAGCTTCATTCAACTGCTGGTCAGACCCGTACAATCTTTACCATAAAGTTCTATTATAGCAGCAAAAAATGAATGGTGTAATAATCATATAAACCATATACTTGAAAACAATGTGGAAAAACACAGGAACAAAAAAAAAAACAATGTTTGCAAACACATAATGCAATTAAATCCTTCCATTTACCTCTGATAGATAAAAAATCTTCCCAAAAAGGGCCTGCACAGCAAGTTTTCTCTTGAAACCCTTCTCTGAGTATCCTGAAATATCCATGACAACAGGACCTGAAAAGGCATAGTAAAGATGTTAGCTGTCGCATCTGTGGAGCAATTACAGTAGATCACCAGATCAATCACTTATCATCATTTGTCTTTGCTTATTTTGGATCATGCACTCCATTTGACAAATTAAGAGGCGTCATTTGATACAGGATTCTGTATTCATAAATCGCAAAAATGTCTTAAACCTATAAGAGACACCGAACAAAAGAAGTCTTCTTATTTCCAAGTTCCAACTCTACTCAAGTACCCACTACGCAGAAGTCATTTTAAGCCTAAGTTTGAGCACATATCTCCTGTTACAGATTTTGAAGAGTCACTATATTCAGTTTGTGCTTTTGTATAGAAAGCACTCTACCTGGATCACACCAAATATCTGATGCTTCCTATGATTAATTGCAGTGACACTGGCAGCTAATCAGATCAATACTCTTAACTACACCTGTTCGAAAGACTGGAATTGCCAAACAATAATTGGAAGATATCATCTACTATGCACTTAAGACAAAAGAGGGTAGAGCTGATCTCTTGCATCAGGCAGTCACTTAGGCTGAGTAATGTTCCAATGAAGAATTTGCTTGATAAGACCCACCAACATGTTCACAGCGACGTACTGTGAGCGTATCACAGAGTACCAACAAACTAACAGCTTTTGTGCATCTTAGATGATTTAGCCTTCCAGAGAATATAGCGGAAAAGGGAAATACTAAATAAGAATTACATTAGCGGATCAGACTACAGTTACATACCTTTGTCCCGTACAATTCGTCTTGAAATCTCATTTAGAATTTCAGCAACCTCATTATCATTCAGCATTGAAGCTTTTCTGAGTTGGATTAGATCAGCTACCATATCCGGGTTGAAGGGCTTTTCATTCATTGCATATCTAACATACTTCCTCAAGATCTCCTCCATTCCAAAACCTGTCTGGATGTAGAGTAGCGAATGAATAAAGACGCATATGAAATGGAGTTAAAACAAAAATCCAGGATAGCTTAATACTTAAAGTGGATGTAATGGGATAGGGACCAGAATATAGGAAAAAGTGTTGTTGTGTAATCTAATAGCATCCATTGCCAACTGGATATATTGAAAACCTTGCATACTTCTTATGATAGTCTAAAGTGAGGGAAATGCTCCAATCAGATCAAATTTTTCAAGGAATCCGTACGAGCAACCATCTCTAATGGTGATCACACTCATTGTAACATGAGTTAAGGACTCGTTTCATTTTGTAGAAATCAACTATCACGTACACTGATGCAAAATAACTGATAGATTGAACCACTATAAGAAGTCTGCAAAATGCGATGTAATGATGCAAGGGGAAACCCATCATGTAACATATGAGTGCTGTTAAGAGATAGAAAAAACTACCCATGGAGACAGTTTTTTGACCCACGATGTATACCATATGTAATCCTTAAGTACTCTAGATTTCATATGATAATTCACAGAGGATCACTAATTGCACATCTTAATTCTCAATTCCAGATGCCTAACGTCATAGATTTGTTCAAAGCTTCATCCAACCATTCAGCTCGGTCAAATCATTTGTTCGCTCCTCTTCCAGAATTTCCCCACATGACTTACTGACCCAACGTATGACAAAACATAACATTATATGATATATACCAGCCCAACAAAACATTCATCGTCACCTCCTTCTGTCTAACCAGCAATATAGGAAGTTCACCAATAACTAACAGAGGCTTAACAACTGACCATTAAACCTAACTTGATACCACCATGTGTTACACTGTTTCTAATTTAACTTGCATTTATTTAACAGCAAGCGAAATGGCTCATATCAAATCAACTCCATAATATTCAACCACAATAACAATGCCCTACTACAAGCCAAACCAACAACTTCAAATTCACATGTAATGTTTATATCTAACCTTTTGCATAAGCTCCTTGAGACTGGATGGTTCCACAGCATCTCTTCCCTTCTGAAACAACTCATCTATTGATATGCATAAGAAAGCATTCTTATTCACCTGCATACAACAAAATTTTCACCAATTATGCCCTAACCATATAAAACAATTTCAAAACAAGTCATCAATCAACAACAATAAAACCCCTAAAAATCCCAATTTCTCTACAAAACCCTAAAATAGACAAAGAAATGGAGAGAGATTGTTACCAATTTTCGTCTCTTCTCTTTAGGCGAATTAAACTTCCGAACAGTCTTAACAAAGGCAATAACAAACGTAATCCCTAAATAACCTAAAGGAACAGCAAGAAGCCATGGTAATTTACTTTGACCAACTCTAGGACCAGGTAAAGCTTGAGTAACTGAACCAGTAAACTCAACTACATCCAACGCTTTCTCTTGAATCCATGGTAAATCCTCTTCAACCTCTTCCTCATCTTCTTGTAATGGTTTTCGTTCTTCCTGTACTTGCTTAACAGCACTTATAATCTCTTCAGTCTTCTTTTTTGAAGCAGCAAACAGTCTAGTGGAAGAACCATTTCTGTTCAAAAGAGGAAAAGGTTTTGGACTAAAGAAATTGACATTCTGATGGCGCACGTTAGTAGAAGGAGTAATCACATTTGAAGGTTTGATAAGAAATGAGGATGACCAAGAAGAAGAAGTAGCCATTAGAGCTCAATTTTGTGCTTTCGCTAGGGGTTCAGGGTTCAGAAATTCTCTCTCATCATCTTTTCTTTATTTTGGTCTGCTTGGGTTATATCGACTTTTGATGAAACCCTTGGAAGACATATAGGGTAAAATTTATTATCACAGTACGAATTTTGTTAGAGGCGCCCCCTCACACTTTCTCCGGAAACCATTACTAGGGCCGCCTGGGCCGGCTCCATTTACAGTTCCCGCCAAACCCTTGAAATGACAGTCTAAAAGTTCATATTTTTTTCGTTTCTCTCTCTCTCAAAATCAAAATTTCCGTTCATAACCTTAAACAAGTTCTCATCTGGTGATTGATTTTCTTTCAATTCATCTCTGAATTGTGTTAAATCTCTAAAATCATCGCAGAATGGCGAGGTGAGTGTTTTTTTTTCTAAGATTTAGAGTTTTAAATGATCAAAACTTGTGTGATTTACTCAGATTTAGATTTTTAGATGAAGAAAAGTTAACCTAATTTCTTTGCTTTGGTTGTTGCAGGGTGAAAAAACACAAGATTGGGTGACAAAATTAGTGAGTACTGAGTTCTTTAATTCTTGTTCTATTCACCAAAGATTTGAAATACAACGGGAGGAACTATTTCTGTATTGATTGTAAGATGAGTCTTTGTCTACATTGTTTGAATTCATCACCACATCGTCTTCACAAATCTCTTCGGATTCGTCGATACACTTTCAGAAAAGTTGTTCGTCTTGACGACATCAAAAAATTCTTTGATTGTTCACAAATTCAGGTTAATTTTCTCTTAATTCCTTATCCCCTTCCTTATTCTATAAGTTAATCACATTTGATTATGGTTCTCATGTTGAAATTATTTCTTATTTCTTATTTCACAGGTTAGTGTGATTTGGGAATTTTTCTCTCCATAGTTTTATTTTTTTTATGTAATGCGATTATTTTTCATTAAAATTTTGCAGACATATGCCTGCAACGGTGCAAAAGCTATTCATCTGAATTCCTGGCCTTCGAAATCTTCAAAAGACAGGATCGATCAACTATACGAGGTTTGCATTGTTTAGTGAGCAATTTGGGGTTTTTCTCTCCATAGTTCTACATATTTTCTGTAATGTGATCTTTTTCATTAAACTTTGAAGAAATATGCCTGCAATGGTGCAAAAGCTACTCATCTGAATTCCTGGCTTTCAAGATTTTCAAAAGACGATCTGCTATGCGAGGTTTGCAAACGAGTCCTCATACCCTACAGTAACAGTACTTACTGTTCCATTGCATGTCAGGTAAATACATAAGACTTGAGATGTTCATGTATTCTTATTCAATTGATAGTTTTACAATTCAGGTGTCAGTGAATTTCGATGAAGAAAGCAGTCCTACAGTTCGAACACCAAAGTCGTATCAAAACGAGCATGTGGCAATGAGGACTACTACTAAGGCAGCTTCCTTGAACGAGCATTTGGCAGTGAGCCATACCTTCAGAAAATCCCATCGAAAAAGAAAAGGTGTTCCTCGCAGAGCTCCATTTTTCTAGAACATGCGAATCCTTTTGTTTGTAAAATATATACTCCATATTTTCACATCCATAGACATTATAGAATTACCTAGCGCTGCAAATGATAAATGAGAATGGACTCGTAGGCTTTTGTTTGTAACTGTCATCTGTTTGAGTGCTTCGGTAACTTGTAGCTTGTGCAGCCTTTTGCCATTTCAGTAAGGCTTCCAAGATATGAAATTGGTAACTCAATTAGTAGCTTTTATTCATTTGTTGTTTCAGCTGAATTCGGCATTAGAAAAGTAAACCATTTGTAGGTGAAAGGGTATTTTTGGCTTCATTATGCAACACAGCTTAAGATTTGCGGTGAAACTATCACCACAACACATTGGGAAAAAATGGGAACTGATTCAGCTGATAATTCAGTTGAATCTGAAACAACAAAGAGTTAAATCTCTAAATTATTGATAATAAAGAATTTGAAACTCATTAAACATTTCATTAGAATATAAATTATTTACAACTGAAATCGGAAAACTTATAAAGCTCAACTCTTTACCAACTAGAAAACTCTTTAACCTACTTACAACTAGAAAACCTCAAAATAACGCCCCTTGGACGAATTTAAAAGTGTATGCAAAAAGTTCTATATATTTGAGAAACAAATTTGCTATTTATCTATTTTTACTTTGTTGGCGAAGTAGTGAAAAGAATACAACTGCTAACGTCTATCTCACATATCTGGACTAAGCGGTGGCTGGAAAAGGCTGTCACTAGCACATATCAATTCTCCGTAACGATCATGATAAAACTGAGCAGTAATCACCACCTTACAACTGATTCCTCGACTGGATAGAACGCTACATCATCTTCCTCGATCATCTAACCCGCGTGCAATGAAAGCCATTTTCAGCCACCACTTAATCCACTTATGTGAGAAAAGGTATTTAACTGTGTATTTCTTCTCCATAAAAAAACAAAGAAAAAAAAATCTTATTTCAAAATAATTGAAGGAAGTTGTTGTTTGCAAAAAAAAAAAAAAAAAAAAAAAAAAAAAGAAAAAGTAAAAATAATTGCAGACATAAACATATTTCCCAAACAGTGTAATAGTATGAATAGTAAAGTGTTACCGACATATGATTACTTACCAGCCAAACTTGATCGGATTTGGGGTCGTCATTCAACCTTGATCGGACTGCATGAGCTTCTATCGCTGCTTATGGGAAGGTTCAATTACTAAATACATAATGAAAGCATATATTGAAATAAACACAGAAATTCTAAGAACCATCACCAGTTATAACTATTAATAGATAGAATTATTATTTTCTTTACTTTGTTGACGAAGTAGGAAAAAAAGTACACTCTAATGTCTTTCTTAGATAACTGGTTTAAGTGGGGGTTGGAAAAAGCTTTCAATAGCACACATCAATTCTCACCACAGCAATCACGCCAAAACTGAATACAAATCACCTAATAACTGCTTCCTCGACTGGATAGAACACCACATCGTTTCCCTTGTCTAACAAAGGTGCAGTGGAAACCATTTCCATCCCCCACTAAACCACACATGTGAGAAACGGTATTTAGCAGTGCATTTTTTCCATACTTGATCCACCGAAATAGAAAGGAAAAAAAAACGCAAACATAAACATAGATCCCAAAAAATATGGATAGTAAAGCTTCTTTACAGAAAGATGATATTACCACCCAAAAGCCACTGTGACTTGAGTTGAGAATAAGTCTGTTTGACAACGGATTTGGAGTCGTCAATCAATCTTGAGCGGACTGCATGAGCTTCTACCACCGCTTAGTGAGGCTGCAAAGGTTCACTTCCAAGATCATTTGTAATTTTAATAGAGGAATCATATATAATTTTAGTACAGAATCATATATACACTGCTAATGACGCCTGTCTCACATAAAAGGACTGAGTGGGGGTTGGAAAACGCTTTCAATAGCACATATCAATTCTCACGATAACAATCATGACTGAGCTGAGTAATAATCACCGTCATCTTAATAATTGTTTCTTCGACTGGATAGAACACTACGGCATCATCTCCCTCATCTAACCCGGGTGCAATGAAAGCCTTTTTCAACCCCCGCTTAGGCCTTTTATGTGAAACAAGGTATTTAGCAGTGTATTTTTTCCGTACTTTAAATAAAAAATTACATTTCTAATAGTTTTTCCGAACGCGTGAAGTTATTGTTTACATGGGAAAAAATAACTACAAGAATCACTACAGAGATCAACTGATATGGTGGTAAGCAAGACCATTTATCAAAATCAAACAACTTTTTCGTATCTAAAACTAAAGCTATATCGTTTAACAAAGAGCACGTTAATTAAACCAAAAGAAAGTCCTTCAGTGGATCTAAAGGAACTCGGACTAATTGTTATGATGAGCAAGTTGGTTAACAGAAAAAACTCATAAATCTGATAAAAAGAAAAGAAAACATAAACAAAAATACACTAGAGATGAAAACAAGTTATGTCGCCTAATGACAGGATCAGCACACGGAAAACGTTTCTCTATGTCATCTCTAGATCTCTTCTTTTTTGGGGAAGGGAAGTGATATTCTAGTCGGCTAGGTTTTTTTTTTTCTTCTGTAGAGATGAAACACGAATTCTATATATAACAGGAGTAAAACCCTAAAGACGTGAATTTTTCCAAGTAGCGGACTAAATCCAAACACCCTATTATGGCTATGGATGTGGGCTAACTAATTATCCAAACTAGAAAGACCATTTATAATTGCCCACTTGTTCATGGTGCAGGGCGAAACCTCGACTAAAAGAAGATATAAAGCGATTGCGCCCGATTTTGCCTTCTGGTTTTTCTCCATCCATCTATGTCCACTGGGGGTTGTACGATTCAGGTATCAGTGAATTCTGACGAAGAAAGGAGCCCAACATTTCCTATTCGAACACCATAGTCGTATCAAAACGAGCATGTGGCAATGATTACACTTCTACTAAGGCAGCTTCCTTGAACGGGCCTTTGACAGTGACACTACCTTTAGAAAATCCCATCGAAAAGAAAAGGTGTTCCTCGCTCAGCTCCATTTTTCTAGAAGAACATATAAATTCTTTTGTTTATAAAATACTCCATAAAAATTATAGAATTACTAGCACTTGCAAACTCAGAGTTTGTTCATTTTATTCCCACTATGGCATGATCAAACATGAAAAATGGATATTCAAATCATCAAATCTGTTGGTTTGTACATTGAGTCGTAACATCCAGCGTGCGTCTGTGTTAAAGACGGGCGACATTGCTTCCTACGCTGGCGTCCGAAGAAATAACGCCTGTGTTATTATTTCCAGCGCGCGTCTTCAGTTATAACGCCGGTGTCCATATCAATAAATCTAGCGTCAGTCACTATGGCGCCAACGACTCAATCTGAACGGCTGCATAACCCTTTGATCCAACAGCTACATTTTTTGAAATCTATAAATACTCCTCATTTCAACTCTTAATTCACACATTCTACACATTCTTCCCTCTCAAATCATCTACAAAAATGCCTCCCAGAGTTTGTTCTGTTAGATACACTAAAGAAGAGGATTTAGCTATTTGCAGAGCTATGTTTTTCAAACACAAGATATTGCCGCTGATGTTGCTACCGGTAGGAATGTATCACAATCGACGTTCTGAGCAGAAAGTTTTTGAAATGTTCACTGCTGAAACGATGAACATTAATGGGCGTGATTCTCAGGGCGCATCGTTTTAGTGTAATTAGTTGTAATGTATCGGATTTCATAGCTCAACTAATGGAGAATCACAAAAATAAGCTCTACGGTGAAGCCGAACATGAAGTGGAACCCATAACTCTAGCGATATGGCCAGCATCTCACTGCGGTCGTCAGTTCGAATTCCATGCTTGTTTCAACATTCTTAGGGTGCTCATAAAATACGATCCCTACATCGCCCTAGGAATTCCACCACCCGCCGAGAACTGACGCCGCCTATGTAGTAGTTGTTTTAATCTGATGTATTCTTTTATTCTCATGTATGGTGTGGTTGTTCAATGCAGTATGTTTTTATTTATGAAATTGATGGTGCTATGTTTAATCCAGGAAAAATTTAAATTACTTGATATTGATGCATGGTTTTAGATAATCGTAATAACACAAAATAAACAACAAATTAAATAACGTAATACCATAGTGAATCGATTTGTCCTACAATTTCAATCAGCCTACTCCACCAAAAAACACATGGGACATTCCCAGAAATTCCTTCCATATGTGTCTTCTTCAGATGAAGTCTGCAAATGCATAAAAGTCCTGCAACCGGGCTTTGAGCATGAACTGATTCTCTGTGGACAATGTTTGTATTCGTGATCTCCACATCCACAAGGATTGCAGTGTAATAACTCCTTCTTCAATTTGGCTTTAAGTTTGAAGTTTTTGCAGAGTGTTGCAATCTTTTCTTCTTCTTCTTCTTTAATATCCATAGCATCATCTAGCATATGTGGTTCCTCTGGACAATTGGGATCTTGACATTGCAAATACCTGAGCTTTTCCGGTTGTGATTCAATCACCATTTTGATGCGTGAACAACCTTACCACGGACACTTTGAATACATCCAAGGACATTGCATAAGACTGTGGTTATCCATGAAACATAATGGGCAAACCTCTTTTGCTTCGACACATAATATTTGCTTCGTTTGCCTTTAGAAAACATGGTAGATGATGAGAAAGAAATTGGTTGGTTTGGTTTAGAATAAAACCTAGTGATGTATTTATAATAGAAAATAGGCGTTGGTAATTCAAACGGGCGCTCAAAGGAAAGTCGCAGGAGATTTTACTACAAACGCCAACAACTAAATTTCCATTTCCAACGACAAACTTTTCTTTCTCGACCTATAAATTTCATTCCTCCCATCTCCAAAATCACATCTTCTTCTTCTTCTTCTTCTTCTTTTTTCCTACATTTATCCTCCTTTGCAGAAATGTCTGTTAGAAATCGTGGTCCCAAGTTTACTCAAGAAGAGGATATAACTCTATGCAAAGCATATTTCTTTCATAGGGTAATCGCTGGTGTTGTTATTTCTCATGACAGTTCTATTTGGGAGAACGTTTTTCAGTGTTCGTCTCATTGGCGGGAATCCCAGGAAACCGAGATGCTCGTCGATTGTGTGCACGTTTTCATTCTATTAGGCTTGCAGTCCATCCATTTCTTGCTCTGGTAAAAGAAATTGATCGAGAAAAGTTCAGCGGTATACCTGAAGATGAAGTGATCCAAACAGCTCTTGATAATTGGGAGGAAGCTCACGGTAAGCCTTTTCGTTACGAAGCGTGTTTCAGAATTCTAAAAGATGGTCTATCTCAAGCACATCGTTACTGCACTCGAATGCCGCTGCCGGAATTTACAATGGAAGAAGATGTTGATCTTGTTCGATGTTGGTTACATCGTATGGCGAGACTAATGAACAATGACAATATATGGGAAAGAGTATTGGGACATTTTGTAGCATCGCGGAACGAAGCCATAAGAAACAGTAAGAGGCTAGAACTAAGAATTGCATTCATCACTCATGAAGTCAAACATTATACGAAAGTATTGTGGATGGTTCATCGTAGCAATTCTGGATTATCCACCGAAGAACTGGAAACCGTCGCTCAGACCAAGTTTACCGAAGAAAGAGGGAGAGAGTTTAGGCATTTTGAATGCTATGAACTTTACAGAGAGAATGTCGCTGGATTTGATGTAGTTTGATGTTTTTGTTGTGGTTTATTAAAATGTAGTTTGATGTTATTTGCAAGTTTAATAAGTTGTAATAAATTTAACTTAATCTGAAGTGGAAATCTATTTTAAAATATAGACATTTTCATTCATTGATATTACTGCCAATTCTTTTACAAGATATAAACTTAGACAATAGTAAAAACTTCAATAAAAATCAAGTACAAGTTTTGGCCTCCTGTTTATCTTCATTTGACGTATTTTCCATTCAACATGCTCTTTGACAGTTTCACCTTTGTTTTTGAATTTTTTTGTTGTTAACATTCAAAACTGGAGCTCTTCTTTGCCTTTTAGCGGAACATTTTCTTGGAGCAACTTCTGAAGCTTGCACTTCCCTTTTACAATTTTCAATCTTTTTAAAACTCCCACATATCTTAGAAACAACAGCTTCAAGCTTTGCATCGCCAAAAAGTGCTTTTCAGCCATTTTTAGAAGAGAAAATTCAAGTGAATTTTGGTGCGAGTGAATTATTCGAAGATGGTGGTAATTTATAGAGGGAAAAAGTGAAATTCGAATTTTAGAAACTACCCATTGACGTTAGAAACAAAAACGCCGGCGATATACCTTGTAACGCCGAGTTAGTTCTTCTGACGCCAGAGTCATTCCATCTAATGCCAGAGTTCGATCTGTGGGCGCCAGCGTTTTTACCTAGATCGCACGCCTATTGATCTAACGCCCAGTGCTTTACCATAATGGAAAACCTAGTTTGGCCATCCACCTGACTGACAAAAGAATGGGTTTGGCCATTGCCATAGGAACTGCTCTAATGAACTTCTAGGCTTCTAGCACTTTACCATGCCAACGTACCACAGAACAGGAAAAATCAACCACTCTCTGTAATGAATATTCGTTTCTTTTGTGATTATTTTTGTTGGAATTGTAACTGTCATATGTTTGAGTGCTTCGGCTACTTGTGGTTTGTGCAGCCTTTTGGCATTTCGGCGAGGCTTCCAAGATATTGTATGAAATTGGTATCTCACCTTTAAAGAGACTCAATACCATACTATAATCAGATTTCAATCAATTGCTTTCGGTTTCAATCAATTTCTTTGTTTGAGGGAGACTATAATACTCGGGTGATTAAGGGGGATTGGGTAGTGGGCCAGTGGCGCTGGAATTTAGATAACTAAGTAGGAACAGCTAGAGGTGTAAAACGTGCCGTCCAGGCACAGCCCAGCCCACAAAGTCACGTGCTTAGCGTGCTGCGTGTTGTGTTGGGCTGTGTCAGAGATTCAGACGTGTTGTGCTGTGCTAAATGGCGTACCGTGATGTGTTGTATCAGAAAAATAAATGTGATGTGTCATGTTGTGCTGTGCTAGCACACCTATTTTATATTCTCTAAAATAAATATTTTAGAGATATTTTAGTTAGTAGATGCATTATTACAGAAATAAATTAGCATAATGAAAATAAAGTGTCAGAAATTGGCTAAAACAATAATTTTTTTGTGAAATATGCATCAAATGTGATGTATCGTGTAGTATTTTACGCATGATGTGGCGTGCTTTATTTGCATGTTGTGTTGTGTTGTGTCATGTACTAACACGTGTCGCGTGCTATGTTGTTCCGTTGTGCCTATTTGTCTGGCACAACACAACACATTAAACAAACGTGTTGTGCCCGTGCTGGTCCGGTCACGTGTTGTGTTGTGCCGTGATCGAATTGTAACGTGATGTGCCATAAACGTGCTGGCCCGTCCCAATTTACACCTCTTGGAACAGTACTTTTTTCAAGTGGCCTCGCTCGTTGAATGAGTTGAGAAAAGTTATCTTACTCATTCAATGAATGAGTATAAGCGAAGATCTAATCTTAAGAATAGTACGTCTTATTCAATTAACGGATTTCATTAAACTGGGATATCTTCCGCTATACGTCTTATTCATTTAACAGATTTCATTTAACGGTTAGGATGAACCGTTACCAAACCATGTACAAAGACCATGCTCATGAATGGTTAGTTGAAAATAGCCAACTGAACTATAAGCTTGAGCATTTTTATATAACACTAAGACTTAACTCGAGTCACAATTATGTGATCAAATATGTCTATGTTTTTAGAGATTATTCAAATGCTAATTATCTCAGAGAAATAATTTATGTGCATATAAATTTAATCGACATGGTAAGTAGATGTACTAGGTACAAATAATTAACCTGTTCGTGAATAGTTAAGTCAAATTACCTGTACATGACCGAGTTTCAGAGTTCAAAGAACTTCTCCAGTACATATACTGGTATGGATACCTTAAGACAATAACCAGTTCTGGAGTTCACAGAACTTTTCTGGTACGTGTACCCGTATGGATACCAAATCGGTTTCAGGACCAACAGTTCTTTTCTAGTACGCGTACTGGTTTGTGTACCGATCCGGGTTCACGAGTTCACGTACTTATTAAAGTGTGCATACAGGTATGCGTACCAAAAGTTATTTGTCGACATATAGCTACTCCGTTACGTGTACTGAGTACATGTACTACGGCTTCAGACTTGTAATAGTTTTCCAGTTTATAAGATTGGTCTGGATACTGTCTTATATCTAAATCTATATTACTTCTATATTTATCTCTAAATCAATTCGTAACATTCCCAAATAACATCAATGATACATATCACTGTTCTAGGATATTTTCAAATGATAATTCTTGAATCATGATTTTGATTGCGAACAATAAATTTTTCTTAACCGAAATTCATAAAGTATGAAATGTTCATTAAGCTTAGAAATATTTCGAGAAGTTCCTTAACTTGGTAATTAGTCCTCCACTAGAAATTCTTGATATGCTTAAGATAGTATAATTAGTTATGCGACATCGTCTCGTATATAGAAGGATGAATATAACTTGAGATATAGGTGGTTCAGTCTTCACTTATCTTTTGTTAAAGAAGTTCTCCAAAAGTTTCGGTTGATCTTCGCCTTCAAACGGTAGAATGCAACGATGACTGCCGTGATGTCCGTTTCTCAACTACAATAATTATATCCTAATATGAGACTTAAGTAATTGTAGACTAGAAATCAAGATATAGTTTTGACAACTAAATTTGACTACAATCTTGAGATAACAACACTTGTGTGTTCGACCGATCAATGCTCTAACAGTACGTGTACATTTAGGTTATTCATGAACTCAGATGACCACGGTTCGCGTATTTGGTACGTCCCACTAGGATATTCGCAACCTCATATCACCACATGAATTAAAAACACTATAGTTGGCGTACTAGGTACGTGAACCTATATATACTCTGGAACCTCATATATCAATGGTATACGTACCTACCCTGTATCCCGATTCCAGCAATTTTGAAAAACTCTCTTTTGATGTTTTGAAACATTTTCATTTTCCATTGATATAAAATATCATTGCTTGGGAAATTACCAAATGACTCGTACGACACAAGAATAATTCTTGAACAATTGTTTTAAACTAAGATTGCTAAGGACCTATGAACATCTATTGATTGAATCAGATTCCGAGATGTTTAACATACAATCTTGACTCGAAATTTCTTCTTTGCAATAGTAAATCCTAAATCATACGATATAGTCTCATATAGATAGAATGGTATTTCATGTGATTCAATAGAATGGTTCAGTCTTCATATACCTCTTTGTTGATGAAGTTTTCCAAATATCTTCGTTGATCTTCACTCTTCAATCTCTGATGGTTATTCAATGATATCTGATACTAAACTACCATAAACGAAACCTATTCAGATACTTAACTTTAGTAGACTATAAATCAAGATATAGTTATGTGCATCTAACACTGAAAACAAGCTTGAGATAGCAAAACTTGCGAGTTTGACCGAGCAGGGCTCTAATACAGTGCATACCCTTTGATCTTTTGTATCCTGCCGTATTCCAACTACAAGTGGAATGATCTTAATTTTGTAAGATTAGTGCAAGGAGGAAAAATAAAAATTGGTCGATATCCCTCGTGAGTGTAGCAATTCATAGCTTTGTTGATGTTTGCAATTATAAATAACATAATAACCACATTTCATCCATCTAAGATTGTTAGAGAAACCTTTTTCAATTGGCTTATATGATTCGTTTTGAGAAAATAAAAAAATCATTGTAGTTATCTTCTTTGGAAAAATAAATCCATTATGTGGTCGAAAAAATTACTTCTACTAGAAAAATTCAGAAAATATGGCAATTTATTTTCTCATCCTACCGAAACGATGTATAAAATTAACACCAATTGGTCTATACGATCTATCGAACTCTCATATCGACAAAATAAAAATATAATGGTATTTTAGTTATCGTAAAAGGAAAATCCACTTTGTGGTTAGACGGATGATTTCTTATAGATGAATAGAAACCAAATATAAAATTCATATTATCTTCTTCCAATATACAAAAATATCAAAATAAAATAAAATTGGCCATGGATTTTTTAGCCATGCACATGATTAGTTACCAGATAGGTAATTAAATTGCGATATCACCAATTTTTGGTGACTACGGTTTCATTAAAGGAATATAAACTGTAAATCGTCTTTCGATGATTTTTTTTCTCTTTATAAAAAAGATAGAGGAAAAAGGAAATCAATTGATTAATGAATTTAATTCAATTCCACCAAAAATAATAGGTTGGATAACTGATTTCAGAGTTCTTGTGAGAACAAGGCATGAAAAAGTTTTCAGAAAATTCCAAATTTGAGACTCTTCAATAAAAAATTAATTACTTAATAGAACTCGATAAATTTGGTATCGTTGGAAAGATGAGAAATACCTCTTAACGTAAAAATGATAAGCCAGGGTAATAAGGTATGTATCTATGTAGAAACTCTCAATAAAACGGGACATGAATCACGTTTATGGAAATTGCAGTTTCGACAGTCTAAAATCAAAAATTCGTACAATATTCATTACGCAGTGGAATTCAGCAAATTATGTCTCGTTGTAAACAAGAAGAAGCCATCTATATTAGAAAATTGTAGGAAAATTATGAAAGTCCATGGTTCGTAGGTTTGTCAAAAAGTCTCGTCAAAACAGGGTAGAAACATTCATGATTTATTTATTTATTTTATTTATTTTTAAAAAAAAAATCATAAACAAATCCTCAAATCTCTAATCTTGCTGAACTTGAAGTTCAACCATTGAACATATATAAATAGAAAAAAGAACACTTCATTTAAGAAACCAAATTTATCCCAACATCAAATGATTAGAAATCCCAGGTTGAAATTTATGCAAATCAAACTCATATAAAAGAAACTCATGATGCTTACTATAAACCCATTTCATATATTTCAAAATTAAACAAGTTTAGAATAAAACTCCCAAATTTTACAAGAACGCTAATATGTTTTAACAAAAAAACACCAAATTCAAATTTTACACAATCAACCATTAAAACAAGAGTTTAAGATGCATGGAACACTCTTCGTTGAATCAAAATAATACCAATCATTAAGAAGAAAATTAACCAAACAGTATCAACAATCCAAGTTAATAGAAAAATTATTTGTTATATTCTGGTATGTTGCATTTGAGTCAACATTTGACTGATAACAACCTTTCTTTTCTATTTTGAACTAATTAGTTATTCGTTTTACGGTATGAGTTTGAGTCTTTTAAATTGTATCGGTGATTTGTTATGAAACTCATAAGTAATTTAAATACAATATTTTAGTTAATGCATTTCCTGGTGTTAGAGCACTGCTCGGTCGAACTCGCAAGCGTTGCTATCTTAAGCTTGTTTGTCAAGTTTAGTTTTGTTGATGGTGGTTGTTAGTATAGGGAGAAAACTGTAAAAGTCTTCCTACCTGACCCAGCATCAGAAGTAGTAGACCTTGATATATCTATATTCTGCAAGGAATTTGAAGAATATATCATAATCTGATGAGTGCTTATGTCTCTCTTCATATTATATTGAAACTCAAGCTCCTATATGAATTATCACTAGTATAAAGCCTAATGAGTATTTAAGCTCCTAGTTGCATTACACACTAATGCCGGAGCCTTCCGAGTATTCATTCTATGCTATGTTCCCAACCGAACTCTTGACATTGGTATGACATGACAATTAGTTTTCACTTGCAACAGAGTAGCATGAATTTCCCGAAGTATCAAGATTAAGGTCTGCATGAAAATGCTCAATCAGAAGATACGCTAACTGCTCTTTGAGAATAAAAGAATTTTGTGTTAACACACAGAATTTATTAAATTTGTTCAAATTTTTGATAGCTCACAAGATTCAAATTTTGTCCTAATTAATTTGCAAAGATTAGGTTTTCTGCGCCCTACGCAATATCCCGAACCTTATTGGTCGAGACCAAACCTAGGTAAGCTAGGAAATTAATCCTCCATGGAGCTAGTAGGAGAAAATTCCTACCAGAAATCAGAAAACAAGAAATAAATAGGAGCTACGGCGAATAGGAGAAGCAATAAGAGGAGGCGTGGCCGCGCCACTTGGCTAACCGATTTGCCTCAGCAGGCGCCACCTGTGGCCGACCGTCCACGCTCCATGTTGCTACTTGTCGGACCCTTTCCCATAGACCAATCAGATCGCTCTAAACCCGCCACACACACCTTTAAATAAAGTTGGAAGTTGGTTGGTCGACACGCTTAATTTCTTAAGGAATCTAATCACTGCCCATGTCAGTCTCAGAAAATGATCACGGCCACACTATTTGGCCACTCAATTCAACAATCTTAACCTCTTCCTAATGGAACTAGGCAAACTCCACAATGTCCACCGGCGGGCCCACTATCGTCCCATCCAATCGGAATCCTCTAAACCCTCCAGTAACGGCACTAATCGCTAGCCATAACTAGGCTAGTTGTGCTGCAAAAGAGAAACTACAACGAGTTAATACCGACCATAACGGTCTCAAAACCATCGCGTCCGCGCAACTTAGCCAGCATGATTGGACGTCTTAGATCGTGTTTCGAATGATCAAAGAGGTGCCGGTGTGTTCACCGGTGACTCATCTCCATCCCCAGCAGATCGAACTACACACGGAAAGTCGGGAGTCACCGCTCCTCCCTGTCGTGACCGTAGCCATCCAAGCTCCTGCCAACCTGTTTTTTTTCCCACGAAAACGCAGTCTCTTCTGATCACAGTTGCTGCCAAGAACCATTGCTGCTCGTTTGTTGATACCGTCCAGAGCTTCACCATAACAACAACAACTACAGATAAAGGTAATCTGAACTTCTGCATATTTTATTTTCCCATGGAGGAAGTAATAGAGTCACCAGTACGGAGGCAAGATGGTGATATCTTTATTATGGTAAACCCACCGACCATACAAGATAGAATCACGTAAACCACACTTGGGGACTGAGGCTCAATACGAAATCCCTTCACTGTCAAGGACCTCTTGAACTCAGAAAAGACGGTCAATCAAGAAATCGTGAGAGGGTCACCACTCTTCAAAGATGTAGCGTGAGGATATCATCACCCCCGTCTGGAAGGCGCGTGACCAACAAGAAGTATTTGGATCAACCATCCATTAACGTTGTTGTCAGTGAAAAATCAAAGAGGAAAGTCGCACCTCAGCAAGCCACACATACCAACCACATCATGCTTGCCACATCACCTACTTAGAACTCAGTTTCGCATACCCAAGGCCTGAACGAAGTTGCGTATCAACAACCACATCACAGACAAAGTCAGATTCGGTGTTTCTATATTTCCAATTTCCTATAGAAGGGGTGAATGGGTTGCCAAAAGTTCAGATACAATACAGATCTATCAAGTGTGACACCCTCCCATGGATCAACAAGTGACGAATCCAACAGATTTTCGCCTTCGTCAGTTCGTCAACCATTTCACCAGCAAATGCAATGGAAGTACATCTTTCAGGGGGAAATAGGCTCAGGATAATTACACCTGGGGACTGCCAGCACAGGATGCCTTCACGTCCCTCAACCAGGTTATTTCTGATATCAATATCATCACTGTCAAAGCTTTACGAGCTGCAGGTTTTTCTCAACATGAAGCCGTACATGTGCATCAAAGACTCCAAAAGTACGCCGCAGAGATATTTTCACATATCCGGCCACGCCATCGGATATAGCACGCATATACAACTCCTTCCAAGAACGCATTGTATTCCCAAGCCATCTCAAAAAGTACATCTCTAGTAACCAAACAGAAGTGTAACTGGGGACTCCTCATCGCATCCCATTCCATACAAATCCAAGGTTCAGAAGACGATTCAAAGGATGTCGCTTGGAACGAATTCCTTGAAGACTTGATAGCAGCACGTCGGCAACGGAACGCCTCTCAGCTCGTCTATTTCACTCAACGGCTCCGGAAGATTTTGCGCATACAAGCCTTCCAAGCATATCATCATCGCAATCAGAAAGGAAATAATAGGCCTATGAGCTAAAGAGTCAGAATAAATATAATTTCGTGCCAGTGGATGTTCAGGAATTTAAAGAACATTTTAATTGTGACTCAGCAGTCCAGACACCAAACAACTTCAAAACCTTTTGCAATTGAGCGCAGCGGAGTTTGGTGAAATTTGAAACCCACTGGAGAGGCTGGATTCTCATTTTCTGGAGACAGAAACTTATTACACATTCCAGAGAGGATCGATGGAGTTCACTCATGATTTGATAAAATTTCAGAACCGTGGAAGTTATACGTACAACTAAAGTTGATACTTGCAAAAAAAAATAACAAGATGCACTTACCTTGTTGCCGATGATTGGCACACTCGTGATGGGGTTTCTAGTAGTGACGATGAGGAGCCGGATGCTACAGACGAAAGCACGGAGCCAGACGAGTAACAAAAAACGGAAAAGGGTTGATACCCCTTTCTATACGAACAGAGTTTCAAGAAGAAGGATTCCTTTTTGCTCCACAAACGGGAATAGATGGCTGGTCCCATAGCACTCATGCCTCATAGCGGAGCTAGCAACACGCTACTACGAAGACTACTGGCCGAGCGGTCCCGTTGCTGAAAGACGATTAGAATTTTCCTAGTAAAACCTACCTGCTTTATTAATTTTAATTTCGTCTGTCACCATCTAATGCTTACCCCGCAACAATGTCACTGTTACGTGCTAAGCAGGAGACTTAATGTTGATGGTGGTTTTTAGTATATGGAGAAAACTGTAAAAGTCTGCCTACCTGACCCAGCATTAGAAGTAGTAGACCTTGATATATCTATATTCCGCAAGGAATTTGAAGAATATATCAGAATCTGATGAGTGCTTATGTCTCTCTTCATATTATATTGAAACTCAAGCTCATATATGAATTGTTCACTAGTATAGAGCCTAATGAGTATTTAAGATCCTAGTTGCATTACTCACTAATGTCAGAGCCTTCCGAGTATTCATTCTATCCTATGTTCCCAGCCGAACTCTTGACATTGGTATGACATGACAATTAATGTTCACTCGCAACAGAGTAGCATGAGTTTCCCGAAGTATCAAGATTAAAGTCTGCATGAAAATACTCAATCAGAAGATGCGCTAACTTCTCTTTGAGAATACAAGAATTTTGTGTTAACTTTATTTAATTTTTTCAATTTTATGATAGCTCACAAGATTCAAATTTTGGCCTAATTAATTTGCAAAAATTAGGTTTTCTGCGCCCTGCACAATATCTTGAACCTTACTGGTCGAGACCAAACCTAGGTAAGCTAGGAAATTAATATGCCATGGATCTAGTAGGATCAAAGTCCTACCAGAAATCAGAAAACAAGAAATAAAGAGGATTCGCGGTGAATAGGAGCAGCAACAAGAGGAGGCATGTCTGTGCCACTTGGCCAATCGATTTGCCTCAACAGGCGCCACCTGTGGCCAGCCGGCCATGCTCCATGTTGCTACTTGTCGGCCCCTTTCCCTTTTTTTTTGCTTAATAATCAATTTTATTAATAACCAAAGAAGTTTGCAAAAAACATCATAAGGAAGCAAAAAAGAAAACAAAAAATACAAAAAGAAGCCTTAAGTATGGCTATTTTACTTAGCTAAACCTATAATATGTTTGATCTGGATTCTCCATACAACCTAAGAAATTTGGTTTACTGTTAAAAATGAGTTTTTCTCCCCTATTGAAAGTTGCTCCTTTCTTTGCTGCTTTATCAGCTGAGAAGTTTACCTCCCTGCTTTGTCGGCCCTTTTCCCATCGACCAATCAGATCGCTCTAAACCCGCCACACGCATCTTTAAATAGAGTTGGAAGTTGGTTGGTTGACGCGCCTAATTCCTTAAGGAATCTAATTTAGACTGCCTATGTTAGTATCAAAAAACGATCTTGGCCACACGATTTGGCCACTCAATTCAACAGGCTTATCCTCTTCCTAACGGAACTAAGAAAACTCCACGATGTCCACCGGCGGGCCCACTATCGTCCCAGCCAATCAGAATCCTCTAAACCCACCGGTGGCAACACTAATTGCTAGCCATAACTAGGCTAGTTGCACTACAAAAGAGAAACTCCAATGAGTTAAGACCGACCATAACGGTCTCAAAACCATCGCGTCCGCCCAACTTAGCCAGCCTGATTGGACGGCTTAGATCGTGTTTTGGACGATCAAAGAAGTGTCGATGTGTTCACCGGTGACTCACCTCCATCCCCAGCCGATTGAACTACACACGGAAAGCCATGAGTGCATCAAGACGCTTGCCCAAAGTAGGGTGAACGCGTTGTTTTGTAAACCCTAATTTGCGTTGCGGCAGCGTGCTACCGTCGCAAAATGATCACATCCGTCCATCTTCGCCGTCCAAATTGACTGGCTTATATCCAATGTCAGGCGGCCAATAAGATGTCAGCATGCTCGCCGGAAACCCACCTTTGTATGTGGCTAATCGTCCTGCTTGAATCAACAACCAGTGCCTTGAATCGATCAGCCTAAAGAGGGATGGTCACACGAATTTAAAACCCTAATTTGAGTTAGCGGTGTTACAAAACTGCCGCAAATCATCTCGTCCGTCCAACTTCGTCGTCTTAGTCGGACGGTTTAGATCGGATTTTAGATGGCCAACAAGGTGACGCTGTGATCATTGGACACCCCTCTTCTATGAGGAGCGATAGTCCAGGCCACGTCTCGCCCATGTGGCCCCCTAACGATCACCCAAAAAAGGTTGATCGCGTTTTTTGTATAATCCAACAGCAGCCATCAACTGCCGTAAATCATCTCAGCCACTCAACTTGTCTAGCCGATTTTACCGGTCCAGATCTAACATGGGCCGACCGATAGGATGTTAGAATGGCTACCAGACGCCACTCTCCTATAGGGACCGACCGGCCAACCTCTAGCATGCGCGCGTGGCTTCTATCAGCTCCCTGAAAACAACCGGTCATGCTTCCTTTAAGACATTAAGATCTGCGACTAACATAGAAGACCTCTAAAACAATGCTTCATGAACATCGCTATTTTGAGTTGCTTGCTTAAAAGCGATGCTCTACATGCATCGAATACCTATGATATTTTACAAATATCGGCTTCACAAATAACTCAGTTATTTGACCTAATTAATAGCGTCACATGCTATTCTTTACGGCAATTCTCATGACTTGGCTCGTTGGTCTTGCACACAAGACCCACTCAGCAACATGCTGCATATTTTTCCATAAAAATACTCGAGACATCAAACATGTCACAAACTGGGGGTTGTTCATCAGGGTAATTGTCTGGCGGTTTACAGCGTGCGGCGTGCAACAGGCCCATTATAAGAAAGTGGTCGGTAAAAGCGGACAGTTAGTGGTAGCAGAGAAGAATTGGGTGTAAACTAACCGTCTTCTCTCATAGTAAGACGTGGTTTTCAGCATTTTTACACGATACCCACTTCTCCGACGCTCAACTACTCCCATTTCCTATGAGATCAGGGGGTGTGCAACTATGACTCTCAACTACTCCCATTTCCTATGAGATCAGGGTGGCGGCTGTAGCCATTCTAACATCCTACGATCGGCCCATGTTAGATTTGGACCGGTTAAATCGGCTGGCCAAGTTGAGTGGCTGAGATGATTTATGGCAGTTGATGGCTGCCGTTGGATTATGTAAACAACGCGATCAGCCTCTTTTGGGAGAACTTCAACTAAGCACTGAGGGAGTCCACATATATCCTCTTCCCGTCAGGAGCTGCATGATTTCTGAGGACTCCGTCCACAAAAATGTACAGTCCACGATGGAGAATTTATATGAGATTATGTATTTACCCAAAGTGCGGCGTGAAGACATATTTGCAGTCCTCAACCGTGTCGTATCAGGCAAGCAACAATAGGCTAGATTCCGTCAGGGAATCAGAGAGGAGCTGCTTCACCAAAAATAAAAGAGGGAAAATAATAGAAGGAGAAATAAAACTCATGTATGTAAGGAAGAAACTCATCCTTTGGGTCATAATGGCCGATCAAATCCTTTTAATGTTTGTGGTCGTGGCTAGCATCACCGCCTATGCTCGCCTAAAGCTCGTGGACATGGCTACTACTACTTATGCTTCTTCGATCATCCAAGATTCATGGTCGTGGTTACTAGAGCCCATGACCACCATCACCACGCCTCTACCTTCCGTTCCTGTATCCACCGCTCGTTCTTGCCAAGATTTGTGCTTGTAGTCACCGCTCCTCCCTGTCAAGGATCGTGACCATAACCATCCAATCTCCTACCAACCTGTTTTGTTCCCACGAAAACGCAGTCTCTTCTGATCACAGTTGCTGCCAAGAACCATTGTTGCTCGTTTGTTGATACCATCCAGAGCTTCACCATAACAACAACAACTACGGATAAAGGTAATCTGAAGTTCTGCATATTTTATTTTCCCATGGAGGAAGTAATAGAGTCACCGGTACGGAGGAAAGATGGTGATATCTTTATTATAGTAAACCCACCGACCATACAAGATAGAATTACGTAAACCACACTTGGGGACTGAGGCTCAATACGGAATCCCTTCGCAGTAAAGGACCTATTCAACTTAGAAGAGACGGTCAATCAAGAAATCGTGACAGAGTCACCACTCTTCAAAGATGTAGCGTCAGGATATCATCACCCCCGTCTAGAAGGAGCGTGACCAACAAGCAGTATTTGGATCAGCCATCCATGAGCATTGTTGTCAGTGAAGAATCAAAGAGAAAAGTCGCACCTCAGCAAGCCACACATACCAACCGCATCAATCCTGCCATATCACCTACTCAGAACTCAGTGCCGCCTACCCAAGTCCTGCACGAAGCTGCGTATCAACAACCACATCACCGACAAAGTCAGATTCGGTATTTCTAGATTTCCAATTTCCTATAGAAGGGGTGCATGGGCTTCCAAAAGTTCGGATACAATACAGATCTAACAAGTGCGATAACCGCCCATTGATCAACAAGTGACGAATCCAAAAGATTTCCTCCTTCCTTAGTTCTTCAACCACTTCACCATCAAATGCAATGGAAGTACATCTTTCAGGAGAAAATAGGCTAAGGATAATTACACCTGGGGACTGCCAGTACAGGATGCCTTCACGTCCCTCAACCAGGTTATTTCTGATATCAGTATCATCACTGTCAAAGCTTTACGAGCCACGGGAATTTCTCAACATGAAGCCGTACATGTGCATCAAAGACTCCAAAAGTACGCCGCAGAGATATTTTCACATATCCGGCCACGCCATTGGATCTAGCATGCATCTACAACTCCTTGCAACAACACATTGTATTCCCAAGCCGTCTCAAAAAGCACAGCTCTAGTAACCAAACAGAAGTGTAACTGGGGACTCCTCATTGCATCCCATTCCATACAAATCCAAGGTTCAGAAGACGATTCAAAGGATATCGCTTGGAACGAATTCCTTGAAGACTTGATAGCAGCACGTCGGCAACGGAACGCCTCTCATCTCATCGGAAACGGAACACCTCTCAGCTCGTCTACTTCACTCAACGGCTCCGGAAGATTTTTCCCATACAAGCCTTCCAAGCATATCATCATCGCAATCATAAAGGAAATAATAGGCTTATGAGCTAAAGAGTCAGAATAAATATAATTTCGTGTCAGTCAATGCTCAGGAACTTAAATAACATTTTAATTGTGACTCAGCAGTACAAACACCAAACAACTTAAAGTCAAGACCTCTTGGAATTGAGCGCAATGGAGTTTGATAAATTTTGAAACCCACTTGAGAGGCTGGATGCTCATTTTCTGGAGACAGAACCTTATTACACATTCCGGAGAGGATCGATGGAGTTCACTCAGGATTTGATAAAATTTCAAAACCGTGGAAGTTATACATATAACTAAAGTTCATACTTGCAAAAAGAAGAAAGAACAAGATGTACTTACCTTAATGTCAACGATCGGCACGCTCGTGATGGGGTTGCTAATAGTGACGAAGAGGAGCCGGTTGCTACAGACGAAAGCACAGAAGCCAGACGAGTAACAAAAAACGGAAAAGGGTTGATACCCCTTTTTATACGAACAGAGTTTCCAGAAGAAGCATTCCTTTGTGCTCCACGAACGGGAATAGATGGTTGGTCGCATAGCACCCATGCCTCATAGCCGAGCTAGCAACACGCTATTATGAAGAGTACTGGCCGTGCAGCCCGTTGCTGAAGGACCATTAGAATTTTCCTGGTAATACCTACCTGCTTTTTAATTTTAATTTCGTGTGTCACCATCTAATGCTTACCCCGCAACAATGTCACTGTTACGTGCTAAGCAGGGGACTTAATGTTGATGTTGGTTTTTAGTATAGGGTGAAAACTGTAAAAGTCTACCTACCTGACCCAGCATCAGAAGTAGTAGACCTTGATATATCTATATTCCGCAAGGAATTTGAAGAATATATCAGAATCTGATGAGTGCTTATGTCTCTCTTCATATTATATTGAAACTCAAGCTCATATATGAATTGTTCACTAGTATAGAGCCTAATAAGTATTTAAGCTCCTAGTTTCATTACTCACTATTACCGGAGCCTTCCAAGTATTCATTCTATGCTATGTTCCCATCATAACTCTTGACATTGGTATGACATGACAATTAGTGTTCACTCACAACAGAGTAGCATGAATTTCCCAAAGTATCAAGATTAAGGTCTGCATGAAAATACTCAATCAGAAGACGCGCTAACTGCTCTTTGAGAATAAAATAATTTTGTATTAACACACAGAATTTATTAAATTTGTCAATTTTGGGATAACTTACAAGATTCAAATTTTGGCGTAATTATTTGCAAAAATTAGGTTTTCTGCGCCCTGCGCAATATCTCGAATCTTATTGGTCGAGACCAAACCTGTGTAATCTAGGTAATTAATCCTCCATAGAGCTAGTAGGTGTAAAGTCCTACCAGAAATCAGAAAACAAGAAATAAATAGGAGCCGCAGCGAATAGGAGCAGCAACAAGAGGAGGCGTGGCGGCGCCACTTGGCCAACTGATTTTCCTCAGCAGGCGCTACCTGTGGCCGGCCGGCCACGCTACATGTTGCTACTTGCCGGCCCCTTTCCCATCGACCAATCAGATCGCTCTAAACCCGCCACACGCACCTTTAAATAAAGTTGGAAGTTGATTGGTCGACGCGCCTAATTCCTTAAGGAATCTAATCACTGCCTATGTCAGTCTCAAAAAATGATCACGGCTACACGATTTGGCCACTCAATTCAACAAGCTTACCTTCTTCCTAACGGAACTAGGCGAACTCCACAATGTCCACCGGCGGGCCCACTATCGTCCCAGCCAATCGGAATCCTCTAAACCCGCCAGTAGTGGCACTAATCGCTAGCCATGACTAGGCTAGTTGCGCTGCAAAAGAGAAACTACAACGAGTTAAGATCGACCATAACGGTCTCAAAACCATCGTGTCCGCCCAACTTATCCAGCTTGATTGGACGGCTTAGATCGTGTTTCGAATGATCAAAGATGTTCTGCTGTGTTCACCGGTGACTCACCTCCATCCCCAGCCGATCGAACTATACACCACAAGCCAGGAGTGCATCAAACCGCTTTCCCAAAGTAGGGTGAACGCGCTATTTTGGAAACCCTAATTTGCGTTGCGGCATCGTGCTACCATCGCAAAAAGATCACAGACGTCCATCTTTACCGGCCAAATTTACTGGCTTAGATCCAATTTCAGGCGGCCAATAATATGTCAGCATGCTCGCCAGCAACCCACCTCTGTATGTGGCAAATCGTCCTGCTTGAATCAACAACCAGTTCCTTGACTCGATCAGCCTAAAGAGGGATGTTTTTAATTTGATTTAGCGGCGTTACACAGCTGTCGCAAATCATCTCGTCTGTTCAACTTCGCCGGCTAAGTCGGACGGTTTAGATCGGATTTTAGATGGCCAACAGAGTGACGTTGTGATCACTGGCCACCCCTCTTCTCTGATGAGCGATCGGCCAGGCTACGGCTCGCCCATGTGGCCCCCGAACGATCTCCCAAAAGAGGCTGATCGCGTGGTTTACATAATCCAACGGAAGTCATCAACTGCCATAAATCATCTCATCCACTCAACTTGGCCAGCCGATTTAACCGGTCCAGATCTAACATGGGTCGATAGTAGGATGTTAGAATGGCTACCAGCCGCCACTCTGCTATAAGGACCGACCGGACAACCTCTAGCATGCGTGCGTGGATTGTATCAGCTCCCTGAAAACAGCCGGTCATGCTTCTTTTAAGATATTAAGCTCCGCGACTAACTTAGATGATCTCTAAAACAACGATGCTTCATGAACATCGATTATTTTGATCTGCTTGCTTAAAAGCGATGCTCTACATGCATCGAATACATATGATATTTTACAAATATCGGCTTCACAAATAACTCTGTTATTTGACATAATAACGCCACATGCTATTCTTTGCGGATAGTCTCATGACTTGGCTCGTTGGTCTTGCACACAAGACCCACTCAACACCCTACTGCATATTTTTCCATAAAAATACCCGAGACATCAAACATGTCACAAACTGGGGGATGTTCATCAGGGTATTGGTCTGGCGGTTTACAGGGTGCGACGTGCAACACGCCCATTATAAGAAAGTGGTCAGGAAAAGCGGACAGTTAGTGGTAACAGAGAAGTATTGGGTGTAAACTAACCGTCTTCTCTCATAGTAAGATGTGGTTTTCAGCATTTTTACACGATCCCCACTTCTCCGACGCTCAACTACTCCCATTTCCTATGAGATCAGGGTGTGTGCAACTATGACTATATAAATAGGTTTTCAATCTATTTCAACCAAAAACAAAGTTTTGGTTATGAACACAGTATCCAGAAAAACACTTAGAACTGATAGCTTACATTCCGCAAGCCAGTTCCATATTTTGATACAAGTCATAAAATAGCCACACCTTCAGAATTAATCATTCTGATCCCAACACCTTCTTCGCTTCCCTCCCTAAGATCAACCCTTCTCCTTCATTTTGTGACTGAAGCATGATTGGAACGACCATTTCTTGGTTTAAGCTAGGATTGTACAGATTGATCTCTCGAATATAAATTACTCCCGTGCAGTGCATTTGTTTAGGGTTTAGATTCGTTTCTCGGCGGCAAACCCAAATTTACCATTTCCAGCAGAAACAGTTTTTACCCCAAAACAAGTTTCCAAAACTATAAGTCTTGATTTTAAGTCTACTTATACCTATGTCTCAGATTAGGATAGTAAGCGTAGTTGAGCTTTAGACTTCACGGCGTTCATCGAATGAAGACGAAGAAATACTCAAGGGAACTTGTGGGACTTCATCAACAAAAGGTATGTGGAGACTTGAACTCATCTATCACTCAAAAGTCTATCTATTCTATCTCCTATTTGAGACAAAAAGTCGTATTGCTATATAGACTTCAATTATACACATTTGGTATTTCGAGCTGAGTTTATCTCGCTTATCTATTTCTCGAAATATGTGTTGATAAGCTTTCACTTTAACCAAGTTTAGCTTTTATTCTTGACGAAAGTTAAAAGAGGATCATGTGAAAATCTCCTTGTAACATCTTACATGATTTGTGTGCGACAGTCATTTGATGTAGACTCCAAATGTTTCGTATTGATCACTCGATCACTTGAAAATTGTTTTGAAGCTAATAGTTTGTGTGACACAGATTTGTCGTCTTCCAAGAATGTTTCAATTATTGAATGAGGGTTTAGAACAACCATGATTGGATATAAACATAGTATGTATTCACATTTGTGTAAATTCCAAAACCGGGAACCATGGTATGCGTACCCGTACGCGTAATGGTTGGTTGTTGGAAGTCCGGAAACTAAGTATGCGTACTCGTACACGTACTGGCGGAAGTTCAAGTTTCATGAATTTCTGCCGAAATTTGGAATAGTAAAATGGTATGCGTACCTGTACGCGTACTGGCATAACCAAACTCAGTTCGGCTACTTAGGTATGCGTACCCGTTTGCATACTTAAGTAGGTTATGTTATAAAATCGGTCTGTTCATGAACTAATACATTGATATAATAATGAATGCAATGTTTTGCAAACCGTGGCTATAATGTTCGTGAAATGATTCGAGTGAATCAAAATCGATTTTGCATCAATTGTGTCTTGTATACTTCTATGAGAATATAAACAATTGAACAACTCTCTAACTAGTTTCATTTGAGTCATCTGAACTAGTTATGATAAAGATGAATAAGGTTGATATGAAAGTGCTCATATGGCTAACCATTGGTTAACTATTGTTGAACCAAGTAAGTGTACACGTTTAGGTACGGTTACCTTTATCCAAATGATGGTACATTTCATTTATGTATAACAAGCTAAGTTCGATCTAACGGTTGAAAGATATTAGCTTGAGTCTAATCAGGTTTTCATCTAACGGTGAATATTGAATGCTTTGTTACCAAGGTAACATTGATTGCAAACCCTGATTTGATGATTATATAAAGGAGAACTCTAGCAACTTGCAAAACTAATCCCCATACCTCTTGTGTGATACTAGTTGCGACTAGAGTCGATTCTTCTTTAACCTTAGTTTTTTCACGAAACCCTGTAGGTTAACGACTTGAAGACTTCATTGGGATTGTGAATCCAGACCCAACTATTTCTCTGTAGTTGCGTGATCTGATCTTGCTATTTTCTATCGTGTTGAGTACTATCTTCTTTAAGATTTGCTCGAGATTTATTCTCCGATAGGCAAGATTGAAAAATAGTGACAAATATCTTCGTCTCATCATTTGTGATTCCACAATATCTTGTTTCGTTTAATCGATTAAGATTATTTTGAGGTGATTGAGAATGCTAGGTTGTTCTTCGGGAATATAAGTCCGGTTTATCAATTGGTTTTTGTTCATCTTGATTTATCAAAAGATGGAACAAAACTCATAGGTATATCTGTTGGAGGCAGATTTATCTATTCAATAGAATTTTCTGTGTGAGATAGATTTGTTTATCAAGTCTTCGACTTTGGGTCGTAGGAACTCTTAGTTGTGGGTGAGAACAACTAAGGAAATCAAATGCGCAGAATCCGGCATGGTTTAAGAAGCGTAAGGAACGCAACTGTACCCATATTAGTGTGAGATTGATTAGGGCTCTACTACATTCCAGACCGAAGTTAGCTTGGTAGTAGGCTAGTGTCTGTAGCGGATTAATACAGTGTGGTGTTCAAATCTGGACTAGGTCCCGGGGGTTTTATGCATTTGCGGTTTCCTCGTTAACAAAATCTCTGGTGTCTGTGTTATTTCTTTTCCGCATTATATTTGTTTATATAATTGAAATATCACAGGTTGTGCTTAAGTTCAATTAATTATGAATCCAACCTTTGGTTGTTGATTAAATTGATCGGCACTTGGATATTGGTTTTTGATACCGTCAGTTGTTTCTTATATTAATCAGGCTCACGGATTTCTATCTTTTTGATTTGCTGATTACATTAAAAAGCAGAGATGCGAACTCTTTGATATATTTCTTAATTGAGCTCGCTCTATTAGTTGGTGCTCTCAGAATTATGTTGGAGTTAGTCCATACAGATTGATGAGTGAAATATTGGGACTCGTTGTTAAACCCCCGCTTTTTCAATTGGTATCAGAGCTGGCAAATATGTTTAAGACCTTACAAGTCTGTGTTTGTGGCAATCTTATTTGTGTGGACAATTGTGTATCTCAAACTCTCACGCATAAAAATGGGTCCTAAAAGTTTTAATTATAATGTCTTGGACTTACCTCCAAGGATAACTCCTTTTTTGATTCTTCCGAATACCGAGGTAGGAATTTCTTACTATTAGAGTCTGATAACTTTTCCTCTGATAAGATGTTTAGATCCTTGTCTAAAACTGAAATGAATCTCACCAGAAATCAAAAAATTACAGCCGAGCCTATTTTTTTTCAAGATGCTAAGATAAAATATCTTAAAGAAAAAAAATGATCAGCTTATTGATGAACTTGAAAAGTCTCTTGGTCGAGAACGGGAACTCTATAGCATCATTGAGTCCTTCTCTAACAATATCGAAAAACTTGTTCAAGAAAACTACTCTACAACGTGAAAAGATTAGTACTCTTGAGGATATTGTTAAAGAAGATTCAATTAGAGGAAAACGTTTGATTGAGACTCATTCATCAAATTTGGACAGCCTTCGTGTCGAAAAAAATAAATTGGTTACTTTCCTTCTTCTAGACCAAAAACAGTGCAAATCCTTGAAAGAGGAAAACTCTGTTTTAATGGAAAGTCTTCTGTGTCCACTACTAATTCTCGGATAGAATTACAATACATGAAGAAAAGTTCTCCAAAGGAAGTCCCTGCTAGGAAGTGTTTACACAACTTGCAGTCTTCTAATAGGGATATGAATTCAATTCAGATTCAGTCCAATGTTTCTCTTCCACGAACCTGTTCTTTCTGTGGGAAAAAGAATCACTATGTTCAACATTGTTTTGCTAGAAAGAAACAGATTTTTGATCTTCAAAATCTACTTCTTTTTAATGTCGACGGAGTAAATTGTCTGACAACCTCTACAATGGATTTCATTCCTGCAGAAAGCCAGAACTCTCATAAAAGGGATTTCGACGGTCTGTCTTTTCGAAATCTCTATAGGGATCGTGCTTCTTCTTTTGATGCTAACTCTTACACCACAAAAATATGCATTCCCAGCGGTGATGAGTATAAGTGTGGTAGATCTAAGTCTGCAAGGTGGAGACCTCTCTCCACTAATCCTCTGAAACCAATTTCTAGAGATCCTAGACTTAATTCTCATAAAATTCCTCCTAATGGATTTTCTAAAAGGGTTATGTCAAATTATTTTAGAATTAGTAATAGCGAAGGAAGGCAAGACATACTAGGTTCAAACTCTCAAATGGTATTCACAATTCATCTCTCAATGCTCATGGTGAAATTACATCTCACTTTGCTACCTATCTCTAAGTAATCTCATCCTTGTATCTAACTTGAGAGTTGCAAGGAAGACATTTACGAGATGCTCAAGTGTACTGTTGATTACCATTTGCCTTGTGTTTGTTTTTTTTTTTCTGTTATGAGAAGGTTGAGTCATGTCTTGACTTCTTGCAACTAGTATATCTCTTTCTTATGCTCTGATTAAATATTTATTGAGCCATAATGGTGAGACATATTTGAAAACAAAGAGTATTTCCTTCTTCTTAGATCTTTTCTGATCCACTTACCTTTCTCATCCAGTCCACGAACGTCTGTGTCCTTCTTGGGAGTTTTAAGGTTTCTACAACAAGGGTGTCCTTCTCTTGTTTGTAAACATATATATTTTGTTTTGCCTTCCCTAATAATAAAAAAAGGGAATGGATAACTCCTTAAGACCTCAAGAAGTGGTGAATCTTGAGATGGAAGAAGACATTAAAGGATGTGATTCTGTTCAAGAACTTGTCTTCAAAAAGATGATTGAAAGGAAAGAGTACAACTCCTGGATTGGAGAATCTGTCAAGGATTTAATTCTTTTTCAGAATGACTCTAGGGTTGAGTTTGAAAATCTTCAACTGGAAATAAATTAGCTTAGCGACGGTCAGGACAAAATCCTTGATAATTAAAACACCTTGATCAGGAATCAGAAGAAACTCATCATGGACTGTTTCAAATCTAGGCATCTTTCCCGCATCGTTGATCGGAAAGTTAATGTTCTCACTCATAAACATGGAGTCTCTACGGTAAAAAGAATCAAGGATATCAGTGATACCTTTTATGATGGACCCTTTCAAAGGTATGATGTTATCAAAGAAACTTGATTGTTTTAATGTCTAGGAAACTTCTTATGAGAATTTATTCTTGTGTTTTAAGAAGGATAACTAGGGTTTGGAATAACCATTATTGTGAGTACACATAACTATTTCCAACAATTTTCATCTTGCAATGTTTTTACATTTATTTATTTAAATTCTAAAGTTTATATGGAAGATGATTTTGCAGTATTAATCTTTATGATTTTATATATTGCAACTTATTATGGGATATGTGTGTTTGCATCCGTGAACTATGATTGTCCCATACATGGTCAAAAGTTAAGTCTTTCATATGTCATTATGTAAATATTGATAAAACAATGAATGAACTTTTGACGATAAAAGTTAACCCTATTATGTCATTATGCAAATATTGATGAAGATTTGATGAACTTTTGTTTACAAAGATTAAGTCTATTATATGTCTCTATGCAAATAGCGGTGAAAGATAGAATGAATATTTGTTTATTCTGCAGTATTTGTCTTCCCTGATCCACATATTTGTGTAAATACTGTGCGGCTCCATAAGTTTTCTTATATTGAGAATTTCCGATTAAATTAATCATAGATTCTCTTGTGGTTAATTTAATTGAGTATTTTGGATAAAAATTCATATTTCATGTGATTTGTTAATGTCCAAAGAAATCCTTCTTTTCTTGTGAAAGTAAGGGTGCTCTTGTTGTTCTTTCGGGAATGACATTTTATGGGGGAGAGTTCTTATTTGAACTTGAACTTAATTTCCATATCTTTGTGGGGAGTGCAGCTGTGGAATATTATAGGGGTTATCTTGTATCTTTATAAACTCCTTGATGAATGACTTTAGCTTCGGCTATATGATTGCATCTAACCAAAGTTGATATGTGTTTCTCTTTTGGTCATGAAGTATCTTTATGAAAATTTCATTAGGATCCCACTAGTTTTCGTAGCTTTGCCAATTTATATTGACAAAAAGGGGGAGAATTAATGTGTAGTTCACACTACAAATACATATGGTTTACGGATCATTATGTAGGGGGGGGGGGTAGTTTTCATGTGAGATGAAGTATTGACTAAGGGGGAGTGATACATATCACCATAGTATTGTTTTCAAAGTTGTGATACAATTGAACTTTGATGTTGTGTAATAATACTATAACACTGTATAACAATTATTGATAGCTATTGTTTTCTCATTGTTATAGCTACGGATATTCAACAACTATGATGCTGAGTTGAACACATTTAGAATCATTGGAGTACTTGGAAGTGACGAAGATTTCAAGTAATGTTGAACAACCAAGGAGATCAAGCATTTGGATGAGAAGCTTCAAATTTTATTTATTTTGTAATCCATATGTATTGATAGTTCTGTCACTAAAATTGACAAATGGGGAGATTGTTAGAGCACTACTCGGTCGAACTCGCAAGCATTACTATCTCAAGCTTGTTTGTCAAGTTTAGTTGCCAAAACTATAAGTCTTGTTTTCTAGTCTACTTATAGATAAGTCTCGGATTGGGATAGTAAGTGTAGTTGAGCTTTAGACTTCACGACGTTCATCGAATGAAGACGAAGAACTACTCAAGGGAACTTGTGGAACTTCATCAATAAAAGGTATGTGGAGACTTGAACCCATCTATCACTCAAAGGTCTATATATTCTATATCATATTTGAGACAAAAAGTCGTATTGCTATATAGACTTCAATTATACACATTTGGTATTTCGAGACAAGTTTATCTCGCTTATCTATTTCTCGAAATATGTGTTGGTAACCTTTCGCTTTAACCAAGTTCATCTTTTATTCTTGACGAAAGTCAAAATATGATCATGTGAAAATCGCCTTGTAACATCTTACATGATTTGTGTGAGACAGTTATTTGATGTAGACTCGGAATGTTTCGTATTGATCACTCAATCACTTGAAAATTTCTTTGAAGCTAATGGTTTGTGTGAGACAGCTATTGTCGTCTTCCAAGAATGTTTAAATGATTGAAATGAGGGTTTAGAACATGTAACCATGATTGGATATAAACATAGTGTGTATTAACATTTGTGTAAAGTCCAAAACCGGGAACCATGGTATGCGTACCCGTATGCGTAATGGTTGGTTGTTGGAAGTTCGGGAACTAAGTATGCGTACCCATACGCGTACTGGCGGAATTTCAAGTTCCGTGAATTTCTGTTGGAGTTTGGAAGAGTAAAATGGTATGCGTACTGGCTTAACCAAACTCAGGCCGGCTACTTAGGTATGCGTACCCGTTTGCATGCTTAAGTAGGTTATGTTCTAAAATCAGTTTGTTCATGAACTAATACATTTATATAATAAGGCAATCTTTTGCAAACCGTGGCTATAATATTCATGAAATGATTCAAGTGAATCAAAATCGATTTTGCTTCAATTATGTCTTGTATACTTCTATGAGAATATAATTCTCTAACTAGTTTCATTTGAGTCATTTGAACTAGTTATGTTAAAGATGAATATGGTTGATATGAAAGTGCTCATATGGGTAAACATTGGTTAAGTATTGTTGAACCAACTAAGTGTACACGTTTAGGTACAGTTACCTTTATCCAGATGATGGTACATTTGATTTGTGTATAACATGCTAAGTTCGATATAACGGTTGAAATATATTAGCTTGAATCTAATCAGGTTTTCATCTAACGGTGAATATTGAATGCTTTGTTACCAAGGTAACATTGATTGCAAACCCTGATTTGATGATTATATAAAGGAGAACTCTAGCAACTTGGAAAACTAATCCCCATACCTCTTGTGTGATACTAGTTGCGACTAGAGTCGATTCTTCTTTAACCTTAGTTTTTTCACGAAACCCTGTAGGTTAACGACTTGAAGACTTCATTGGGATTGTGAAGTCAGACCCAACTATTTCTCTGTAATTGCGTGTTCTTATCTTGCTGTTTTCTATCGTGTTGAGTATTATCTTCTTTAAGATTTTCTCGAGATTTATTCTCCGATAGGCAAGATTGAAAAGTAGTCACAAATATCTTCGTCTCATCATTTGTGATTCCACAATATCTTGTTTCGTTAATCGATAAGATTATTGTGAGGTGATTGAGAATGCTAGGTTGTTCTTAGGGAATATAAGTCTGGTTTATCAATTAGTTCCTGTTCACCTTGATTTATCAAAAGACGGAAAAACTCATAGGTATATCTGCGGTAGACAGATTTATCTATTCAATAGACTTTTCTGTATGAGACGGATTTGTTTATCAAGTATTCAACTTTGGGTCGCAGGAACTCTTAGTTATGGGTGAGAACAGCTAAGGAAATCAAGTGCGCAGAATCCGGCATGGTTCAAGAGGCGTAAGGAACGCAACTGTACCTTGATTAGTGTGAGATTGATTAGGGCTCTACTACATTGCAGGCCGAAGTTAGCTTGGTAGTAGGCTAGTGTCTGTAGCGGCTTAATACAGTGTGGTGTTCAAATATGGACTAGGTCCCGTAGTTTTTATGCATTTTCGGTTTCCTCGTTAACAAAATTTCTGGTGTCTGTGTTATTTCTTTTCTGCATTATATTTGTTTATATAATTGAAATATCACATGTTGTGCATAAGTTCAATTAATTGTGAATCCAACCTTTGGTTGTTGATTAAATTAATGGTCACTTGGATATTGGTTTTTGATACCGTCCAAGTTGTTTCTTATATTAATCAGGCTCACAGATTTCTATATGTTTGATTTGATGATTACATTATGAAACAGAGATATGAACTCTTTGATATATTTATTGATTCAGCTCGCTTTATTAGTTGGTGCTCTCAGAATTATATTGGAGTTAGTCCATACAGATTGTTGAGCGAAATATTGGGTGTGGTTTCTAGACCCCCGCATTTTCACCTAGAAAATTTCATCTGAAGTCACAGTTATTGTTCGAATAAGTCATTCGATTTTGGGGTTGGAAAAATCTAACAAGATACCGTGATATACATATTATTAGGTGTGTTACCGTGATATACATATCATTAGGTGGGTTAGTGATGTACATTACTAAGCAATTAGGAATATGAATCTTGTTATGTTTCGAAGATGTCGTGATGTGCAAAATGTATAGCATCAAGCTCCACATAGAAAAATAAGAATCACAGCAAGAGGACGGGACGCAATGAGAAGAAATTAGAACAATTGGTAGGTTATATATGTTGACTATTTTCGATGCCGTGAAAAATCTGAGATAGCCCAGTACTACTATGAACTTCAAGGAATTCAGCTGATTCGTGGGAAATGATAAAAAGTTCAGTGGGACGCAGATTTATCTTGAAGCATATAAGTGGTTGATGGGTTTGAAAAAGATTTAGATGTTACGAGAATAATTAAGTAGAAGAAGGTTAGACTTGCATTGAGGTAGGAGGCTTTCTTCACTCTTATAATTGAGTTTTGGTTTGATTTCATTTGATTATATACCAGTCCTTGATATTTTTTATACACAATGAAATACTAGTCACATTGCTTCAAAAAATAAAATAAAATAATACTGGTCGCATGTATACATAATTTTTATATTAGATTTAAAATTTATTTACCAAATATCTAAAATATATCCAGTTTCCTTTGATTGGTTCCGTGTTGGGGTGTTGTTTGTGGCATATATAGGGGCGACATGGCTTATTAGAGGGGCGGCATTCTAATAGGACAAAAAGGATCATTACATGATCATTGAAGGTGTCCCTTATAAAAAATACTGGAAATGATAAATTAACCCTCATAATTGATAACCTAGTTTAGTGATGATAATCAAGTTTAGTGTTAATGATTAATTTCACTTATATTAACTCAAAATCAAAACCAAAATCAGATTTTTAGAGTTAAAAAAAAAAAGTTTAGAGGAGAAGGTCAATCTCAATCAATTGAAAAAATTAACCAACAAAATGAAGAACCAGGACCTGAAAATGACCGGGTATACTTCTAAATTAGTCCCAACTAGCTTTTTGTTGCTCAAAGTTATCTAAAGTACGTAAAAAATCAATTCTTTTACATTTTCAGAGCTAATAACGGTTGGAATTGTGCTCATAACCAACCGTAAATCGAAGTTACGGTTCGTAAACGATGAACTACCAACCGTAACTGGTTAAATTTGAAGAAAACCCAATCATAGAACCAGTTACGGTTCTTATATCTGAGAATTTTCTTCAGTTACGGTTGGTAACTAAATGCTCGATACGAACCGTAACTCAGTTACGGTTGGTAACCAAATGCTCGATACCAACCGTAACTGAGTTACGGTTCGTAAACTAAAATAGTTACCAACCGTAACTGAAGAAAATTCTCAGATATAAGAACATACGTTGGTAATTGAACTATTACCAACCGTAACAACATCAAAATATCCAGTTACGGTTCGTATTTGAGTTGAAATCAACCGTAACTCACATAAACCCAGAAATTTCAATTTCAATTTTCATCTAAAACCCTAATTTTCGATAGAAATTAAACTTAAATCGAAAAAAATAAACCAAATCGTAACTGGGTTTTCAAAACATATCTCATATAAGTCATTACACTACACTTGATTAATTTTAGAATCGTCGATTAATCGAAGACGATGAAATTTTGAGTTTTAATGGAGGTTATGGTTGATGGGAGGAGGAGAAGAGAAGAAGAAAGAAAACAAATTTTCAATTTAGCTTTGACTTAGGTTAAAAAATGGGGAGGGTAATCTTAATTTACACCCCCTATAGGACATCTCCTAACCAACTAGAAGTACATTACTATCACAGTGCCGTCCCTCTAATAAATCATACCGCCTCGATAACAAGTTATTTAGTTTGAATTGTGACTTTGAAATGTAACTTTGTCATTTACTTACATTTAGTGTTTGTTTACATAATTTTATTTGGAGGGAGGATCCACTCACACTTTTATTTTCACACTATCTCACACTTCGGGCGTCTTTTTTCCTTAAAAATCCTTAACGGTAGTAGATGTGAAACTAATATTTTGGCGACATGTTTCTCCTATATACAGTAACTCTATGTTCCTACAAAAATTGAGCACATTCCGAATTGTATAACACCGGCATTAGCTACTTTAAAAATTAGCCGTCGAAAATTAACGAATTTTCAACCGTTAAAATTATGATCGATAGATTGCGAGGTTTGATATTTCAGAATGTACTCATTTTTGGTGGATATGTATAAATTTGAAAGAATAACATATCTCCAAAATATTAGCTTCAAATCCACTACTATTTTCTAGGAAAAAAGATACTCGAATGTGAGATAGTGTGAAAATAAAAGTGTAAGCGAATCCTTCTTTTTTTGTTTGATGTGTTGTTTTCTAGGCGAGCTAATCCTTTTTACTAGGGTTCCTTCTACTGTGTTACCTTCCGTGGTCTTAATATCAAACCAGATTGATATCAACCTAACCTTTCATGTAGTTTGCTACTTTGTTTACCAGTGTTCTCCTTAATCTGAGACACTATTTCAAATTAACCTCCATGTTGAGTTAATACAAGCTACTGACATGGGTATTATTTTTCTTCGTATTCTAACCACCTTTCTTAACTCTCCACTCACTCCCAACTATCTATTTTCTTATAGGGTCGTGTCATTTCACGCGATAGTGCATAGCAACATTCTAAGCTAGCCGGTGTTAAATCGTTGGACCAGATTTTCTAGAGATTAGATTAAAGTTATAGTTAACTTTCACCATTTTGCAGATAAGTACGGAGGATATGACTGTAATTAAATTGAGATTTTTCGATGCCCCCCTAGAATATGAACTGTGATTATCATGATTATGCATGGTAATGATTAAACTCCCGACCACTTTCCGAATAGATAAAGAAGTCCTGCAAAGTTTCTAACTAAGAAAAAATTAAGAAACTATGGTTGTTTTCGTGGAAAATAGTTGTGATGATTTGTTAAAATTGATCATAAATATGGGGAGATTTTGTATTCGATTTTGATCTACTAAATGGTGATTTTTTTTAACTAATACAACCGTTGCCATGATGGGAGGGCCGACCGAAGAAGAATCTGAAGATGGGGTTTATCTGCGACTACTTTCACATTCCGTTTCAGGAAAAGTGATCATCTCTCCCCGTTTCAGAAAAAGTGATACTTTCGCCTCGTCTCAGAAAAAGTGATACTTTTGCCCCGTTTCAGAAACTGATGCTTTCGCTTTGTTCTATAAAAAGTATCAGTTTTCCCAAATCGGAGCGAAAGTATCACTTTTCCCTAAACGGGGCTAAAGTATCACTTTTCCCGAAACGGGGAGAAAGGATCACTTTTCCTGAAACAGAATGTGAAAGTATTACTTTTTTCTGAAACAAAAAATTAGTCGGTTCATAAACCAAAATATGGTTGCATGATGTGTAATGCATCCTTTGTGTTATGCATTCAATTTTCGAGAATTGTGCCTAAAATGAAAGTATCACTTTTCTTGAAACGGAGGGAGTACATCATTTTATTAGGTGCAACGGAAAATTAGTTGATGGATAAACCAAAATATGGCTACATAAAGTATTATGTTTCTTTCATGGTGGTTTGCATAATGAATACACATTTAATTTTCTAAAATTGTGCCTAAAGTGATAAATACCTCCGAATTTTTCGTAAAAACTCAAAATTTGATATTGTTGTTTGTACTCATTGCATAACTTTTTTTATTACCTTTCTAACGAGATAAAATTTGTAAAATTCCAAGACACGAATTTTTAGATATGTTATATTAAAGTTTGCTTTCCAATTATACCTCTAAAAAATAGGATACATAAGGAGTTATAGTAATTGAACTAAAAGGGAAGGATAATTATGTCAAGTGAAAAAGACCAACCATGGACACCAAATCCAATCTTTTTGTGTCAATTGATGACTTAAGATTTACAAAAAAGTGGCCATATAAAAGTCTTCCATCGCTTCGCTCGGTCGACCCAATTAAGTGTTGATGTTTTCGCGCCAAGAGAACAAGCATATTTACCAATGTTAGTTTTTCAGTCATAAAGAAAAAATTAGAATTAGCTTTGGGGGTTTCTTCATGAATTGTGTTTTTGTGCATCAGTGGTTTATACGAAAAACGGGTTACAATTAAAGTTGGAGATTCTTGGTATGTCTATAAAATCTTTTAGAAATTATTATATATTATTTTAAGAGTGAAATTGAGTTGCATATAATAGTATAGAGTGTGTGTATTGTGCAAGTCATGTGAGAGTCGTGTGCTATGCACGTGTGAGGTGTAAGAGGGTTGAGAGTTGAGAGAAGAATATAAAGCCGAGTCTGTCCTGTAATTTGATCATCTTCTTTTATATCAATATATTGATTAAATCGTCACAGTAGAAATGTAGATTCTCACGAATCTAACATGGTATCAGTCCTGAGAATTTCAATTCTCAGGGGTATCGATCCTATCTGTCGCTGCTTCAACCTTAAATTCTTTACCTCATCTTCTCTGTTGTTGTTCTTCCTCATCTCTGCTGGTAGTTGTCATCAGAAATTGATCTGTGAGATGAAATTTGATCCGAGTTTTTCTCTTAAAAGACAAATTCCCTCAGTTTTGATGTTTCTTTTCTGCATCTCAAGCAACAATTGACTGCGTCTCAGTTGTTAAAGGAGGTTTGTTTGAAGATTCAAGGAGTTTGGATGAAGATTTGTTATTGGTGGTTATCGGTGTGGAGTGATATTTGATCCTGATACTTTTCTGCAACGTCGTCAATCAGAATTAAGCATGTATTTTGGATCTAAAATTCAGTTTTAGGGTTTGAGCTCTTGGTTACTTCAATTTCCTGTTGGTGTATGGATTGAAATCTCTTACCTCATCAACTATCATCTGAATCTCTGCTGGTAATCTCCAATTTCATGTTTAGATTACTTTAGATTTGATCTCATTTGTTCAATTTCTACATCACTATCTCAACAAAATTCAATTTCGTCTTCAAAATCTATTTTCATCATAACTTGGTTGGATTTTGACCTGGTTTTTTGATCAAGATATGCTAATACTGATTCCTGAATCTAGTTGGTCTGAGCATGCCTATTTCTGCTACTATTGTTAGTTAGGAAGAAGCTTAATTTTGTTCCACCAGGTAGTGGAGAGAATTTCTCATTAAATTCAGTAGGACATTGAGTTTGACAACCTCAATGTTGCTTGGTATGGTCCTCACTGCGGTGTTGAAGTGTCTTGTGCGTGTAATGATGGAACTGAGGTATATTAAGTACAGATTGAAGTTCTCCTTGATGAGTCTACATTCAATTTTGATGTAGCCTGGTTTAGTTATCTTTTATCTTTTCATTTGTTTTTCCCTTTCATGTTAGCGCATAATAATGGGTACTTTCATAAAGTACTGCAATAAGTTACTTCAATTTTGGATTGTTGAAATCCGTCGAAGTATTGGTTATTCATGAATAATCCAAGAGTGACGATTGAGAATGAGACATCATACTTCAAATAGTTGTTGTTTTTTGGATTGCTGGTTGTTATAGTCTGCGGCTTTGCTTTTTTGGTCTTTCCATCTTGTAACTGCATCAACATCCTAGAGTGGCTTGTTTTGTTACAACTTTTGGTGAGTTTTTGAGTTACAAATGCTGAAATTTTATATGCTCTGCCAGAACAAGAACCCGCAACAGATGTCAGGATATTCCTATTTGGGTGATTTTACTTATTTGAACTTTGTTGGTGCTGATCGTATGTTGCCGCCAAGTACTTCATGGATTCCTTTCTCTATTGCAGTTCCTCTCCAGTTTGTGTTTCGTTTGGTATGCTACTACAGTGAGCATCTAATTTGCTCTTTTACATTGCGAAAATATGCCTGGACATCTACATCGCCATCAACTAGTGGTTGACACGCATACTTTTCGTTGCCTGTTGTTGCTTACTGTGATGTGCTTGTGAGTGAATTGGTGCTGCTAAACTTGAATATTCTTCAGTTGTTTTCTTTTTCTAGCAAGTAAGTGTGGCTATAAAAACCAGTTGTGCAAGACAAATACTCAGAGTCCAGTGGCGCATGGTTACTACACAGATTTTATGGTTTGTTTTTGTTGCTGCTATATTGTGTACGTGACGCCAACAACTAGTCAGTCAGCCTTGATTACAATTTTCACTTATGTCTACTCAAATTTACTACTGCAACAACTGTGAAGTATACCATTGCAATACCGGTGAAGATGGTAATTGGTTCAGTCCACAACCGCGACAACAACTCTCTCCCTTTATTACACTACAAGGTACATTTTTCAGTCACTACTTTACTGCAACATGGTGTTTCGCTTTACTCCAACAATTCTTGTTATGCACTGCATCAATGACTACTTCAACACCTATATCTCGACTACTTATGTTGTTGTTGGCATGAGTCTTTTACTGCGTCATCCACTATATCTCAACTGCTATTATCTGTATACTTCTCAATCTGGTGTTGCTTCTGTCCGTCTAAGAGAGCTGTGAGAGTGTGTGTATTGTGCAAGTCTTGTAAGAGTCCAATCTCAAGTGGTCTTCTTACAGCCCGCTAGAGATTGTGGGAGGGTAATAGCATAGAATGTGTGTATTGTGCAAGTCATGTGAGAGTCGTGTGCATAACACATGTGAGGTTTAAGAGGGTTAAGAGTTGAGAGAAGAATATAAAGCCGAGTTTGTCCTGTAATTTGATCATCTTATTTTATATCAATATATTGATTAAATCGTCACAGTAGAAATGTAGATTCTCATGAATCTAATATGGATGACGATGATAATCATTAAGTATAATCATAGGATGTTGTAGTTCGTGTGATAATAAAGATTATTAAATTAATAGAAATGGATGTTGAAGAAGTTTCATTGTGTTAATAGGGAAGAACAGTCGGAGGAGAAAGAGAAAGAAAAGCGTAAATGACGTTAAAATTTCACTTTATTACAAGGATTTTTTTTACAATAGACGTACACATATCTACAAAAATATAGTATGCGATCTAACAACTGAAAACGTCCTATATTAGGAAGCTGTTGTACAGTGTTGTGTGGGTATTATTGGCCTTTGTTATAAGATAAAAGTGTAAAAAGGTGTGTGCTTATTGCCTACCCAATTGACCATTGTCTTTCTTTTTACTATTGCCTTGTTCTTAAAAGAAAATGGACTTTGGTTATAACTCCCTCCACTTTTCTTATAGAAATTTGGTACAATAAATTTGTTTAATGATTTCCTTTGAAATATTCTTTTTATTTTGAAAACGGTATTCACTTGGTTTCATGCCATATTTTGCGATCTAAACGCATTGGTTCGAAGGGGTTCTCATAGATCTTTGATCTAATTAAATTGGACTTGTATCTCAATCCTTACCTAACTTTATTCCTTTTTTTTTTTACTTATGCACTGATTTAACAATATTTGCCTTTTGAAAAAAAATTAGAACTTGGTGCAGCGAAGATAAAATCATGGCAGAAAAAGATTCATTCTAATGAGAACATATTTATATACTCATAGACATGAGTTTTGTTATTGTCAATTAGACAGAACAATAATATGCCAAATAAAGATAAATACATTGATCAAATAATCAATTGTATAGATAGTCGGAAGACATTACATGGTCACCTTATCAAAATTGGTACACGAGAGTGTGTTAATAAAGAAACCAATAGTTATACTGTGAGCATGTGGGTGCATCATTCAAAGTTGTATTGGTCCATCCAAGTAGAGTGCGTACAAAGCATAAAACTAAAATTTAACATAAGGTTTAAAATTATACCGTGCAAGCATATTTAAATATTTATAAAACGATTATTAAGATAAATCGTTAAAAGAAAAACACTACACCAAATTCCCGGATTAGTAACAGGAATTCGTAACGGCTTTGTGGCCGTTACAAAATTCTCGTTACAAAAGGCCGTTACGAAAATTTAGTAACAAGTGGTAGCCGTTACTAATTTTTAAAATATTTGTAACAAGGCTGAGCCGTTACGAATTTTTTTATAGGCATGCGAGTCACACGCTTGGTCACACTTGGGTCGTAACACCTTTAAAATGTGCGTGTGCCATTCACATGCATGGCATTATGTTTCCACCCACGATGAGTTATACCAGAGGATATTTCCTCCCATGCGTGTGCGATTCACATGCGTGATTTTGAGGATATCTCAGTTGTTCGACAGATCAGGATTCATTTTCAGTTTTTTATTTTCTCTCTTCTGCTCCTGCTCTTTCCTCTCCTCTCCTCTCAGGCGATAAAACCCTAGTTTTATCACAGAAATCGTTGATTGTTGATGAATGAATCTGTATAGATGATGAGAGTGATGATGTAATTGTTGATGTACGAAGGAGAAAAAGTAGGAGTTTTAGGTTCATTGTGTGAGGTGATGAATCAGGGAGAGAGTTAGGGTTAGGGTTTATTCTTGAGGTGAAGAAATCATGAGAAGATGATGGATCTGTTGAGAACGCAAGTGATTCTTGGCGGTGCTGTTAAATCAAGTGTGGATTCAACTTGGCAGAAATGGTAAGTTGATTTAGGGTTTCTCAGATTAATTCTGATTTGTGTGTACTTAATTTATAAAATGAATAGTGTTTGAGGGGTTTGTTCTTAATTGAAGTATGGATAGATGTTTAGGGGTTTCTTCTTTATTGGGTTCCCCAATTTAGTTACCAGGGTTTTCTGTGTTCAGGATTACAAAAGAAACAATTGAAGATGGTGATAGAGTTTGATTGATTATGTTGTTACCGATGAGAGAGGAGTGAACATGTATGAAGATTTGAAGATAGGATTGGTATTTTGTATGTAGAAGGAGTTGAAGAAAAACTATGTGCAACTAAGGATCCAACATGTGAGATTTTATATTTTGTAAAAAAATTAGTTTTTTGTTTGTTGATATATCACTGTGTGTTTTTCAATTGCAACTATTTTTCTTGTTGTTGTTGAAGAAGAAGAGGGGAGTTAGTAAGAAGCTAATGTTGCCTGCCAACTCTTTTGATTATCTAATGTGTTGTTTGCTGTGATGATGGAAGGAGGTATAGCTGAAATGGGTGCTTGTTTGAGCATTTACAACTGAGTTACGTGGTGAATTGAAATTGCAGGAAGGATGAAAGGAGGTAGCTGAAATAAGTGCTTGGTTCTTGTGATGCAGTTTGAGGTCATAAGGAAGGATTTTTAGGTCAAAGAGTAGTGATGTTGAATTATATGATAACAGAATGAGTTGCAGAATGGCGGCTGTTTGGCTGTGAATTGTCGGGAATAACAGAATGAGTTGCAGCTGGGATTGCAACTAGATGAACATTGCAGGGAAGTAATTGAATCTGCATAATGATGCTCTAAATGGGAGTTCCAGTTGAAGCTGAATGGAAACTGCAGGTATATTGATAGTTTCGTTTCCATTAAATTCTAATACTTATTTATTTATGTTTTTTTTTATAGTGGATTGATGATTTGATGTTTTTTGGTTTTGATTTTATAGATGTGAAGAAGAAGTGGGAGAGTAGTTCATGGGGTAGGAAGCTGCTTGAGTAGTAACATTTATATGATAAGATGCTTGGATTTATAACATGTCCATGGTTTTGTCTGTGTGTTTGAGTTTATATAAGTGGTTGTCTTACCAAGATCAAAGTTGGATTTAAATGCAGGGAAAGTATGGAATTGTGGAGTTTCTGTTGTGAGATGGATGGAGGATATGAAGGATAAGGAAATGGTGGTTCTACTGAGAACGGTCTAGAAACAGGCATTGCCTTTCCTACAGGTTTCTTTCTAAATTGATACAACCTTTTCCTTACCATTTTTTGTTTTAAGATGCAACCATTTAATAAAAATGTTTCTTGTTTTAAGTTGCATCCATGGAATTATAGGGTTGCATCTCATTGTACACCTAACACTGGTGATAAGACTGTGTTCATGAGAATGTAGTCTTTAATTTGGTTGTGTGCAGGCATTCATCAAATCACAGAAACCAAGGGCTTACATCAAGAGGTTTCAAGTCAAATTCAAGCGAAGGAGAGGTATATGCATTTGTTTTTATTTTATTTTTCCCGTTTTCTAGAACTGATAGTTTTGCCAGTTACTGAATACTCAAACCAGATTACGGTTAGAAACATTGTGTTGAAAGAGTCAACTATGACAGTAAGTTTTAAACTTTGTGCATTTAACAATGCCCTCCATGAATGCAGTTTTTTTGTTTTCTCCTTCTATCCATTTTACTTCTCTTTTCTTCTCTTTTCGATGTGACAATGAACTTGTTCCTTGGACAAGGTTCTTTATCTTTTTTTTTTCATTATGTTTTGGTTTCTTTCGATGGCTCTCTAATATAACATTACTTTTCTTGTAAGGATTACTATGTGCTCTGTTGTGTAATAAGTAAGATGTCCGATGTCCAAACTTGATCTTATTTAAGGTGATATTGTTTTTTCCAGGTGTTTGAACCATTCGGGCCGTGGAGCTGGTGCCTCTTGACCAGAGACTGGACAGTGCAAAGGGTTCGGTTTTGTCGTCTTGAAGATGCTAGAACTGCTCAGAGTTTGAATGGGAAATTCAACATTGCAAGGAGGATCATCAAGGTGGGTAAGTACCTTTTTTTGACTGGACTTAGGAACTTTAAGTTCATCATTTATTTGTATATGTGTGGGTGGCTTTTGTTCTGTTATATGTGAATGCACATGGGACTTCTCGCAAGGTCAGCTGAAGCAGCAGTAGCCAGCTGGGGAAATATCAATCCCTGGTAAGTACTTCACTTGGTTATATTTGTACTATAAAGTTTAATAGGCGTGGTTTCTGACCTTCAATTTATAGTTGCGAGGTATTATGCTGGTGGGAAGTGAACTACAGCTGGATTGGCATCAACTTGTGTACCTGCTAGAATACCGGGTAAGTACTTAACTTGTATATTTCTAGATTCCATGTTTCTTACGGGACTTTTGTTTGTTGCGCGTGCGAGAGAGCTTATGGACTTTGGTTTGTTTCAGGACCAATTGCAATGATGGCCTGGATCAGTGGTTGCAGTTTCAGTTGAAGCTCTTGATGACTAAATCATGGGCTTGTTCTTATTACAAAACCACAGTAAGTATTTCTCATTGTTCTTCTCCCCAATTTATATTTTTTTGAAGTTTTGTCTGCTTTTAACATAGGTTGATATATATGCTTAGGAAGTTTAAACTTAGCAGATACTTTTCATCTATAACTTTATGCATGGATTTCGAACTTGAAGTCTTAAAATTTGCAGCTTCAAGTTGGTTTATCAGCTCTAGCTGTCAACATAGAAAATTTGCAGTAAATTTCTATGTACAGTCTAAGTTATATAAATTTGTGAACATAGGAATTTCTATGAACTGATACTTATGGGAATTTGTATACATTCCCTACTATTTGATACTTAGAATAATTTAAGTTCTATTTTGTATGAATCCTTTGTATGAATCCATTTGAGTGTGATAAGAATTGATTGAAAAAAATATTGTTGATTGTGAAGGATAAATGAAAGGTGTATGCAGGTGGTTATTTTAAATTTAGGCGTATTCCGGCCGAGAATGAGCTGCCGGTCAACCTTGACCTGGTCAAAATTGGTCATTGCTGACTGATTTTGACCAGGTCAAGGTTGACCGGCAGTAACTTTTTTACTGTTGCAAAAAATTCGTAACGGCTTCAGCTTGTTACAACGTTCTGTTACTAAATAAATTCGTAACGGCTCTCGCATGTTACGACAGTGCCACGTAGTAACGGCTCTTCGCTGTTACAGGAGTCGTTACAAAAAAAAATCGTAACGGCTGCTGGGCCGTTACAAAAAAATTGTAGCACCCCTTTTCGTAACGGTCCTGAACAGTTACAACCCCGATTCGTAACGCTCAATAACCGTTTCGAATCGGAAAAAATGGTGTAGTGAAAGCTTCTTATAACATCAACTCTCCTTTGCTGATTTTCTTCTTAAAAATATCGAAGCTCAAGATCGAGCAAGCTGATGATGAGTTATAAACTAAAAAGAAACATAGACAGAGAGAAATAAGAAGAAGAATTCTTATTAGATTTGTTCATTACTGTAGATGACAAAATATAGCATCTGCCAAAAAACTGACAGTTGTAAGGTCCTAAAGCAGAGGCCGAGGTAAAAATAATAAGTTCTCAGATCGAGTACGAACTGAAAATGATAAATCAATAGAGAATAAGAACGAGGCAGCTAATATCATAAAGTGCAAGACATGAGTTCTGGAGTAAGAAGCGAAGACAATACCAAATTTTTCAGACTCAAGACCTCAAGATCAAAAGCTAATGAAGTTCACGGGTCCAGCAACTAACTTACTAACAAAGTAAAGTCTAAGTGGATCATGATGTCACCTCTAGGTATACATGAGTGGTCCCCGGTAGACATACTCTTCGCGTGATATATACACTAAGTAACTGTATGTAATCCCAAAAAGGTTCACTTTGTAATCCAAGAATACTTTTCTTTGTTCTCTCTCCTACTTTTCTTTAGAACTCAACTGTGCTAACCGACCTAAAGATAACTCGATAAACCCTAATTAGACTAAAAACTAAGTGATTAATAGATGAAGGTCGATAATCAGATCATATCACGAGATATATGCATACTATTAATCACATCTTAATCTTGTATAGATACGTATTTCCATGATATGAAAGTATGCATTTTTATTAGCGCTGACTAGGGATGCATCATAATTTTGATTTTACATCATAATCTCATGCTAGATCATAATTTTGACGCATAATTATCCTTTATTTAGGTGAAAATGAATTTAATATGAAAATTTGCGTACAAATATGATTGTCTTGATCTCAAATCATGAATCTGAATGTCATTTTTGATTTTATATGTTTAATCTCTTCATCCGCATCTTAATCTCATCTAAAATCGACATGCATTCATGATCATGTCATTTTTAACTTAATCTGCCTATAGATCATATAGGTCAACCTTTAAAACAATGATTTTTTCTGCTAAAATCATTTGAAAATGATTTGCATCAAGCATATTATAATATCTTATCTTGATCTGCATTAGATTCATAAATATAAAATTTGCATTATACGTATTATATCAAATCAAAGCATCAATCATTTAAATCTGATTATAATTACCATTTTTATCTTCATATTCTCATTAATTTGACATCTTGAATGCTTAGTACCTCGTATAGTTCTTTTAGCTTAAAATTTCATGAAATTATGTTGATTTTATCATATCTTAAATAATTTAATCTTTATTATCATTATCTTACATGTTAATATATCTAAGTTGATTAATTAATCATGTGTATTCTAATCATAAAATATTATTGTCGTAACTTTAACCGTCATAGCTTTAATGGATATTCCGGATCTAGAATTTTCCAGACTGAATAGTAAGAATCTTTCTGAACGAAGAAATTTAAAGTTTCCTTGGAATATCGCATTTTCCTATCTAGATTTGATGAAATATCAATTATCTGAACTCAAAAAATATAAAATATGCATGATTCATTGAAACAAACAAATTTCATTTGTGAATATTTGTTTTTTAGGAAAGAAACAATATTCTCAGATATAAAAGATCGATTGTCGACCGTAAGATCTGAAACCTTACTTGTTGTTTGTCATCTTATGTAGAATAAGAAATATGATAACTCCAACAACAAGAAGATTTTTACCACCTCGAGCTGAGGTAAATTCACCAGGTCGAACAACTACATCTGCATCTCCAGTCATCTAAGAGGTGATAACTCCAATTACGCAAACATTTCCAACATATCGAGTAAAATCGCCAGCTCGACCTCGACCTGAGAGAAAAACACCTCGAGCTGAAACGTTTATTACACCATCAACTGTCTTAGGACATGAGGGTAATATAGTTACTGTTTTGGTTGAGCCAGTAGGTGCACCGAAATATTATAGAAGAAATCTACCACGAGCTTCGCCGATCACAACAACACCAATTGCAAATACTGCACGAAATGTTCCAAGAGTTGTTAAACTCTATCTTAACTCTAACTGAATGAGTCAATTAAGTGACTCCACCAGCATCCACTACAACAACTCCATATATTACTATAACTCAACCATATTCAACAATAAACATATTTCAGCAACCAGCTACATCTTTACTAAATAGCCAGCAAGAGCAACCGCGACAACAGTTCAAAAATACAACTCGGTGCAAAATTAGTACTTATCTACCTTCAGAGATGAATTCTCGGAGCCAAGTAAAATTGTTACCTTAAACACAGTCTATGAGTAGGTTGACTCTAAGATGGAGAGGATGTTCAAGGAATAACAAGACAAAATTAATTTTTTGATCAACATGACAAAGGTTGATCCCACGTACACTTTTAAATATGACCCACTCTCAAAAAAGTGAGGGAGTGTAAACTGAAAGAAAATTTTCATCTCCCCAATTCAGATGCTTCAAAGGAGATATTGATCCTATAATGAGCATGTATTTCACTATGAGCAACAAATGTCTCTGTATCTCAAGAATATTATGATCATGAAATGCTTTTTTCCAAGCAGTTTCGCAGATGATGCTTTAACTTAGTTTCGATGTCTACCATCGGACTCGGTTCAAGCGCTTCAATACATCAAGAAGTTGTTCATACAATACTACTCCTGCAACATCAGGAGAGATGATGTGCTTGAAGGTGTTTCAGGGTCACCCAACATGAAGATGAGAGATTCACAGACTTTCTCAAAAGGTTAAAGCTTCATCAACACCTGTTGAGAAGACATAAGATAAATTTCTCTTTGTCATTTTAAAAAATGATTTGCTACAAGGAAAGATTGAGGACTCCTTTACTGGCTTAATCATGTCTTCTCTTGAAGAGCTTTACAACAAAGAAAGAAAATAGGTTAGGAGAGAACATAACAACCTGATCACCAGGTACTCCCTCAAAGCATAAAATCTACTCAGCTGGACTATCTACTGGCAATGAAATACCACATTTTCCAAAGTATCCTATTAAGACTTCGAAAAAGGTCAACTGTAAAGAAGAGTTAAATGAAAAGTGGTTGGAGGAAAGTAAGAACTTCACCAAGATAAACTCAACTCTTGAGGTTATACTACAATTCATTAAGAACAAGTTGTATCTTCTAACACCTCGAAAGATGAGAAATGTGACGAACGACAAAACTTATTGTCCCTATTATGAAGCTTACGGGCATCACACCAATGACTACAAAAACTTGATCAGATTCATTGATAATTTGGTCAAGGTAGGTTATCTGAAAGAATTTGTCTCATATGATCAAACTCCGACACCTCCAAAAAGAGGTTAAAGGGTGTGTAAATATGATACACTTTGTAGCTCGATCCGGAGATAATTCATAGCTCGACCTCACTGATAGTAAAAGAAAGTTATACGATATAAATGTCACAGGCCTACATCTGAGCTTTAAAGGATTACTATTAACACATGATGGTATTAGGTTGACTGCTAATGACCTAGCTGAGGTAACTTTTCCACATTCTAACGCCTAGATGGTAGACCTAATCATTGATGGATGAGACTGCAGGAAGGTACTGATCGACCAGGGATCGACTTGTGACATAATCTATCTCCAAGCAGATGAAAAATGAATCTTACTAAAGAAGGAGATTTAAGAGCTATTATATCCTCAATAGTTGGTTTTAATTAATAAAAAACTTACCTAATAGGTGGAGTAACTCTTACTGTGGAAGATGGTTCGATAAAGACTAATGTGGATTTATTGATCCTGAATACCAAATCACTTTACAGTGTGATTCTTGGAAGAGATTGGTTACATTCTACGCAAGCGATACCATCTACCTACCATCAAAAGCTTAAGTTTATGACTAGCACTGGAGATTATGTGGTTCAAGGTAACCAAGCTGTTTCAAAAGAGTTGGAAGTACTATCTTTATCTCACCAAGAAGATCCACATGGAGGTAATGCGGGTAGAAATTAAAGTTTTCAGGAAAAAGGGTTAAACTGGAGAACCAGTTAGCTGAACTATATTAATTCGTAGCCGATCCATAAAGCCTGAACTGAAAAAGAACTGCTAGGAGTTCCAGATTGAGAATTCAAAGATGAGGTCGTGCAACTCATGGAAGAAATTAACCTTGGAACTTAAAATTACCTTCATTGAGAGGATCTATTACAAGATGAGAAGAAAGAAATGCTCGAGCTGTTGAAACAAAATATATACATCTTTATGTGGAAGATGTCTGACATGCCAGGTATCGATCCATATATAGCATGTCATTCTTTGAATATCGATATATAATTTAAGAATGTCAAGCAGAAGAAAAGGAAATAAATTATACAATCCAGTTAATGTTGACATCGACCGAGTGTTAGAAGCAAACATTATCAGGAAATGTCAGTATGCATCGACTTCACCAACTTAAATAAGGCATGCCCCGAGGAATAACTTATACTTACTGATGTGGACAGATTGGTGGAGTCAATCTCAAGGTATGGTCGTTTACCTTTCATGGATGGTATTCTGGGTACAATCAGATACCGATGAATCCAACTGATGAGGAGCATATTGGTTTCGTAACAGATAGAGGTATGTAATGTTTCAAGGCCATTTGGTCTAATGAATACTGACTCGACTTACTAAAGGATACTCAATAAGATCTTCAAAGACCTCATTGGTTAAACAATGGAATATTACGTGATGACATGGGGGTCAAGATATTAAAATAAGTTGATCACCACCGTGATATCCTGAAAATTTTCTATGTCCTGAGGACACTATAAGATATGTGCTTCGAGTTCATATTGGAAAGTTTTCTGGACTTCACGGTAACAATATATAACATTGAGATCGATCCACTAAAGATCTGAGCTATACTTGAAATGCCATTCCAGCCTGCAAAACGGATATATAACAGTTGATCACTTGAAAGCTAACATCTTTAAAATCATTTTATCGCCAGATTATGTACTTCAGAAGAAGCAAGATTTTGATCGGGACCTCGAGTGTCAAATAAATTTTAAGTGGGACCTCAAGTGGAAGCATTATTTTACCTGAACAACCCATTAAGTAAAAAACTCATCTATACGTACTAAAATCACGAGATCAAAAATATAGTTGAAAGTAACTTAATCTATAAACGAGAGTATGATGATATACAATATTTGAATCCTCACATGTGTAAAACATTTAGTGCTAAAAAGTAAAATGCCAAAATCTTCACCTCGTTCACGTAGCATGAAAAACCAACCATTGATAGATAGAATTGGGAATAATAACTAGGTTTGTATCGAAAGTGGAAGTGATATTTTTAGTTGGCTAGGTGTTTTTTTCTTTTGGGATGAAAACTTAAATTTTGCATATAACATGAGTAGAACCATAAATACCAACTAGCCGACTAAATCTAAACACCCTATGGATGTAGGCTAACTAGTTATCCAACTACCATTTATAAGCGCCTTTGGTTTATGCTATGGGGCGAAACCTTGACTAATTTTTCCTGATTTTTCCTTTTGGTTTTCTCCATCCAAGTATCTCCCATGGTGGTTTTCTCCTAATAGAAGTATGAGCTTTGTAGAACATCGAATTCTAACTGAGGTTCATAAGAAGTTCATAAGAAATTTAGAAAACCCCATGAAAAAGAAAAGGAGTTCCTCGCTGAGCTTTATTGAGGCTGTAGTGGGGTAGTTTGGGACTGGAAAACGACAAATAAGATCATGAAGTAGTAATTTCCGTAACACCTTATCCAAATAATTTTAAGAATGGCTAATATACCTTCGATTCAGTTAGGACTAATTACAATTAGTGAATTGTTATATTAATAATGTTTTGAAAATCAATAAAACTTAATTTTATTTTGATTTTGATTTAGAGTAGAAGTAGAAGGAGGATTTTTTTCATAAGAATATGAAAAACATAAACATATGCTCAAAATAACTAGGAACACTTCTAACTTAACTCCAATTACAATTTTGTTGCTTCTAATCCGTTAAAGTATCCAAATAATTTAGATCTTTCCACTTTTTATGACTGGGAAAACGTTACATCCCATTTATATCCAAGGTCCTTTACAGGTAGAAAATAAACAACTTCAGCTGCAGTACTAATTACAGCTGGGAAATATCTAGTCGTAACCCGACCTCTATTTTTGTGATTATTGGAACTACTTACGGCTAGGAAATACTAACCGTAGACACCTACTTACGTCTGGGAATTCTTATTTTTCATACCGTATACCAATTTACAGACATTACATCTGATAGACATATTTTTGTGTTTAATTTGATCCCAATACTATATATTGTTGGCACTCGAGTTTGTACTAATTTTGGTGTTTTATGTGTTTGTAGGCACCTTTGGAATATAAACATTTTTTGGAAAATTCGGCTCGAAAAGTTGGTAAAAGCCCCGGAGGACACGTGTTATTCGGACTCTCACCGTTGGATAAGGGGCACCTCAATTACTAAGGGGCACCCCAGGTCACCCCAAAAGGCATCTGCTATTCGCACCCAGTACAGGATTAGGGGGAGGTCATCTTCTCCATTTGAATTTTCTTTTTGGCGGGAAAATGGAGAACACTTCTGCAGATTTTTGATCGAATTGTTGAACGTGTTCTAGGGAGATTTAATGGCTGATTTTTGGTAGATAGTTGTGATATGTCCTATTAAACACACTGTGGGCGTTTGGTTCGACCAGAATTGGCTAGAATCAGCTAAACAATTCACGGGTTGAAAACAGGGCAGTTCGTGTATATCACAGGTTTCACGTGATTTGGAGAAGATTCAACGTGTTTTGTGCGTGCATGGAAGACCCTCACAGCCTGTTGGAGCGTGAAGGAGTTAAATATGGTAATTTGTAGGCTTGAAAACGCGTGAGAAGATGAAACAGGAAATAAAATATTCCCAGAAATATTTTCTTTACTGCCGAGTTAAAGAGAATTATATGGAGTGAATGAGCGAGATTCGATGGGTCTGTTGGCTATAAATAGGTTGTTGGGGTTGAGTAGAAAGGGTGTCGAGAGTTTGGGGTCGATAGGAGAGCTCAGGAGCGAGAAATCAAGAGTTGATGAAACTCTGTTTCTGCTCCTGTGATGATGAAGAACACCAAGAACACGAAGAACAGACTCGCAGGGACAGTCGTTTATCAACAATGAAACAGACTCACAGGCGTGGGTCGTAGGTGTGGGTCTTAGAACCACAACGACAATAGCACTTCTCTTTTATCGTTCTTTTGTGATGCTTCCTGTGGGTCGCACATTAGCTGTTTACACCATTTTCTCTTCTTCTCTTCATTGTAAACACCATTTGAGCAATAAATAAATATTTTGAGCGTGTTTTTATCATGATGAGCTAAACCCAACACTGGGACGACGGAGGATGAATTTCATACACGGGTAAATTTATTTTATTCTTTTTTGACTTTTGCATTAATTTAAAATTGAAATATGATTTGAATTAATTGGTTGTTATTTAATTTGATGATGTATGCTTAGCTTAGGTGTTTTGATACATCATGCTTAGGACTTACAATCGATGTTTTGAGAATCTATCTTGGCAAAATCAGAGTCCATGTTAATTTTATTGAGTTTTAAATTGTCAAAGAATATATGAATGAACCCTGTGTAGTGAATTCGGCCAAATCCTTAGTCCCAGTACCTCTCGCCCATTTAATATTTTTGTATATAATTTTATTAAAATTAAATTTCATCTTCACAAGTCCGAGATTTTGAACACTCTTTACAACATATCAAAAAATTATCAAATTTTGGCGCCGCCGACGCGGATTTGTGCTTAGGTAGAATTTTTAGGTTTTTATTATTTTTATTATTCCATTTGTTCTTTTTACGTCTCTTTGGTTGTGTCTTTGTATTACAGGTTTGAAGTTGGATACTAAAGACCTTGGAATCAAAGCTTAAAGCTAAAAGAGAAGGAAAAAAGACAAAGCAAAAAAATAAAGAAAAAAGAGAGAAAAAAAAAAGAGAGAGAGAATTATTTATTTATTTTATTTTTTTAAGAGACTTTCCATTTTTTTTTTGTAATTATTATTATTATTATTTTTTGTATTTCTTTTCATTGGACTGGACTTTGGGCAATTTATTTTAATTTTAAACCCTACGGAAGGGTTATATATAAAAAAAAATTAAATATAAATTGTTTGCAGGGAAGGACGACGATTACAATATCGTCTTGGCCCCTCGGGTTCGCACACTGACACCGGAGTCAGTGGCCCGAGTCGACTACAGCGGTTCTTCGCCCATCTGGTACGGGAGGTAAACTTCTAAACACCCGCGAATCTCCTGTCAGCGGGTTTACTGTCTGCCTTAAGGTGATTATATGTTGAGGACTGAACCGGCTTCTTTAATTTCCTAGTAAAGGGCAAGAACTGGCAATATAAGATAAGGTTTCGGATTTCATCACCGTTCCCTTCTTGCCCGCCTTAGGTAAACGAAACTAACGCGAACCCAAGCTTAAAATCTGATTAGAACGAGAACGATAGAGTAACGAGCTTGGTAGGAAAATCTTTCGAAAAATATTGGTTACTCTTTTAAGCATACTTCAAAGTTCTTGATGGTTTCTGTAAGTTGAATGCGTGACTGCGCCGCCTTGTGACAGCGGTGAGGCCTTGGGTATCAAAGCTCCACTGAGCTTCCCTCGCCTCGATTCAACTTACATTAGCTCGGATTGATTCCAGAGGGGTGTGCTCAAATTGTAACGAATTCCTTTTCGAAGGAATAGAAGCTGGTCTAGAAAACAATCTAAGTGGAGCCATCATGCTTTTTGTTTGCTAGATTCTATAGGTTTGATTTGGTCGAGTCAGCCTTGTTTGTGATTGTGTAGAATTCCCTTGCAATTAAGAATGTCGAACTGGTATGATAGAAGCCAATACAATGAGTATCGACCTGAATTTGAATATGGACATCATCCTTTTTATGACCATGTTGGGAATAGTGGTTGGGAACGCCATCCTTTGGAAGGATATGGGTCATACCCTGGTGAGCCCAATTACTATCCACACATGCATCAGTCTTACGAGCAAGAAGATTATAGTACTAGTTCTTCGTCTCTAGAGGATACAATCAAACTATTGAAAAGTAGTCCTTTTTATGATCCCTCTGTTCCTATTCCTCCTTTAGAAGAGTCCCTCAGGGAGTTAGCTGAGTCGACGCGTAAGTTAGCTGAGATGAGTGTAATTATAGACGAAAGAACTACAATAATGAGTGAACTTTCTATAGAGGAATCCCTCGAGCGGATAGCTGAGACGAACGAAAGAATTGCTCGAAATTACTTGAATTGCCAATATAGTGTATCCAATAATACCCTTGAGAATGAAGATAGTTATTTACATAATCAAGATAACAAGGTTAGAATTGGTAGCACTACTTGTTTTGATGAGGTTCAATCATCTTCGTACTATTATGATGAGGATAGTAGTAATGAAGAATCTGAAATGTGTAGGCATAGTGATCAGGAATCTATTAATCCAATTGAGCTTTATAATGATTCTATTATTTCTAGTTCAAATCCAAATAATTTTTATGATTATTCACCTATTCAAAAGGACGAGGATTTGATTAGGGATACCACCGTTTTAGACGATGTAGTTTTTCTTTTGATTACGAAGCCGATAATGCTTTAGAGGAACGGGTTTTATTCCGAAAATGTTTTTTAGAGTCTAGCGACTTAGAAACAATAGTCTTAGACGAAGAAAATGAACTCGTAGAGCTATTAAATATGAGTGAGGATGCGTCACTTGAGTATAACCTCGAAGAAGCAATTGACTATTTTCAGGATTCCAATGATCTAGAAATTAAGGAAATTGTAGCTAGTCTATCTAGAGATACCCAAAAATCTAAGTTTGGGGGTGATTATCATTCTCCTTGTGCCATACCTTTAGCTCTTACAGAGATCCCTCATTTTGGACTTGATATCTCTGCCTCGACCATTTTACAAGATTACCTTCATACTCGTTTTCCCGAACCTAATGATGTCCAGGAAGAAGTTCAGTCGTTAGAAACCCATCCTCTGGTTGATGTGGTTTGCCCAGGCTATGATACCCAGATTGACTTTGTTTTCCCACCAAATAGTTTTCTTCCAAATGTGGGAACGTTTATATTTCAAATGTGTCGAATATTAAGTTGTGAGACTAAACCTAAATGCTTTAGGAAATTAGAATCGACACATTTGCTTAAGAGTGACCACTACTCTCATTGTGGTCAATTTTGTAAGTCAAATCTTATTGACTTAGAGGATCCTCAGTTATTTAGGTTATTATTGTGCGCTTCTAAGATCATATTTGAGTTTTTCCAGACTCTAGGACCTAATGATTCGGATCCCACCTATGAAGAAACGCAACCAATGAAAATATTTTATTTAGACCCTTTCTTAGAACCTGAACCTGAACCACAATTAGATATAAATATCTTAATCAGGAAACTAGATAAGGGCATGCTATCCTTGTTCACTTTCTTGGGTTATTGTAGTTTCCTTTGGTCAGCTCTTTTTGGTTTTGAAGACCCACAGTTATTTCGGCTGTTACTTTTTGATTCTATGAGGTGACTAATTCCTTCCGATGTCTGGCTGAAGACTTTAAACTTAGCACTTCTTGGGAGGTAACCCAATCTCATGCGACACGGTAATATCTTTCCTTAACTCTTTTGCTTCAAATGGTAACAGTTTCTCCTTGTTCATATGCTTTTAATTTTATCTTTAGAACATTGAGGACAATGTTAGATTTAAGTTTGGGGGTATGGGAGAAACTTTTTAGTTGCACTTTTGAAACTTCTAGCGTCACATGGTATCCGGTTAGCTAAGTTTACATACTGTTTCTCACCGAAAAGATAGAAATTGGAATGCTAGAGATAACAACTTATTGAGACATTAGAGAAAAAGACATTGAGATCCTTGAAATTCAGGAGAGAACTTGTTCCTTTTAGAGGGTAACCGTGATGGACCTAACCATACATGATGGAAAGGCAAGTAGGTCAGGGAAATGCCAGAAAGACAAAGCAACCTCACAATGTAGTCTTAGTTACTGGATTGCGACTCTCTCTCAGTAGAAACTTATCATCATCAACAAGCGGAGCGACATCAAAATCTATGAAGAAAGTTGAAGACGTTTTAGGTTTAGAAGCAACAATAGAAGAGAATAATTCAAAAATCAAAGTTGAAGTTATAAGAGCAAATGATATAAGTTGTTAGAATCCATGATACCAAGACATCACAAGTTGCGAAGATCCAAGTTTTGAAAGTCCTTCTCTCATGGCCATGTAAATTTTTGTCTTGTAATTTTTTGTTTTCAAAAAAAAAAAAAATGAAAAAAAAAATGAAAAAAAATAAAAGAAACATCATTACGTTCTTTTTGTTCAATAAGGCCATAGGGAAGAAGAAATTTATAAGTCAAGCAAGAAATCGAAGAGAAGAGTTAATTGTCAAGGTTCTATGAGGTTCGAGAGTTTATCATCAACAGTTGAAGACCGAAGAAGGTTGTTTCTACTGAGCACTGTGAGAGAGTCGAAGAAAGATGCATTTTGGTTGCTTTGTTAGTCTGCTTTCAATCTGGCACAAAATCTTTCTAGCACTGGTTTAACTCATCACACGTAATTAGTCCTGTGTAGCAGATGTCCCTCTCATTTTTATCTCTCTCCTAATCTTATCCAGCTGTAAAGCAGCGGACGCATCTTACAATGTTTATCTAGCTGTGTAGCGGATATCTCTTTATCTAGCAGTGGTGTGGATGTGTCTCCCCTTTTCTTCAGTCAGCTTTAGAGCTGACACCTTTAATTTCTCTGGCATTCTACTTACTTGGAGATAGGTTGAGAATATGTATGTCCTCATAGCTCTTTGGATACTTGTGACCAATTAGGAGTAAAGGTTTTGTGGGTACACCTCTGGTAAACCCTCCGGAGACAACACTCCGCGCTAGGGCCACCTAGCGGTTTAACGGCCTGCTGCACGTGCTAAGTGTAGTCTTTTTATCTTTTCAAAAATAAATTTTGCTCGAGGACTAGCAAATAATAAGTTTGGGGGTATTTGATAGACACATTTTTGTGTTTAATTTGATCTCAATACTATATATTGTTGGCACTCGAGTTTGTACTAATTTTGGTGTTTTATGTGTTTGTAGGCACCTTTGGAAAATAAACATTTTTTGGAAAATTCGGCTCGAAAAGTTGGTAAAAGCCCCGGAGGACACGTGTTATTCGGACTCTCACCGTTGGATAAGGGGCACCTCAATTACTAAGGGGCACCCCAGGTCACCCCAAAAGGCATCTGCTATTCGCACCCCAGTACAGGATTAGGGGGAGGTCATCTTCTCCATTTGAATTTTGTTTTTGGCGGGAAAATGGAGAACACTTCTGCAGATTTTTGATCGAATTGTTGAACGTGTTCTAGGGAGATTCAATGGCTGATTTTTGGTAGATAGTTGTGATATGGCCTATTAAACACACTGTGGGCGTTTGGTTCGACCAGAATTGGCTAGAATCAGCTAAACAATTCACGGGTTGAAAACAGGGCAGTTCGTGTATATCACGGGTTTCACGTGATTTGGAGAAGATTCAACGTGTTTTGTGCGTGCATGGAAGACCCTCACAGCCTGTTGGAGCGTGAAGGAGTTAAATATGGTAATTTGGAGGCTTGAAAACGCGTGAGAAGATGAAACAGGAAAGAAAATATTCCCAGAAATATTTTCTTTACTGCCGAGTTAAAGAGAATTATATGGAGTGAATGAGCGAGATTCGATGGGTCTGTTGGCTATAAATAGGTTGCTGGGGTTGAGTAGAAAGGGTGTCGAGAGTTTGGGGTCGATAGGAGAGCTCAGGAGCGAGAAATTAAGAGTTGATGAAACTCTGTTTCTGCTCCTGCTGATGATGAAGAACACCAAGAACACGAAGAACAGACTCGCAGGGACAGTCGTTTATCAACAGTGAAACAGACTCACAGGCGTGGGTCGTAGGTGTGGGTCTTAGAACCACAACGACAATATCACTTCTCTTTTATCGTTCTTTTGTGACGCTTCATGTGGGTCGCACATTAGCTGTTTACACCATTTGCTCTTCTTCTCTTCATTGTAAACACCATTTGAGCAATAAATAAATATTTTGAGCGTGTTTTTATCATGATGAGCTAAACCCGACACTGGGACGACGTAGGAGGGTGAATTTTATACACGGATAAATTTATTTTATTCTTTTTTATGACTTTTGCATTAATTTAAAATTGAAATATGATTTGAATTAATTGGTTGTTATTTAATTTGATGATGTATGCTTAGCTTAGGTGTTTTGATACATCATGCTTAGGACTTACAATTGATTTTTTGAGAATCTATCTTGGCAAAATCAGAGTCCATGTTAATTTTATTGAGTTTTAAATTGTCAAAGAATATATATATGAATGAACCCTGTGTAGTGAATTCGGCCAAATCCTTAGTCCCAGTACCTCTCGCCCATTGTTAATATTTTTGTATATAATTTTATTAAATCTTTAAATTTAATCTTCACAAGTCCGAGAATTTGAACCTCTTTACTACAACATCATCAAAAAATATTATCAACATCCCAGCCGTACCCGATACTTTACTGCTTGGAAGAAAATAACTCCCAGCTGAAAGTACTAGTTACGACTGGGAAATACCTAGCCGTGACCCAACCCTTTTCTTTTTTGTTGTGATTATTAGAAATACGAAATCCTGCTTACGGTTTATGATTCTTATAATCGTATACCTATTTATTGTTGAGAAAGCCTATTTTTCCGGTCTATTATATGATTTACATTAGAGAAAATAAAAACTTCCAACTGTAAAAAGCTCAAAAAAAAACGGTAAGTTTTTCGTTTGTTATGTTGACCGATCGAAATCCAAAATACTAATTTGAAAAGGGACAATTAGCCGTCGTTGAAGAAGAAAAATGAGGAAAAAGACGATGCAATGGAGAAAAAGAAAAGAAGAAAAGGAAGAAGCAGCTTAATTTTAGTGTTTTTATTTGTTTTTGATATAGATTTAGGTTATTGATTTTGATATAGATTTAAGTTATTAATTTAAGTTTTGAAAGAAGAAAAAGAAGGAAAAGGTAAATTGGACTTTTTACATGGGCCTCCTTATCCACATTTAGGATTAGTTATCTGCAATAACTAATTATTTGGGCCTAGGACCATAAAGCCCCAAAACCCAAATAGTTGAAACGAATCTAAACGAATCTAGCACTTTAAATGATAAATCAATGTATGTAGCCCCTTACGCATCAATGCGAGAAAAAATCAATCTCCCCGTAACGAGTATTCGTTTCTTTTCTGTTTGAGTGCTTAGGCTTTTCTAGTAGCTAGCTTGTGCAGATGAGGCTTGAGTAATCCGAGGTAAATAGTGTCAGGAAACATGTACAAAGTGTTACGTAATGGGTTCTTCAAACAAATTCAGAGACATTGATCGCCAAGAAAACTTCATTTTAAGTAGGTGACGAGCAGCCATATGATATATCCAAGAGCGGAGATGTGCATTACATATATTTATTCATAACTTCAGAATTTACACTTAAGATCCAATAAAAAGGAATCTTATAAATCCATGAAAAAGAAGACAAGCTGCAGGCAGTGTTTGGAGTTTATACGTTTTGTTACCATGAAAATGATCTTCCTCACTTACAAGATTTTGATGATGCCGTAACCTCTGCGTGGCTGTTTAGTTTAACCCATTAACTTATACTTGATCAATTTACTATTTGTTTCTGAAAAACTGCCGGGAGATGAATTTATTTTCTTCACTTTGTTGACAAAGTAGGAAAAAAAGTACAGTCTAATGTCTTTCTCACCTAACTGGCTTAAGTGGAGGATGGAAAAAGCTTTCATTAGCACATATCAATTATCACCGTAACAATCTGAATAGTAATCACCTTAATAACTGTTTCACAACTGGATAGAACAATACATCATCTCGCTCATTTCACCCGGGTGCAATGAAAGCCATTTACAGCCCCCACTAAACCATATATGTGAGAAACGGTATTTAGCAGTGTATTTTTTTCCATACTTTGTGCATATATCTGATAGATTTCAAAACAAAGGACAAAATTATAAGTACAGTTTCTGTTAGCAAAAACAATAAATAATAATAATAATAACACAAACTGCAAACATAAACATGTATCCCAAAACATATTGTAATAATAGGAATAGTAAAGTGTTGTGTGTTGTTCCTGATCTTTCTTAATTTTAGTACAGAAATCATATGTACACTGCTAATGTTTTCTCACATAACGGGATTGAGTGGAGGTTGGAAAACGCTTTCAATAGCACATACTGCAACAATCTTGACAGAACTCTGAGTAATAATCTCCATGACCTTAATTATTGTTTCCTCGACGGGATAGAACACTGCATCATCATCTCCCTCGCCTAATCCGGGTGCAATGAAAGCCCTTTCCAACCCCACTTAACCCATTTATGTGGAAAAAAAAATGGTATTTAGCATTGTATTTTTTCCGTACAAAATAAAATTAATGGGGAAAAGAATACAAACACAAGACTACAGACATAAACAAAACACGCTATAATAGTTTTCACATAAATGGATTACCAAAAATCCAACTCCTTGAACCAAACACAGCTATAATAGTTTTCGAAACGCCAAAAATTATAAGGAAAGTTATTGTTCGCAGGAAAAAAAAAACGAAACTACAGACATAAACATAAACAATACGAATCGTGAAGTGTTACAAGGGTGTATTGGATTAGGATTTAGATAGATATCTGACAATGCTAAAAACTCTTAGGTATTCAATTAGGATATGTCAGGATTCATTAAATATCCGAGGTATTCAATTAGGATATGTCAGGTATCATTAAATATCCTAGGTATTCAATTTGTTTAAGATTTTTTAGGATAATTGAGGAGAAGTATATATAAGGATTGTTATGGATATTTATAGACAAAATATGCACATTATTGTCTCATTATAATCTCAACCCAAACTACAAGAGTTACATGGATTGTTGTGGACATTTTTTTTTCTTTTTTTTTTATCACATCATACTATGTTTTTCCCCCACCACCAACCAACACCAACACCACCATCGCCACCGACCACCAACAACCACCGACCACCACCTATGCTACTAACCACCACCACGACACACCACCAACAACAACCACCACTGTCGACCATCGTCACCGACCACCACCAACAACAACTACCGCCGCCACGAACACATATATCACACACCACCACCCATCACCTCAATTTTATTGATGGGTTTTTATTCAAAAGGGAAACACGATCTTCAGTTTTTATAAATTTAATCCATTATAATCCAAAATTATATATCTATAAGAATCTATAAGATTCTTTTAAGAAACCTTATAAATCCACTTGATTCAGGTAAACTAGTATCTGCTTTTATCCATATAAATTCCGATCCAATACACCCCTCTTAGTGTTATCGAATGATATTACCAGCAAAAGCCCCCAAAACATGTGATGTGACTTGAGTATAACATTGATAAGTCGGCTATGGCTGGCTTTGATTTCGAATACAAAACGGGGGAGAGATGATATTTTAGTCGGCTAGGTATTTTTCTCTTGAAAGGATGAAAACTCAAACCTATATATAGCCGGAGTAAAACCCTAAAGTCGTGTTTCGAGAATTTTTCCGAGTAGAAGGCCATTCTAAGTCCATGCACCTATGGATGTGGGCTAACTAGTTGTCCAGCTAGAAGTCCATTTATTAGCGCGTATTGCTTTATGGTTATATATTCTCTTTATAAAAACAGAGTTTTTTCGACCACTGTAGTTAACCGGAGCTTCTGATTGATTCTGGTCCCACCATTTAAAATTTCGGCCAATAAAAATTAAGAAAAATCTTAGAGGGTCCACAATATATCGTTTGGCCAATCACAATTTAGGATATAATTACCTAAAATATATAATCTTGAAAACATTCCAAAACAAGGATAAACAAATTTAAAATTTCCAAAAAAATTAAAAACTTAAGAAATAATGTTTATCAAGTATTCATCATGATTTCTTTGAACATGAAGTATTCATCATGATTCCATCGTAAGATTAAATCCATCGTAATAAATAAAAAAAAATCCAATATTCAATGTCCGTTTACACTTTTTATAATAAAATTCCCCTAATTACCAGGGGTTAGTCGTGGGAGAGTTCGAGAGATTTTAATGTATTTAGGTTTTCTCCTGTTAGTCCTGAGGGAGTTTGAGGGAGTCTCTCCAAATCTCCGTTAGTCGTGGGGGAGTTTAGAGGAGTCTCCTAAACTCTCTAGAAAACACCTGTTAGTAGCTGGGGAGTTTAAAAAAAGCTCTTGAACTCCCTGTTAGTCATAAAACCCTACAATACTAGGGAGTTGGTTGCTTTGGGGAGTTCGAAGGAGTTTTTAGTGTATTTTGGTCTCACAACAAATCTCTCAAAAGAGTAGAGATTTGGGAAGGAGTTTGGTGCGTAGAATAACATAGAAGAAAGAAGAGGAAACGTTTTTTCCAGGTATGTTTTTTTTCTTCTTTGATCTCCATGATTGTTTATAATAGTTTGATTTGTGTACTATTTTGATTGTTTTTCATATATTTGATCTCCATGATTGTTTATTTTGATTGTGTGTATAGTTTTTTTTGTGGGTACTTTCTCTCTGTCAAAACCCTAATTTGTGGTTCAAAAGATCTTGGTAAGAAATTGCATGATTTTATTATAATGATATCTTTAAATTCAACCGTTGGAAAATGATGAAATTTGAGTATGTCGTAATTTACCTTGTTATAGAAATACAGTAAAATTTTCACGCGGATCAGGTCACGTTTGCTACTGCAAAGCTTGCGCAATATATGACTATGGTCTGCTGAGTTTAAATCCCGAATAGGGGACTGATTCCTATTTATCTCATTCTCCGCTTATCGGACAAAGATGAAATTTTAGTATGATGTTTGTATATATGAAGGTTATCTACTGTAGAAATTTCATGAAGTTATGTTCACTTTAGGTACACCAAAGTGTGAGAAATCCGGAACTGAATTCTGTATGCACGTATTGAAAGTAATCAGGTTCTGAGTAATGTATCTTTTTAATGAACCGTTGGAATACCATGATTTTTGAGTGTGTTGTGGAATATTGAGTTTTAAGTGTACCATAAAAATTTAAAGAGGATCAGGTAAGTATTAGTACTGCAAAGATTGGACAATCTGAAACTGTGTTTCGGTGAAACAGAATTCCTTTACATCTATCTTCATAATTTGTTATGTCATCATGCATTAAATGTCTTGCTACTTTGCATGGGTGTCATTGAGAATCACTATCACTTGTTAGTCATCTTATTTAGACACATACTTCTCTTCTATTCTATATGCCAAAGTTCAATACAGTGGCGTACTTCATTCCGTATTGGCGTGTTTTAGCCAATTCATACGGTGATTTTGTTATAATGATATCTTTAAATTCAACCGTTGGAATATGATGAAATTTGCGTATGTCGTAGTTTACCTTATTATAGAAGTACAGTAAAATTTTCACGCGGATCAGGTCACGTTTGCTACTGCAAAGCTTGCGCAATATATGGCTATGGTCTGCTGAGTTTAAATCCCGAATAGGGGACTGATTCCTATTTATCTCATTCTCCGCTTATCGTACAAAGATGAAATTTTAGTATGATGTTTGTATATATGAAGGTTATCTACTGTAGAAATTTCATGAAGTTCTGTTCACTTTAGATACACCAAAGTGTGAGAAATCCGGAACTGAATTCTGTATGCACGTATTGAAAGTAATCAGGTTCTGAGTAATGTATCTTTTTAATGAACCGTTGGAATGCTATGATTTTTGAGTTTGTTGTGGAATATTGAGTTTTAAGTGTACCATAAAAATTTAAAGAGGATCAGGTAAGTATTAGTACTGCAAAGATTGGACAATCTGAAACTGTGTTTCGGTGAAACAGAATTCCTTTACATCTATCTTCATAATTTGTTATGTCATCATGCATTAATTGTCTTGCTACTTTGCATGGGTGTCATTGAGAATCACTATCACTTGTTAAGTCATCTTATTTAGACACATACTTCTCTTCTATTCTATATGCCAAAGTTCAATACAGTGGCGTACTTCATTCCGTATTGGCGTGTTTTAGCCAATTCATACGGTGATTTTGTTATAATGATATCTTTAAATTAAACCGTTGGAATATGATGAAATTTGATTATGTCGTAGTTTACCTTGTTATAGAAGTACAGTAAAAGTTTCACGCGGATCAGGTCACGTTTGCTACTGCAAAGCTTGCACAATATATGACTATGGTCTGCTGAGTTCAAATCCCGAATAGGGGACTGATTCCTATTTATCTCATTCTCCGCTTATCGGAAAAAGCTGAAATTTTAGTATGATGTTTGTATATATGAAGGTTTCCTACTGTAGAAATTTCATGAAGTTCTGATCACTTTAGGTACACCAAAGTGTGAGAAATACGGAACTGAATTCTGTATGCACGTATTGAAAGTAGTCGGGTTCTGAGTAATGTATCTTTTTAATGAACCGTTGGAATGCTATGATTTTTGAGTATGTTGTGAAATATTTAGTTGTAAGTGTACCGTAAAAATTTAAAGAGGATCAGGTAAGTATTAGTACGGAAAAGATTGGACAATCTGAAACTGTGTTTCAGTGAAACAGAATTCCTTTACAGCTATCTTCATAATTTGTTATGTCATCATGCATTAATTGGCTTGCAACTTTTCGACTTGGAGTTCATATACGTGCTCAGTGGATGGGAAGGGTCTGCTCATGATTCGAAAATACTTAACGACGCAATGACAAAAAGAAATGGACTGAAAATACCGCAAGGTAATTCTACTTTTATCTAATGTGAAGTTTTGAGTTTTTTGGTTAAGTTATATTCGGGTTCTACTTGACGAAGTTTTCTTTTTGTGTTTTATTCAGGTAAATATTACTTGGGGGATGGTGGGTTTGCAAACCGACAATATTATTTAACACCATTTCGTGGCCAACATTATCATTTGAAAGAATTTTCTGGTACGGGTAATCATGCGAAAAAGGCTGAAGAATTATTTAACATGCGTCATGCTTCTTTGAGGAATGTAGTTGAAAGATTGTTCGGTGTTGTGAAGTCTCGTTTCTTGATCTTTAAGTATCAACCTCCATTTCCGTATCAGGTGCAAGCGGAGATAATGACAGCTTGTGCAGACCTACACAACTTCTTACGAAAAGAATGCCGCTCAGATGAGTTTCCGGTTGAGGAAGAGGAAGATAGTCATCCATCAACGCTTGTAAATGACGATGAAATTTTGACACAACAAACTCAAGAACAACAACGTCAAGAAGCTAATGCATGGAGAAAGAGTATAGCGGATGATACGTGGGAAAATGTTCGTGAATAAAGGGAGTTAGAATTGTATGGAGACCGTTAAATTGAAGGGAAAAAAAATTATCTCGTTGCACAAAATAACATACTATTGATACAGAGAAATGATCATTTTCATTTATTTTTTTCTTTTGATTAAAGATCAATGTTATTTGCAAATAAGGGTTTATTGTTTCTTAAAAGAGAATGAGTTAGGAATGAACTCCCCCAAACTCCCTCTAATAAACTCTCTCAAACTCCCTACACTCCCCCAAACTCTCTGAACTCAAAAACACAAAACTCTCTCAAACTCCCCACACTCTCTCAAAATCCCTGAGATTTAAAATACATTCAACTCCCCCGAAATCACTCGAGGACTAACCCCCTGTACAACTCCAAAATACCGATCATGCATATAATATTTAAATTAAATTGTTGCAATTACACATTCATATAACATTAATTAACTAGATCGCTGATTAAATTTAGAACAACGATTAAAAAAAAAAGAAAATATCTGGTTTGTAGTTGTAGATGTCACGCATAAATCGAGTAATCTTCTTTCGGCGGCTTATAATAGGGCTTTTTTATCCTATACAAAAAAAAAATACAACATCATTAATCAATAATTTTGATGCAAGTGCTGTGACATTGAAATTAAGCATAAATTACCAAACAATATGACATCCCAAAAAAACAGAAAAAAAAAAGAAACAAAAACGGATCGCACCAAGAAAAAAAAAAGGATATGATATCAAAAGAAAGATATCGACATAAATGTGGATATTAAAATATAACGACGTAATGACAAAATCAAAATATAATGATAAAATTTAATGGTACGATATTATTTCTTAAGATAAAATTATATTTTTGGAGTTTTTCTAGGCTCATATCTCTCTATATAAGGCCCTTGCGCAGGCCGAATAACCAAATTTTCTTTTTGGATGGTTTCCTATGATTTAGATTTTCACTATTTTTTTTGATTGATTTGGGTTTTGTTTGATTGGTCTATTAACAGGTTATTTAACAGATCGTTCGGACTCTCAGGCATTATTTTGTTCCCTTCCTCGCTTCATGTTTCCAGGCTACCTCAGGTGAGTAAATTTTCACTTTTGATCTAATTTTTTACTCTTTGATCTGCTGTTCGTAATACCCCGTTGTTTTTGTAGATGTTCAATTATAAATAATACAAAGATCATTTTTTTTTCCCGTGATGAATATAAGAGTTACATGCGATTTAGGTTTGTACTATTTTTTTGATTGATTTGGGTTTTTTTCCGTGATGAATATAAGAGTTTCCTTTACTGTGCCATTTCGTAGTGTTGAAACAAATCGATTTATTTAATACCTGAGGTGTTCAACTGACTTGATAATGGATGGGGTGCCAGACCAGGTGATGGAGTGCGCAAGGGAAAAAATGCAGGTGCTCGGGTGTGGACTTTTCGTGATAGTAGATGCTTTAACTGATGTCATGCATGCTTTGGTATTGACCTTTACATATGATTCATGCAGTCCTTGGGTAGAATTGTGAAACCCTTTTTGGATGTAGAGCCAGTGACTCCTGAACAAGCAAGAGTAAATCATATGAAGTTAAGTGCGTGATGCTGGAGAGAAGAAACAAGATAAGACGTGGAATGCTCGAAAATACCGATGCAGGTACATGCATATTTCAAAAATTCGATAATAAGATCACATTCCTATTCGGTACTTTATTTTTATTTGGATTGCATTTTTAATGCCTACAGGATCATTACAGTCGATAGCATTTCCAGCACGCCCAATTTGTGAACCAGAACAGGCCAGGATGAATTTCCAGAGGCTTAAAAGTGCAATAATGGAAAAGAGTTGCACAACAGATTTAAGTCCAGGAATGTATAGTTTTTTTTTAAGTCGTAACTGATGATTATATGTATAATTTATGTTGTTTAGTTCTTTTTACTTGATGGGATTGTATCGGTTGTTGGCTATTAGTGAGTTGACAACTAATCTGTGCAATTTAAATTTATTGTTTGGTACTCAAGAGGTTCTTAAGAGAAAAAGGACATTAGAGGAGACTGGTGTCGGGTGCGACGTATTCCAGCATTTACATGTTAGTTAATATTTATTAAGACTGTACAGTTTTTGTTTTTCTTATTCTGCAGATGCATTGTTAAATCAAATCTGACGCAAAATTCCATGTATAATTTATTAATTTATGGTTTAGCTTATTTGGGAATGCTTATTTAGGAATGTATTTTCTCTGAGGAAGTAGAGAAATAATCTGGTTGATTCATTTTTGTTGTTTTGAACTCAATGAATACGTAAAAGAAAAAGTGTAATAGGATATGGAAGTCTAAACTCCCAAGGTGGTTCAAACATTGATAAAAAATGTGAAGATTATAGTGATTGAGCATTCTAAAAGTGAGTAGGAATTTGTTGTGACCTGAATTTTTAAACCTCTTGTCATGTATTTCTACTATTTTCAATGGATTGAAAATCATATTGTGGAGCTTCTGGTTTGGTGACTACTGAAACGTACTCCTGCTTGGGTTTTCTCTTTATACGGGATTCGACTTTTACAGGTAACTAATGTTGTTTATTAGTAAAGTTTTCATCTGAATTCTTTCCGTAAAGTTAGGTTGTTTTTTCTTTAATTTTGTATTTATTTTCCCATGTTTTGATTGCACATGTAAGTGTTTAAATCATAAAACTAGACCCATTGAATTCATTGTTACTCTTTGTCCGAGGATTAAATGATTAATCGACCTTCAATCCTCTAAATAAATGTGAGATGAACAATTTCTGAAAATCAAATTGTATGTACACCTTTCATCATCCACCACGTGTACAGAAAGAGACACGTGGAAGGCATGCGAAGCAAGACATCAAAACATGATAGCAAGCATCTCATCAGAAGATGCCATCGGTCAGCAGATCCGACGGTCAGGGACAGAGGACCACAGAGGTATGATGGTTCAGAGGAGCACCAGATAATACCCCTTGGGTATTAACACACCTAATCCCGAGGAAGATCCCAGATCAACGGCCGAGAGGAAGTTAGGCTGACACAGATATGACCAGACAAAGAGACACTTGTCTGACACGAGCAGACATCCATCTACCCGCATTAAATACCCAAGAGATATACACGTGTCGATCAACTCGTGGAAGAAGCGAGGATAACCCTTCGTATTCAAGCTCAGGCCGCGACATATGCCGAAAACCTCTGCGTAATAGGCACAAAGCACAAGAAGATAAGATTACGACGGCACCTCAGAGATGGGACCCATGTTCCATCCCTATAAATACCCCTCTCCACTAAGAGAGGAGGATAGACCATTTTGGGAGAGCAATGACAGGAGAACATAGGAGAGAGAAATAGGAAGAGTAAGTAATCCCCCTACTTCCGCAGACCTATGTGTATTCTAAAGTCATTCGACTATCTTTGTAACCATTCAATACATAGTGAAACACCAAACCCCGTGGACGTAGGCCTTAGTGCCGAACCACGTAAATCTGTCTCATTTACATTTCCGTACCTTACATTCAGCGTTAAACTTCATATGCTTTATATTATACTTGATTCTCGATTTATTCCTTTATACGAACATTATTTATGATAATATTCGACTAGACAATGACAAGCCCGGAGGCTTCGAGTCGATGAATCGATATAATCATCCCGTTACGCATACGTTGTACAATTCTAGAATTAGGATGCATGCGAATATTGTTTGTGAACACGTGGATGGCTTCGTGATTTACGTGTTCACAATTTGGCGCTAGAAACAGGGACTTTGTCCCGGTAAAAGATTTATCTTATCCTGTGATTTCACCTTAAAACACGCATTATGGTTGTGCCCTATTCTGGGTTCAGCGTGCTTTCAAAACCTTTTTTATTCTGGGTTCATGGTCTTCATTTTCACAAACACCATTTCAAAGCAGACAAACTCGCGGCTATCTATCACAGATTTGCACGTGAGGTGTTTTCCTCAACTAAGACTTAATAATACAGATTCATGAGTCCTCGCGACGGATCTTCCTTTTCAAGAGTTCTTTTTCAAAAGTAGTCTGAAAACAAGATTCATGATCGTTTATTAGAGGATTTGTATTGCAAAAACTAGACCGATGAAGTCTTTATATTTCTCTTCTATTAAGGCCCTTGGGCAGCTCATTTCCTTCTATTCCAATGGTCTTGCGGGTACGAATGGCGCTAACCCGATCCTCGTGGATATCTTTGGTTCTCCTTATTTATTTCCCTATGCAGAAAAGGATTAAAAATTGAGAAGATACTAGAGGTAGGAAAAACCAAAGTCTCATCAAAGGAAACACCGAGGGTTACCTCGGTCATGACCCGAAGCAAGCAGAAAGGAGACAAAGCTAAAACAACTACTCAGAGGCAGGATGCTGCAGAGATCACTTCACCTATGAACACTAACTCCATTGCAGCCACGGCTCTCAAAGCAGCAGCCACGAAGACTGTTGCGGCCCTCCAGGCTACAGAAGCTAACAAGACTTTGGTTTCAAGACAAATCCATCAACAAAAAGAGGGGGTAGCAGAATCTATGACACATCAGCCCGCACATCCACCAATCTTCGGAATGCCGTCAACCAACGGTCAGAATCAAACCATACTGGTGGTTTTAGTACCACGGGTGGAAGCTCAACCGAGGGGACCAAACTTGGAGATACCAACGATTGAAGCTGATCCTCGGCCACCCTTAATACACAGTAGACGAAGGGGGAACTATGGCCGTAGGGGTACAAGCCGGAACTCCCAATCAGGGATCAAACCAGTCCCACCGACTGATGGTAGAGCTCGAAGAATTGAAAAAGAGCCAGCAGGTCTACGCAGATGCCGTAGCTCTTCTGGCCAGGGAGAACCAAGACTTGAAAGATAGGATTGCCCAAAGCACGAAGACTAGCCAACAACTGGACGAAGCAAATTCTAAAGCACCAGAGCCTAATCGAGACCGAAGAATCATCCTAGCAAAACGCCAGGGGAAGCAGTGCATCCGATCCGGAATATGCCCGAAGACTTAGACTATTATGACAGCGAAGTTCGAAGAAAGAAACGCTCAACTGAGCATGAGAACGTGGGATATTACCGCGCAATGGAGGAGCTGTGATGAGATGATGGCTGAGATCACAGTTAAAAGCCAGACAAGGCGGAGGAAGGCTTGAAGAGGTGATGAAAGAAGCTAACTCCACGCCCCTAACTCATCGCCTGGCAAATACCCCCATTCCGTTAAAGTGCCCTGTCCCAACTTTTGAATGCTACGACGGATCCAGTGATCCCGCGGCACATATCCGGTATTATAATCGTATCTTAGCCCGATGGAGTCAAACGACGCCGTCCTCTGTAGTAGATTTCCCATCAAGTCTGAAGGGATCGGCTTTGTCTTGGTTTGACAACCTGCCACCTGATTCCATCAACTCCTACGATCAACTCGCAGAGAAATTTTGAGGACATACATGTACAACAAAGCTGTCAACAGGAATGGATAAACTTTTTTCTCTGGCAATTGGTTACAAGGAGAACACGAGGGAATACACCAACAGATGGCACAAGATCTGCCAAGCCATAGGGAGTGTGGATCCCGTAGTAAGTATCAACTGCTACAAGTGGGGATTAGACCGAATGAGTCCACTATTTGTTGAGATCACGGAAGCGTACCTAAGACAGAAGGAGATCTTCGAATAATTATTGAAAGTACGCTCGTCTTGAAGAAATCCAGCGTGAGAACCCGAGGGCACAACGCAGAGGTCTCACCGTACCAATTCCGCAGAACAAACCAGCGGGGCCAAAAGAAATAGCTCAGTGGAACGCGCCTCACGAAGATAGGAAGGAACGAAGAGATGAACGACGAAAAGACGATCGAAAATTCGAAGATCAGGTTTACACGAAGCTCAATGCTAGCTACGCTCGGATCTTGCGAGAGATCAAAGGAAGGGAAAATTTGGAGTGGCCGTGGTCTAAGGGAAAACACCCCCAAGAACCGAGAAGTCTAAAGATTACTGTGAGTATCATTGCTTCAATGGACACCAGACCGAGAAATGCAAAAACCTCAAAATAATGATCCAAAAATTGATTGATGCTGGCGAACTCAACATACATACGAAAGGAGGTCACCGAGGACAGATCCAAACGACCAAGCAAGTCCAACTTCCAGAGGGAAACCGCACAATCAACACCATCTCGTGTTCCGAAGCCGCAGGGCCCTCCTTACAGCGCAGATAGGAAAGAGGCTACGGAAGCAATTCGAAGACCACTGCGAATTATATAAGATTGATGGCGTAGAGGTGGACGAGCACGAAGAGTGGATGGACGCACCTATATCTTCGATACTGAAGATATCGAAGAAGATATGGAAGACCATAACGATCCCTTGGTCCTCACACTACCAGTGGCCGGATGTAACCTCAAAAAGATCCTCATCGACGGGGGAAGCTCAGTGAACGTTCTATTCTACGACGCCTTCAAACGGATGAAGCTCCATGATGAACAGCTAATGACCTCTTATTACACCATCTACGGGTTCAATGGAGCGCCCACAAAGCCATTGGGAGACATCGTGTTGCAGGTGAACGCCGGACCCATGAAAGTAGAAACACGATTCAGCGTGGTTGACGCCCCATCCCCCTATAACGCCATTATTGGACGAAAGTGGTACATAAACTCAAGGGAGTGGCAGCAACTTACTACCAATATCTCAGGTTCCCTACACCCGAGGGAGTGATGGAAATCAAGGGAGATCGGGTCTCTGCAAAAGAGTGCCAGACCACTCAGGATCGTATCAACAACGAACAGAAGAGCAGCGAAAAACCCGAAGGATAAAAATAAAGAAGCTGCGAAAGAAAAGGCCATAGACCTGTTCCTCAAGGAAACCACAGGGAGGGCTTGACAAAAGATGATAATGTCCTTAACACAGAGCAAGTACTTCAGCAGCCAACGAAGGACAGAAACATACCAAATAGCAATTAAAGAACGTCCCAGTCCTCGGGGACCCGAAGCCGGTGTTCACACCAGTGGAGCCCGTAAAAGAAATCAACATAGGAACGGAAGAAAACCCGAAGATGATCAAAGTAGGGACCATAATGGACGAAAGAAGAGAAGATTCCTTAACCAAATTACTTAAAGAATACGCGGATGTATTCGCCTGGAAGTTAGGAGACATGCCGGGGATTGATCCGAAAATAATCCAACACGAGCTGCGCATCAAACCAGGCACGCCACCTTTCAGGCAGAAAATAAGAAAAGTTGCACCAGAGTATCATAAGGCAGTAGAAAAAGAACTTCGGAAACTACTAGAAGCAGGCTTCATCAAGGAAGTCAAATACCCTACATGGATCTCCAACATGGTCGTCGTTCCTAAGAAAAATGGAGGGGTTAGGATATGCATCGACTTTACTAACCTCAACAAGGCATGTCCAAAGGACAGCTATCCCCTGCCAAGCATAGATCACTGGTTGAAGCAGTGGAAGGATACGAAGAGCTGTCATTCATGGATGGATATTCTGGTTACAACCAAGTAGCCCTGGCAGAAGAAGATCAACTACACAACATTCTACACCCCGCATGGCCTTTATTGCTACACTAGAATGCCCTTTGGACTTCGAAACGCAGGGGCAACGTACCAAAGAATGGTCGATGCTATCTTCAGGCCATGGATTGGTAGTACCCTAGAAGTCTACGTTGATGACATGCTCGTCAAAAGTAGCTGCGCAAAGATCACCACCAGGACCTGAGAGATATTTTCGAAGCAATGAGGAAACATCACATGAAAGTAAATCCAGAAAAATGCACTTTCGGTGTCACCTCAGGGAAATTCCTCGGATATCTGGTAACAAAAAGGGGCATTGAGGTAGACCCGCGAAGATTCAGGCCATAGTGGAAATGCCATCTCCGAAGAATTTAAAAGAAGTGCAAAAGCTCAATGGGTCCTTAGCAGCCTTGGGCAGATTTATTGCCCGATCCTCGGACAAATGCAAACATTTTTTCAATATTCTCAAAAAAGGGAGTAAGTTTGAATGGACCGCAGAATGCGAAGAAGCCTTCCAAAGAATCAAGGAACACCTGGCTTCAATTCCAATCCTGCAGAAGCCTGATCCTGATGAGGTTTTGGCATTGTACATAGCAGCGACAGAAGACGCAGTTAGCGCAGTGTTGGTCAAAACCAATACGAAGATAGAACACCTATCTATTATGTCAGTAAGACCCTCAATTCTGCGGAAAGGAATTACACGAAGATCGAACAACTCATCCTGGCATTGGTATGGGCTACTCAAAAGCTGAGAACCTATTTCCTAACTCACTTCATCCGCGTCCCATGCAAAGCACCACTGGAAGCAGTCCTCAAAAGCGCGGGAAAAGTAGGTAGAATAGCCAAGTGGAACACCCACCTGGACCAATTCAACATCATTCATGAAATTCAACATTCCCAAAAATCCCAAGTTTTGGCGGATTTCTTAGCAGACCTCCCCCTGGACAACGACGAAGAGATTAGGGGAATACCAGAAGCCGACGAAGAAAGCAAGGATCCAGTTGATGTCCTCGAACCCGCGAGTCAAAGACAATGGGAAGTCTTCGTTGATGGTTCCAAAAATAAGGAAGGGGCAGGAATAGGCATTGTCATCACCACCCCAACTGGAGAAAGGATCGTACAGGCACTCAGGTTAGAATTCAAAGAGCATACTAAACATCGTCGAATACGAGGCAGTCGTACATGCCCTCCGCTTAATAATAGAGATGGGGGTAACTGATGTAAGACTGACAAGTGATTCGCAGCTTGTCATACGGCAAATAGGGCTCGAATACAATGTGTACGACGACACCCTCTCAGCTTACATGGCCTTGGTCCAAACATTGGCATCACAAATTCCGAACATCAAGTTCCGGCACTTATGCAGAAGGGATCTCAGGCACGCGGATGCCCTAGCATATATATCATCCATGCTGAAGGACAAGAGTATCGAAGCTATCAAAATAACAAGGGTATACGAGCCTTCGATTGCAACACAATTTTCCTTTGCTACAAATCAAGATACAGTGGAAGAAAATATCGAAGATCAGGTGGGAGAAGACATCCGTGACGATTTTGACGAAGAAGATATCCTGTCAAGAGCAAATCAAGACGAAGATTTCAACAACGAAGATGATTGGAGAATGATGATCCATGCGTTTCTCAAGGATGGAACCTTACCCGCGGATCACAAACAAACAGGAAAATACTCTCCAAAGTAGGAAGATATGATCTTCGGGATGGATCCTGTACAAGAAATCTTTCCTCGGACCGTTACTACGTTGCTTATCCAGGAAAGAGGGGCATCGAATTCTAAACGACATCCATTATGGTGACGCAGGAATCATAGCGGCATGAGATCACTAGCCGACAAAGCAAAAATGCAAGGATATTACTGGCCCACAATGATACAAGATGCTGCAAGAATGTCCCGACGATGTGAAGAATGTCAGCGTTTCGCCAAAAAGATACACGCACCAGCAACAACGTTGAATTCTGTGGATAGTCCGTGGCCATTGCAAAATGGGGCATAGATATCGTTGGGCCTTTCATCGAAGGATCAGGGAAAAGACGATTTTTGATAGTAGCCACGGACTACTTCAGTAAATGGGTGGAAGCCAAAGCCTTAGCCAGGATCAGAGACGTGGACGTGTTTACTTTCATATTCCAAAACATTATTTGCAGGTTCGGCATACCAGCGGAAATCGTGTCCGATAATGGTAAACAATTACAGGGGAAAAACATAGACATGCTCTTCGACACTTTCAAAATAAGGAAAAACAAGTCCACCCCCATATACCCTCAAAGCAACGGACAAGCGGAAGCTACAACAAGACCCTCGCCCTTATCCTCAAAAAAATTAGACGAACACAAGGGGCGATGGTGTGAACAGCTACACAATGTATTATGGGCATACAGGACAACACGAAGATCTGCCACTGGGGAGTCCCCATTTCTCCTCACTTATGGAGCTGAAGCAGTCATCCCAACAGAGATCCTCATGCCAACCACAAAGACCGAAGCATGGGAGAAAAATCTCACAACAGACATGATGTTAGAGAGACTGGACGACCTGGAAGGAAGGAGGGAAGCAGCATTGCAAAAGATGGAAAATTATCAACGGAGACTAGCGAGAGAGTACAACAAAAAGGTTAAGCTTCGAAATTTTGTAGAAGGGCAGTATGTGCTAAGAACAATCCCGCAGTATCAACGAGGAAGAAATGGGGAAAGTTAGCACCTACATGGGGAGGACCTTTTATAATACACGACATTGCGGGAAACGGTTCCTACTATCTTCGCAATCTGAAAGGCGAGGTCCTCCGGCACCCTTGGAATGCTAAATGGCTCAAACCGTACTACCCATAGGAGCAGCGCAGCTTTGCATCTGCGTGAGAATACCAGAAGAAGAAGGCAGCGTAACCGCTTTACATGTTTCTATCTCTGGACGAGGAGTAGCAGGCCTCAACCTATCAATCAAACAAACTTTTTGGGAAATCTTCAAGCAAACGAAATGGTCAAAAGGCCCGCTGGATGAACGCATGTACATTACATAATATTAACAATATTGGGGAAAGTAGTTAATCTACAATCTCTCAGGGCTCCCCTATCAGTGTCTATGAGTGTAAGACCAGGGGGAAGGCACCCAGCAGAAAGAGATACCCAACCAATTTTAAGGCAGCGGGTCGACGGAATGGGTGCATGAAATTTTCAAATAAGCATTCCATATCCTAGAACGCTGCCTCGGCCCCCACCGTTTGGGAATCCTCTGGCCCAGGATTCGCCAGCGGGGTGACAGGTCTCAAGACGATCACGAAGGTATTTACCTTCGGTGTCGCACCCAAACACTCTCAACTTTTTACAAACAAGTTATTTCTAGTTTAACACTTCACAATACTTAAAATAAAAAGATGAATTGATAACGCAGGTATGCCAAAAGGATGATCCATTTCATAAAGAGTTGATTACAAGATTCAGCAAATAAGATAAAGCAGGAAACACATCAAAAAATGATCCGAAATTATATAATCAACAAGGATCAACTTTCTATGACTAATAAAAGAAATCTACTTGGACGATACAGCTCCATCACAGGGTTGTCTCTGCGAGATGAAGGTACGCTACCACCTGAAGAGGCCCAGAAGAACCAGGCAAGGCGCGGGAAGGGGACGCGCGGATAATTCTTGACAAGACCATGTTCGACTTTAAGCCAAGTTCAATCTTATCCAGGACTTTGTTGGTCTCTTCAGCCAACTGACATCGAGTTATAAGTGATAACAGCGGTCCGCTGGTGGCCTGAGAAGCAATGCAGATAGGCGTTCCGCCTCTTTGGAGGCAATCTCCGCTGCTTCCTCACGAGACGCGGCCAACCCTTTGAAATAGTTGGCTTGTCCTTCCTGCTGCACTAAGGCAGATTGAGTTTTTAAGCTCATCATTTGCTGCGTGAAGCTGTCCCTCGAGTGCTGAAAACAAAAATACCAAGGGGTTAAAACGAAGAAATAACAGAATCACACTCGATAAAACGAGGTTATACCTTCGACATTAGCCGAAGCCTCTCATACTCATTGACAACTGCGTCCCGAGCCTCATCAAGAAAGTCATATTCGGTGGATAGTTTCTTATAATCCGTTTGAAGGTTCGTAAGAGCAAATTGACTGCGTCTAAATCTACCTGCTTCATGAATCCAAGTGACGAAGATGGTTGACTTCGTCATTCACCTCCCCCATCCTTTTATGGAGTCGATACACATTCATTCAAGATCTCTTTCAGACTCCACTTGGCGAGCAACATCAGCTCGAGACGCTGCTAGGGCTTTACTAAGAGCACCAACCTCGGCCCTAGCATTATCTCTTTCCTCGGAAAGACGCAGCATACTATCCCTAACCCCGGGGCCTAAGAAAGAACGAGCCTGTTGTAACTCTCCTTCCAAAAAGCGCACTCTAGCCTCTAAGTGAAGCATGTTCTCGAGCATCACGCAGGTTGTCACGCGTCCATAGCAGCGTACCATTAAACAAACAACGGTCATGATTGTACTTATTTTGCATATCAACCATCAGTGTTCGCTTTTCACGCCACTCAGCTGTTAAGGCGTTGTGCTCATCAGCACGAGCATTCCACTTTACGGCTTCGCTTTCAACTTACCCACCAACTCTGCAATACGGGATTTCTGTCGTTCCCTTTCTTTCCGAAGCCATATCAACTCGGGGACTCCACCCACTGAAGATAGGGTGGGGAGACTCAGACAGAACACCAAAATACAGATAGGGAATCAAGGAGTGAAAAATCCGTAAAATACGAACCTGTGAAGGACGAGACATTTCTACGAGTCTGCTCCAATTCGTTGCGGACTATAGCAAGTTCTGAACGAAGACTCTCCTCAGCGTTACCCAGCTGTTCTTTTTCCTTCAGAGGCCCCTCAGTTCATTTATTTCCCTTCAGCCGCAGACAGTTCCTCTTCTCTATGACGAAGCTTGGCCTCCAACTTTAAAGACTTTGCTTTAAAGAATTGGTATAAACATGGTTACAATGTTCGCTCCTCATCATCTACGTCACAAACAACAAACATTATTATACCAAAGGGATCAGATATCACGAAGAACACAATGCGGATATCATAAAAAGAGTACAAGGATTTACCTCTAAAACACGCTGCTGGGGAAAACCGTATTGGTACCCATCAGCTATGGCCATCATATCAGCAACAAGGAGGGAGGGTCAACCACTATTAGCTTCCGAAGCTCAGATTCTTCTCCCACATCTCAGCAACGCGGGCTTCAGAAGACATTGCATCATTCGACGAGTATAAGCGTCGGAATTCTTCTCACCAGACCACGGGGCAGGGTTAGGGACGAACATCAGGTTTTCTTCTTAGCCAAGCCAAAATGGCATCTTCACCTTCAGGCATTAGCGAGAAAGGGAAATCCTCGAAGGAGACTCAACCGCAGACTTCCCTTGGCGGTTATCTCCTCACCCGCGCAAGTCTCGACATTACCACCCTCAGCATGACCACCTGCGTTCTCAGCTTGCTGATCAGTGGTACCTTCTTTCCAATCCCCAAGCACATCCCAATCATCATTGGGGAAAGCAATGAGAAGTCTTCGGCAAGACCCATGGCAGCATTCACATCAAAGGATTCCCCCGCGGAATATATCCTACCGAAAGAAATTCTGGGGAAATACGGGCAAGTACCCACACCAACAATTCATCGCCAACAGGGGCAGATCCACCCGCCAGTACCACCACGGTAATATTACCCTCAGCCTCACCATCACCACCCGGCAACTTTTCTTCATCACCACCCGCGGCAACTTCAGCCTCACCATCACCACCCGCGCAACTTCTTCTTCACCATTACCACCTTCGTCATCAGGGTGAGAAGTGTCGGTACGCTCTTCTCCTTGGACATTTCTTCATCCTCACCATACCCTTGGTTTACGGGACTCGTAACCTCCTCATAACCCTCAGCCTCACCGTAACCGCAGTAGAAGATTGTTTGGGTCCAAGTTTCTTCTTCTTCGACACCTACAAACCAGTATACATCCCACAAAGGCTCATTTTTTCCCTCACTTCAAAAATGAAAATTATTTCAAGCAAGGAAAAAGGGGAAAATAAGAGAATATAAGAAAGAAACTATACCTTGGCAGCACACTCTTGATGGGGTAGCACCAGAACCCTCCTCCTCATCTCCATCAACGACATCAAGAGCATAAGGAAAATTCATGCCCGCGAAATTCGGACGCCAAGGACAGAAATCTCCATAACGAGCAGGAGGAGTTTCACGAGGCTTGCTATTTCAGAAGGACGCCAACCGTGGACCCGGAATCCATCCATAAGCCCAAGGACCAACTACCTCAATAACAGTAGCATGCCATTCATAATCATGGTCACGCTTAATCCTTTCACGAGCAGGAAAGAGTTTCCGTTTAGCAGATCCCTCAGTACCAGGAACATACTTCAGCTTGGCATCACTCACCTCACTCAAAAGACGAATTTCACCACGGGGAGCAGCAATATTACGAAGACTAACACTCCACGGCTTACGGTTTCTGCTGTTGACATAATCCCCAAAAGAACTGTTAAATTCTGAGGAGTGTACCACTCTCTCTCAGCAGGATTTGGAACATAGCAGGTCATCATAGTCTCTCCCTTGCTTCGCAGGTAACATTCCTTCAGTGAACGAAGATAATTCCCAGATAGTTGTGACACGGAACGATTATGAGTGTTCGTGGAAGAGCCTTCGCGACTAGCCAACACGTCATAATAAAAGGAGTCACCCGACTTATATAGGGCAACATAAGACCCGCCTCGAAGGCTCCAACCGTAGTCAACAGATGAAACTCGTCAAACTGATAATTAGCAAGGAGCTCGTAGTGATATCATCGTCAGGGCATAGAAGCGAACCTCAAAAGCTTGAAGTTCATGTTTTTCCTTGAACATCTCAAGATCAATATGCTTGAAAGTGACCTTCTTCTTACCAACTGAAATGTTGCGTATCATGGGGACAATTTCTTCTTCGTCTGCGGAATCAGAAGTAGGACCCAATTCCGAAGCTTTCCTTTTAGAAGGAAGATTTGTAGACGGATCAGCTCTCGACATAGTACCCTTGGAGTACTTCCCTTTGAAAGAAACCGCGGGAGGAGGCGGCAAAGATTCCTGCGGAGGCACCGAATGAGGAGCCATTGAACGAAGGGGCGGAGCATCCACTATATCAGTACGAGGAGGAGGAGCCCGCGTACTCCTAGAGTCATCACGAGGAGGAACCTGCGTACTCATAGAATCTTCATGAGGACGAGAAGGGGCGCGGTTAACAGCATACCTAGACCCAGACGACCCTTCGACATATCCCCTTTCTTAGAAGGCATAATCTTCGCACCGGAGGAAGATGAAACCCTATGACCCCGAGGATCCGATTGCGAATACTTGTAAGGACCTTCCCAAAGTGGAGATCTGTCAGGATCTCTACACGGAGGGGATCTTGGCGGACTAGACGGCGGAGTTTGGTAAGGATCCCGCGGACGATCAGACATATCTACAAGGAAACACAAAAACAGTTTAGAGAAGAATACGAGGAGATCACTAAAGATCAAAAAATCCATAATTGATGGTTCATCCGGATAAACATGAAAAACCCTAAGAAACTAAAAAATAATCCATCCGACTCCAGGGATAATACTCAGATACAGACTCACAGACGTTGTAACAAAAACAGGGGCAAGCATATATGCTTCGACACGTATGATCTTCATCGCAAAACCAAGAACACAGCAGCAGGAGACAAACGAATAGATACATAGATAAATAAATGATGAACAACCAATGAAAACCCCATACCTGTATAGAAGAGGACGACAAGCACCAACCGCAGTCGAAGAAAGGAGGATCGGAGATATCAAAAGATACGGGGCAACAACAATCAAAAACGAAAGAAGCAGAAGAAAGAAACAGAAAATTGAATGCTATATTCCTCACAAGAACGGTGATAGTAAATGACTAAATAACAAGAATAAGAAAACAAGAAGAGAATGAACACTGACAAGAAAAGGATAAAAGTTTCTTTTCACATTCTCTTTCCTATTTATGAAACTAGAGAAGATAATAACTGCTCCTCGTACCAAGGAGCAGTTATGAGAGAAGTTAATGCAAAGTGGGAAACGTGTAGGACTACATTTCTTCTTCAAAATTGCAAAATACGCCCAAGTTAGAAGAAGAGGGGCAAATTGTATGTACACCTTTCATCATCTACCATGTGTACAGAAAGAGACACGTGGAAGGCATGCGAAGCGAGACACCAAAACATGATAGCAAGCATCTCATCAGAAGATGCCATCGGTCAGCAGATCTGACGGTCAGGGAAAGAGGACCACAGAGGTATGATGGCTCAGAGGAGCACCAGATAATACCCCTTGGGTATTAACACACCCAATCCCTAGGAATATCCCAGATCAACGTCCGAGAGGAAGTTAGGCTGACACAGATATGACCAGACAAAGAGACACTTGTCTGACACGAGCAGACATCCATCTACCCGCATTAAATACCCAAGAGATATACACGTGTTGATCATCTCGTGGAAGAAGCGAGGATAACCATTCGTATTCAAGCTCAGGCCGCGGCATATGCCGAAGACCTCTGCGTAATAGGCACAAAGCACAAGAAGATAAGATTACAATGGCACCTCAGAGATGGGACCCACGTTCCATCCCTATAAATACCCCTCTCCACTAAGAGAGGAGGGGAGACCATTTTGGGAGAGCAATGAGAGGAGAACATAGGAGAGAGAAATATGAAGAGTAAGTAATCCCCCTACTTCCGCAGACCTATGTGTATTCTAAAGTCATTCGACTATCTTTGTAACCATTCAATACATAGTGAAACACCAAACCCCGTGGACGTAGGCCTTAGTGCCGAACCACGTAAATCTGTCTCATTTACATTTCGGCACCTTACATTCAGCGTTAAACTTCATATGCTTTATATTATACTTGATTCTCGATTTATTCCTTTATACGAACATTATTTATGATAATATTCGACTAGACAATGACAAACTCGGAGGCTTCGAGTCGATGAATCGATATAATCATCCCGTTACGCATACGTTGTACAATTCTAGAATTAGGATGCATGCGAATATTGTTTGTGAACACGTGGATGGCTTCGTGATTTACGTGTTCACACAAATAGTGAACCTATTCTTAAGGAAGAAATGTCAGTCGTGATTTGTAGTTTTAAATCTCATGCCAAAGTTCATTTTGATGTTTCTTGGGTATTTTCTTTACACTATTGGTGTATGCATGGATATACTTGAAGTGGGAGTATAAATGTTTGATTGTTTTATCGGTGGATTTCTTAGTTGTCAATAATCAGTTGCCTAGATTAATCATCCCTTGGATTCTTTGGTCCTTGATACGATTGATGCATTAGTTGTCATTAAGTGACGTCCCAAGCGAAACTGTAGGAAATTTGTTAAAGATCCCCTATGTAAATATGTTTGAAGTCAAGTATGTGTTATTCAGAGGCCACACTGCTTCCATTACTGCTAAACATGGTGTAATGAGAAGAGGTTGTGGGATTTAGTTGGTGATCGTGAAGATGCAGGCATTTTCCTGATTTGAATCAACAATTGCACGTTAGTCCCAAATTCACTTTGCAACGGGGTAAAAGGTGTTGTGTGTTGTAAATATTAATTGCAGGGGGGTCGAGAATCTGCGGGCTACCAGAAGAACGGTTTGCGAGAAAGCATTTGTGCTAAGGAAAGCATTATGAATCACTTTTGGCGATTAATCAAGTAAGTCTTTTTTTCTTTCTTTTTTCTGATAGAGCATAATTATATATAGTTTATTTATCGTATTGAATTTTGAATTAATTTTGTAAATCATAGTTTCTTCAATGAATAACAGGGCGTCCCATTTATGGGATTTGCTGTGTGTTCACCAAGATTTTTTGGGAAAGTTTGGTGATATTCATAGTCTCGCACGACTCAACATGCATGAGGAGCAAGTACTGGAAAATGAACGGTAATGAATTTCATTGAGATAACACAAGCGTTCTTCACTTTTAGTCACAAAATTAGTACAATTGTATTATTCATTTTAATATGAAACTTTGCTTAACAAGGACAAGCAACCAAAGCTTTTCCTTGCGCTGTCAATTTTTTTATGGAATTTCTTTAATGTTTAGATCTTGTAGTTTCTGGGCAAATAATAGAAGCAATAATGCTGAAGATCTTGAAAGCAGACAAGCAGTCACATGCTTACCGCCTCTTCAGGCAAAAGGACTTCTTGAGCCATGGCAAGGCCAGCGCTCTAGATAAATCATACGGATATGTGGCGCAATGGTAGGCGTCTGACTCCGTGTCAGAAGATTACGTGTTCGATTCACGTCGGGTACATATCCCAATAGATTGTGCTCTGCTCAGCAAACAACTATTAAATCGAGTATGGGCCATGGCTTCTTGGTTTTCAGGAAAACTCTGATATGCATTCCTGGTAGGGGTGAGCAAAAAGTCCGGAACCGCGGATTTCTATCCGTATCCTTCCGCAAAATTGCGGGTGAAATCTAATCCGCAAGATCTTTGGGCCGGATACGGGTGGAATTCTCAAATCCGCACTTTTAACGGTTTGGTTGCGGTTGGATTTTGAAATCTGCGGATTCACCCGTACCATAGCTATTGTACATAGAGATGTTTACTGAATAAAAAGCTAGCATGTATTTTTGCATTCACCTGCGTTTCAATAGACAGATATGATGGCTACATAAGCTCTGGATAAGTAAAATAAAGAAAAAGAGAGAATCTTGAAGTGGAAATTAAAACAGTACCTTATGTGGAAGAGTCGGCCCAAGCAAATAACTCTTTGGGGATACTCCACATGGTATTTCCATCTCTTAGATGGAAAATTCAAACCGGTTATAAACTTTTTTAGCCACAGACTTCTAGTTGGTTCATGCATCAAGCGCAAATTTGGATCAAATCACACGTCAAACTCAACCAAAAGAATCCCATCTCTGATCTAGAAATTTGGGGTGATATTATATGGAAGGTTTACTTTTTTTTTTTAACTAAATCCGCGGTTAATCCGCATCCGATCCGTATCACCCGTTAATCCACGGAAGTTAAATCTGCGGGTGATTGGGACGGACACGGTTCGATTTTCCAAATCCACAACTTTAACGGGTTGGACGCGGGTGATCCCTAATCCGCATCCGTCCGTCCGTTGCACACCCCTAATTCCTAGCATTGCACATGTTAAATATATGTTCCGGATTCACCAATCAAATAAAGGGCAGGGTTGTGGTGGGTTACTTTAATTTTAAATAATTTATATGTGTGAATGTGTTGTTGGCTTGATGCGTTTGTCAAGAAACCTTTTATTTCAAAAACGATTTAGCTGAAAGTTCACTAACCTGATTAGCAAAAAAGAAAGTTTACTAACCACTTCTTCGACTCTTTAGTAATGCATTTTGGATGCAATACTGCACCTATCTATGATTAACCACTTCTTCGACTCTTTAGTAATGCATTTTGGATGCAATACTGCACCTATCTATGATTTATGCTTATATAACTTACAGGAATAGGATGGTTGGTATCTGTTTGTCCAATTCCAGTACACTGATCAGCCAATGAATAGTGTCTGAACGTTGAGCCCTGAAATATAATCTTAGGCACACAAAAAGCCATGGGAATATTGATCAAATTTTTGAAGATATCAAAATGAGATATTATTTCTTTTGAAGCATGATATCAAAAAGGATATGTCTATTACAGTGATATGTTTATATATACCGATACTTTGCATAATATATACCCAATAATAAGGTGAACAACCTCGAAGGCGTTTTACGCTGTCTGATGATTTGATGGACAAGATGTACTTTTTTGATGTGCTATCTGGGGATTCAATTTGGAAACAGGATCACACAGATAGGGATTACCATGGGAGGGTATGCGCCAGTCCCAGTCACTGCCCCGTTCGTTAAAAAAAATACTCATACGCGTCCCATTACCCACATGAATTGGAGGCGGAACGGGTATGGAGAATACCCATATGGAATGGGTTTCCAATGGATTACCCATAACATTGAGTTAGTATATGAATATTTGTGTATAATCAAAATGCGATTCAAACAATAACGTAAATGCAATGCAGTATAAAATCTTAAATTCGGAATTTATCTTATTGGAACTGAAAGAATGGGTTCTACTTTTTCCTTCCTCATTCACTCTTTGTCCACGTTAACCATTTTATATCTGTTTCAATTTTTGTATTTATTTTAACTTTTAGAGGATGTGTTTGATCACTACAAAGAAGTGAAAGTGATAGATAAACAAAAACGATCAAGAACATAATAAATAAAAAAATAGCTCGGCTTAGTGATGGAAGTATAAATCTAAATAAATACAATACAAATTACCGCACTATAGTCTAATCTCTATAATATGAAAGGGACGAGAGGGTATGGGGCGTGCGGGGACCTTGAATTCCTGCACCTATCTATGATTTATGCTTATATGACTTACATGAATAGAATAGTTGGTATCTGTTTGTCCAATTCCAGTACACTAATCAGCCAATGAATAGTGTCTGAACGTTGATCCCGGAAATATAATCTTAGGCACACAAAAAACCATGGGAATATTGATCAAATTTTTAAAGATATCAAAATGAGATATTATTTCTTTTGAAGCATTATATCAAAAAGGATATGTCTATTACAGTGATATGTTTATATATACCGATACAATGCATAATATATCTAATAATATCAAGGAGAACAATCTCGAAGGCGTTTTACGTTGTTTGATGATTTGATGGACAAGGTGTACTTTTTCGATGTGCTATCTGGGGATTCAATTTGAAAACAAGATCACACATATAGGGATGGTCATGGGACGGGTATGCGCCAGTCCCAGTCACTGTCCCGTTCGTTAAAAAAAATACTCATACCCGTCCCATTACCCACATGAATTGGGGGCGGAGCGGGTATGGAGAATACCCATATGGATTAGGTTTCCAATGGGTTACCCATAACATTGAATTAGTATATGAATATTTGTGTATAATCAAAATGCGATTCAAACAATAACGTAAATGCAATGCAGTATAAAATCTTAAATTCGGAATTTATCTTATTGGAACTGAAAGAATGGGTTCTACTTTTTCCTTCCTCATTCACTCTTTGTCCATGTTAACCATTTTATATCTGCTTCAATTTTTCTATTTATTTTAACATTTAGAGGATGTGTCTGATCACTACAAAGAAGAGAAAGTGATAGATAAACAAGAACGATCAAGAACATAATAAATAAAAAAGTAGCTCAGCTTAGTGATGGAAGCATAAATCTAAATAAATGCAATACAAATTCTCGCACTATAGTCTAACCTCTATAATATGAAAGGGACGGGGAGGGTATGGGGAGGGGACCTTGAACTCCCCCCTCCCCCATACACACACACCCCATAACTAGGAGTGTACATGGTCGGTGTCGGTTTTTGCTCAAACCAAAACCATTACTTTCGGTTTTTGATTTTCCAAACCAAAACCGTGCCATTATCCAATGGTTTCGGTTGCGGTTTTACCATTATTTTGTCAATTTTATGTAACTGATAGTTAAAAAATAAAATACACAAAGAAAATGAAAGATTAAAATATAGTTACACAAAAAAGTACACATAAAATTACATATTAAAATTAATTATAGACATTTATAATTTAAATCCGCGGATGAAATTAAATATGATTAATCTAAGGTAAACCTAATGGTTGATATTAATTACATCAAATCTAATCGGTATTTGGTTTGGTTTTTATATAAAACTGAAACTGAAACCGTTACTCTCGGTTTTTATCTTTGTAAACCAAAACCAACCATTAGTAAATGGTTGAGCTCGGTTTTCTCCTAATCGGTTTGATTTGGTTCGGTTTTAGAGGATAACCGTTACCATGTATAGCCCTACCCATAATTTAGGTTTCGGGTATTACCAATACCCGACCTCATCCCTGTTTGTGCGGGTAAAACCTACCCAAACGGGAGGGGAACCCACAGGGATGGGTTTGGGTGGGGGCAAATGACCATCCCTACACACAGGTTCATGGTCTTGAATAATTATATTACGCTCTACCAAGATAAAAAAATAAACGACGAAATTAATAATTATGATATTATACCAAGACAAAGAGGAAAGGAAAGAATGCTTTACATCCAAAACAACAAGTGGATGTGGAATAATGCTAAAAAGAGATATTCCTTTTGATTGCATTTCTCCTAAGAGTTTATATTTCCTTTTGGTTTTCTTTTTTGCAAACCAGTTAAGATGTTAGCTTACTGATTTTTTTATTTGTAGGAAGAATAGCAGACTTACTATATATTTACTCTTCTTAATAATATTATTCGTAACAAGCGTCCAATACTCCATAAACAAGAAACAGACCCGTGTATCGTATGGGTGAGAAACTAGTACTGTAGTATAAAGTAATCTATTTCGCCCGATCTTTTCGCTTTCTAGTTTTCAATCTATTTATCTCCGCCGGGGGTTTTCAGGGTTTCAGAACCTCGTTGCAGTATGATCTTCGTAAAACATCGAAATCTAATGAAGTTTCATAAAAAAAATTGTTCGTCAAAAGGATGAAAACCAGAAGAGGAGGAATATTGATAAGAAGAATAAGAGATGGGTGCAAAAAGTTGAAGAAGTAGAAGAAGAGACACAAGTTCATGCCCTAGAACCAGATTCTAAAGTACTTATTGATATGGGGAAGAAGAATAAGAATAAGGTTTTGAAGATGAAAAGGCTAAACAAAGTAGACGAGAATGAAGATGTTGAACATGGTGAAGAATCTGATATTCACCAAGCTGTTGAAGAGAGTGATTCTTCTGAAGATGAGGTTGCTCCAAGAAATGTTGGAGTCTTGCAACAATAGAAGAAACGTCAGATGTATCAAACAATAAATATAAAGAACCGTATCAAACAACTCTACCACGAACAAATTGATGAGGGCAGAATCACAGGTTCAACAAGCTGTCCTTAACACATTAGTTCGCGGGTATACTCTGAAGTAATGCTAAACCTCAACGTGCGAAGATGTGTCCAAGATAAGACTGCCCGATATAACTTGAGTTAGCACAACGCAAGTTACCCACTCTTGAACTCAGCAACAGGGATAGAAGTAAAACGCCGCACAAAAAATAAGAAGAAGAAAAGTAGACCTAGAGATAGTCGCTGCTTGTGTGTTTTGAAAACAGAATTTCGAGTCATATTTATAGGAAGAGATACTTGCAAATCAAGTTAGGTTTTGGTTTTCTTCAAAAACAAGTAAAACTCGTAAAAGGAATTTCCCACAAATAAAACACTTAAGAAAATATTTTTGGAATTAATTTCCTAAAGAAAAATTCGCCAAAAATAAATACGAGTAGAAGAGGAACTTGGTGCATGGTATACGCGCATGGGCATGTGTCGAAACATGTATTTTTATTTATAGGATGAGATACTTGCAAATCAAGTTAGGTTTTCATTTTCTTCAAAAACAAGTAAAACTCGTAAAAGGAATTTCCCACAAATAAAACTCTTAAGAAAAGATTTTTTGAATTAATTTCCTAAAGAAAAATTCTCCAAAAATAAATACGAGTAGAAGAATAACTTGGTGCATAGTATACGCGCATGGGCATGTGTCGAAACATGTATTTTTATTTATAGGATGAGATACTTGCAAATCAAGTTAGGTTTTGGTTTTCTTCAAAAACAAGTAAAACTCGTAAAAGGAATTTCCCACAAATAAAACTCTTAAGAAAATATTTTTGGAATTAATTTCCTAAAGAAAAATTCGCCAAAAATAAATACGAGTAGAAGAGGAACTTGGTGCATGGTATACGCGCATGGGCATGTGTCGAAACATGTATTTTTATTTATAGGATGAGATACTTGCAAATCAAGTTAGGTTTTCATTTTCTTCAAAAACAAGTAAAACTCGTAAAAGGAATTTCCCACAAATAAAACTCTTAAGAAAAGATTTTTTGAATTAATTTCCTAAAGAAAAATTCTCCAAAAATAAATACGAGTAGAAGAATAACTTGGTGCATAGTATACGCGCATGGGCATGTGTCGAAACATGTATTTTTATTTATAGGATGAGATACTTGCAAATCAAGTTAGGTTTTGGTTTTCTTCAAAAACAAGTAAAACTCGTAAAAGGAATTTCCCACAAATAAAACTCTTAAGAAAAGATTTTTGGAATTAATTTCCTAAAGAAAAATTCTCCAAAAATAAATACGAGTAGAAGAGGAACTTGGTGCATAGTATACGCGCATGGGCATGTGTCGAAACATGTATTTTTATTTATAGGATGAGATACTTGCAAATCAAGTTAGGTTTTGGTTTTCTTCAAAAACAAGTAAAACTCGTAAAAGGAATTTCCCACAAATAAAACTCTTAAGAAAATATTTTTGGAATTAATTTCCTAAAGAAAAATCCGCCAAAAATAAATACGAGTAGAAGAGGAACTTGGTGCATGGTATACGCGCATGGACATGTGTCGAAACATGTATTTTTATTTATAGGATGAGATACTTGCAAATCAAGTTAGGTTTTGGTTTTCTTCAAAAACAAGTAAAACTCGTAAAAGGAATTTCCCACAAATAAAACTCTTAAGAAAATATTTTTGGAATTAATTTCCTAAAGAAAAATTCGCCAAAAATAAATACGAGTAGAAGAGGAACTCGGTGCATGGTATACGCGCATGGGCATGTGTCGAGACATGTATTTTTATTTATAGGATGAGATACTTGCAAATCAAGTTAGGTTTTGGTTTTCTTCAAAAACAAGTAAAACTCGTAAAAAGAATTTCCCACAAATAAAACTCTTAAGAAAATATTTTTGGAATTAATTTCCTAAAGAAAAATTCGCCAAAAATTAATACGAGTAGAAGAGGAACTTGGTGCATGGTATACGCGCATGGGCATGTGTCGAAACATGTATTTTTATTTATAGGAAGAGATACTTGCAAATCAAGTTCGGTTTTGGTTTTCTTCAAAAACAAGTAAAACTCGTAAAAGGAATTTCCCACAAATAAAACTCTTAAGAAAATATTTTTGGAATTAATTTCCTAAAGAAAAATTCGCCAAAAATAAATACGAGAAGAAGAGGAACTTGGTGCATGGTATACGCGCATGGGCATGTGTCGAAACATATTTTTTATTTAGGATGAGATACTTGCAAATTAAGTTAGGTTTTGGTTTTCTTCAAAAACAAGTAAAACTCGTAAAAGGAATTTCACACAAATAAAACTCTTAAGAAAATATTTTTGGATTAATTTCCTAAAGAAAAATTCGCCAAAAATAAATACGAGTAGAAGAGGAACTTGGTGCATGGTATACGCGCATGGATGTGTCGAAACATGTATTTTTATTATAGGATGAGATACTTGCAAATCAAGTTAGGTTTTGATTTTCTTCAAAAACAAGTAAACTCGTAAAAGAATTTCCCACAAATAAAACTCTTAAGAAAATATTTTTGGAATAATTTCCTAAAAAAATTCGCCAAAAATAAATACGAGTAGAAGAGGAACTTGGTGCATGGTATACGCGCATGGACATGTGTCGAAACATGTATTTTTATTTATAGGATAAGATACTTGCAAATCAAGTTCGGTTTTGGTTTTCTTCAAAAACAAGTAAAACTCGTAAAAGGAATTCCCCAAATAAAACTCTTAAGAAAATATTTTTGGAATTAATTTCCTAAAGAAAAATTCGCCAAAATAAATACGAGTAGAAGAGGAACTTGGTGCATGCTATACGCGCATGGGCATGTGTCGAAACATGTATTTTTATTTATAGGATGAGATACTTGCAAATCAAGTTAGGTTTTGGTTTTCTTCAAAAACAAGTAAAACTCGTAAAAGGAATTTCCCACAAATAAAACTTTAAGAAAATATTTTTGGAATTAATTTCTAAAGAAAAATTCGCCAAAAATATACGAGTAGAAAGGAACTTGGTGCTTGGTATACGCGCATGGGCATGTGTCGAAACATGTATTTTTATTTATAGGATGAGATACTTGCAAATCAAGTTAGGTTTTGGTTTTCTTTAAAAACAAGTAAAACTCGTCAAAGGAATTTCCCACAAATAAAACTCTTAAGAAAATATTTTTGGAATTAATTTCCTAAAGAAAAATTCGCCAAAAATAAATACGAGTAGAAGAGGAACTTGGTGCATGGTATACGCGCATGGGAATGTGTCGAGACATATTTTTATTATAGGATGAGATACTTGCAAATTAAGTTAGGTTTTGGTTTTCTTCAAAAACAAGTAAAACTCGTAAAAGGAATTTCCCACAAATAAAACTCTTAAGAAAATATTTTTGGAATTAATTTCCTAAAGAAAAATTCGCCAAAAATAAATACGAGTAGAAGAGGAACTTGGTGCATGGTATACGCGCATGGGCATGTGTCGAAACATGTATTTTTATTTATAGGATGAGATACTTGCAAATCAAGTTAGGTTTTCATTTTCTTCAAAAACAAGTAAAACTCGTAAAAGGAATTTCCCACAAATAAAACTCTTAAGAAAAGATTTTTTGAATTAATTTCCTAAAGAAAAATTCTCCAAAAATAAATACGAGTAGAAGAATAACTTGGTGCATAGTATACGCGCATGGGCATGTGTCGAAACATGTATTTTTATTTATAGGATGAGATACTTGCAAATCAAGTTAGGTTTTGGTTTTCTTCAAAAACAAGTAAAACTCGTAAAAGGAATTTCCCACAAATAAAACTCTTAAGAAAAGATTTTTGGAATTAATTTCCTAAAGAAAAATTCTCCAAAAATAAATACGAGTAGAAGAGGAACTTGGTGCATAGTATACGCGCATGGGCATGTGTCGAAACATGTATTTTTATTTATAGGATGAGATACTTGCAAATCAAGTTAGGTTTTGGTTTTCTTCAAAAACAAGTAAAACTCGTAAAAGGAATTTCCCACAAATAAAACTCTTAAGAAAATATTTTTGGAATTAATTTCCTAAAGAAAAATCCGCCAAAAATAAATACGAGTAGAAGAGGAACTTGGTGCATGGTATACGCGCATGGACATGTGTCGAAACATGTATTTTTATTTATAGGATGAGATACTTGCAAATCAAGTTAGGTTTTGGTTTTCTTCAAAAACAAGTAAAACTCGTAAAAGGAATTTCCCACAAATAAAACTCTTAAGAAAATATTTTTGGAATTAATTTCCTAAAGAAAAATTCGCCAAAAATAAATACGAGTAGAAGAGGAACTCGGTGCATGATACTTGCAAATCAAGTTCGGTTTTGGTTTTCTTCAAAAACAAGTAAAACTCGTAAAAGGAATTTCCCACAAATAAAACTCTTAAGAAAATATTTTTGGAATTAATTTCCTAAAGAAAAATTCGCCAAAAATAAATACGAGTAGAAGAGGAACTTGGTATACGCGCATGGGCATGTGTCGAAACATGTATTTTTATTTATAAGATGAGATACTTGCAAATCAAGTTAGGTTTTGGTTTTATTTAAAAACAAGTAAAACTCGTAAAAGGAATTTCCCACAAATAAAACTCTTAAGAAAATATTTTTGAAATTAATTTCCTAAAGAAAAATTCGCCAAAAATAAATACGAGTAGAAGAGGAACTTGGTGCATGGTATACGCGCATGGGCATGTGTCGAGACATGTATTTTTATTTATAGGATGAGATACTTGCAAATCAAGTTAGGTTTTGGTTTTCTTCAAAAACAAGTAAAACTCGTAAAAAGAATTTCCCACAAATAAAACTCTTAAGAAAATATTTTTGGAATTAATTTCCTAAAGAAAAATTCGCCAAAAATTAATACGAGTAGAAGAGGAACTTGGTGCATGGTATACGCGCATGGGCATGTGTCGAAACAGGTATTTTTATTTATAGGAAGAGATACTTGCAAATCAAGTTCGGTTTTGGTTTTCTTCAAAAACAAGTAAAACTCGTAAAAGGAATTTCCCACAAATAAAACTCTTAAGAAAATATTTTTGGAATTAATTTCCTAAAGAAAAATTCGCCAAAAATAAATACGAGAAGAAGAGGAACTTGGTGCATGGTATACGCGCATGGGCATGTGTCGAAACATATATTTTTATTTATAGGATGAGATACTTGCAAATTAAGTTAGGTTTTGGTTTTCTTCAAAAACAAGTAAAACTCGTAAAAGGAATTTCACACAAATAAAACTCTTAAGAAAATATTTTTGGATTTAATTTCCTAAAGAAAAATTCGCCAAAAATAAATACGAGTAGAAGAGGAACTTGGTGCATGGTATACGCGCATGGACATGTGTCGAAACATGTATTTTTATTTATAGGATGAGATACTTGCAAATCAAGTTAGGTTTTGATTTTCTTCAAAAACAAGTTAAACTCGTAAAAAGAATTTCCCACAAATAAAACTCTTAAGAAAATATTTTTGGAAATAATTTCCTAAAAAAATTCGCCAAAAATAAGTACGAGTAGAAGAGGAACTTGGTGCATGGTATACGCGCATGGACATGTGTCGAAACATGTATTTTTATTTATAGGATAAGATACTTGCAAATCAAGTTCGGTTTTGGTTTTCTTCAAAAACAAGTAAAACTCGTAAAAGGAATTCCCCACAAATAAAACTCTTAAGAAAATATTTTTGGAATTAATTTCCTAAAGAAAAATTCGCCAAATATAAATACGAGTAGAAGAGGAACTTGGTGCATGCTATACGCGCATGGGCATGTGTCGAAACATGTATTTTTATTTATAGGATGAGATACTTGCAAATCAAGTTAGGTTTTGGTTTTTTCTTCAAAAACAAGTAAAACTCGTAAAAGGAATTTCCCACAAATAAAACTTTTAAGAAAATATTTTTGGAATTAATTTCCTAAAGAAAAATTCGCCAAAAATATATACGAGTAGAAAAGGAACTTGGTGCTTGGTATACGCGCATGGGCATGTGTCGAAACATGTATTTTTATTTATAGGATGAGATACTTGCAAATCAAGTTAGGTTTTGGTTTTCTTTAAAAACAAGTAAAACTCGTCAAAGGAATTTCCCACAAATAAAACTCTTAAGAAAATATTTTTGGAATTAATTTCCTAAAGAAAAATTCGCCAAAAATAAATACGAGTAGAAGAGGAACTTGGTGCATGGTATACGCGCATGGGAATGTGTCGAGACATATATTTTTATTTATAGGATGAGATACTTGCAAATTAAGTTAGGTTTTGGTTTTCTTCAAAAACAAGTAAAACTCGTAAAAGGAATTTCCCACAAATAAAACTCTTAAGAAAATATTTTTGGAATTAATTTCCTAAAGAAAAATTCGCCAAAAATAAATACGAGTAGAAGAGGAACTTGGTGCATGGTATACGCGCATGGGAATGTGTCGAGACATATATTTTTATTTATAGGATGAGATACTTGCAAATTAAGTTAGGTTTTGGTTTTCTTCAAAAACAAGTAAAACTCGTAAAAGGAATTTCCCACAAATAAAACTCTTAAGAAAATATTTTTGGAATTAATTTCCTAAAGAAAAATTCGCCAAAAATAAATACGAGTATAAGAGGAACTTGGTGCATGGTATACGCGCATGGACATGTGTCGAAACATGTATTTTTATTTATAGGATAAGATACTTGCAAATCAAGTTCGGTTTTGGTTTTCTTCAAAAACAAGTAAAACTCGTAAAAGGAATTTCCCACAAATAAAACTCTTAAGAAAATATTTTTGGAATTAATTTCCTAAAGAAAAATTCGCCAAAAATAAATACGAGTATAAGAGGAACTTGGTGCATGGTATACACGCATGGACATGTGTCGAAACATGTATTTTTATTTATAGGATAAGATACTTGCAAATCAAGTTAGGTTTTGGTTTTCTTCAGAAACAAGTAAAACTCGTAAAAGGAATTTCCCACAAATAAAACTCTTAAGAAAATATTTTTGGAATTAATTTCTAAAGAAAAATTCGCCAAAAATAAATACGAGTAGAAGAGGAACTTGATGCATGGTATACGCGCATGGGCATGTGTCCATACATGTATTTTTATTTATAGGATGAGATACTTGCAAATCAAGTTAGGTTTTGGTTTTCTTCAAAAACAAGTAAAACTCGTAAAATGAATTTCCCACAAATAAAACTCTAAGAAAATATTTTTGGGATTAATTTCCTAAAGAAAAATTCGCTAAAAATAAATACGAGTAGAAGAGGAACTTGGTGCATGGTATACGCGCATGGGCCTGTGTCGAGACATGTATTTTTATTTATAGGATGAGATACTTGCAAATCAAGTTAGGTTGTGGTTTTCTTTAAAAACAAGTAAAACTCGTAAAAGGAATTTCCCACAAATAAAACTCTTAAGAAAATATTTTTGGAATTAATTTCCTAAAGAAAAATTCGCCAAAAATAAATACGAGTAGAAGAGGAACTTGGTGCATGGTATACGCGCATGGGCATGTGTCGAAACATGTATTTTTATTTATAGGATGAGATACTTGCAAATCAAGTTAGTTTTTGGTTTTTCTTCAAAAACAAGTAAAACTGGTAAAAGGAATTTCCCACAAAAAAAACTCTTAAGAAAATATTTTTGGAATTAATTTCCTAAAAAAAAATTCGCCAAAAATAAATACGAGTAGAAGAGGAACTTGGTGCATGGTATACGCGCATGGGCATGTATCGAAACCACATCAAGACCAAAAATCCATTTATTAAATAACTCATTTTCTCCAACAAGAAACACCATTGGTAATGTTCCATTGAAGTTTTATAAAGATGAGGAACACATTGGATATGATATTTCTGGGAAGAAGATTAAAAAACAAGCAAGAAAAAAATATGCTTGAAGCTTTTCTAGCTAGAACTGACTTTTCAAAAAAGATCATAGTTCATGATGACTACAACGATGAGGACGTTGAGATACCAAAAGAATGGCAAAAGCTTATCAGATCATTGCTTAAAGGAAAGACTCCACATGCTGATGTCAATCCATATCCGGAGTATGTAGATTGGGTTAAGCATGATGCCGTGCATCCAATGTCAAATGCTCCAGAACCAAAGAGGCGATTCATCCCTTCAAAATCAGAACATAAGAAGATCGTTCGGTTGATTACAGCAATTCGGAAAGGGCATATTACATTTGAACCACCAAAGGAAGAGAAACGTATTTATCATGATTTGTGGGGAGATGATTCTAGCTCTACTGACAAAGCTAGACAAGGTTTGCGTTTTATTCCTCCACCAAAAGCGAAGCTACCAGGTCATGAGGAATCATACAACCCTTCATTAGAATATATTCCGACTCAAGAAGAGATTAGTTCATATGAGCTGATGTATGAAGAAGACCGACCTAAGTTTATCCCGAAAAGGTATGACTCTCTGAGAAAAGTCCCAGCATATGATAAAGCAGTGGAAGAATCATTTGCTCGTTGCTCGGATATTATTTTATGTCCTAGAGTTCGAAAGAAGCGTATTAACATTGATCCTGAATCTCTAAAGCCTAAGCTACCTAATCGGAAAGATCTAAGGCCGTACCCTATAACATGTTTTCTGGAGTACAAAGGGCACAATGATGCTGTTACCTCGATATCTGTTCACGTGTCAGGCCAATGGTTGGCTTCTGGTTCGAAGGACGGAACGGTGCGTATCTGGGAGGTTGAAACTGGGCGGTGCATAAAGAAGTGGGATGTTGGTGAAGCTGTAAATTGTGTTGCTTGGAATCCAGCTCCAGATTTTCTTGTTCTGGCGATTGCTGCAGGTCAAGATGTGCTCGTTCTAAATACTGGACTTGGGAGTGCAGAAGAACAGCAGAGAGTTGAACAACTTCTGAACATTGACGCACCATCAGGAACAGACAACTCTGATGATAAGAGCACACCTATAGTGAGTTGGATCAAGCACGATAAGCACGAGGGAATCAGGTTGAAGCATATTAAGACGGTAACCTCTGTTGTTTGGCATCGTAAAGGAGACTACTTTAGCATAGTGATGCCCACTGGTGACTCAAAGGCTGTTCTGATACACCAATTGTCAAAGAAAGTTACACAAAGAATCCCATTTAAACTGCATGGGCATCCAGTTTCATCAGTCTTCCATCCATGCCGTTCCATCTTGTTCATTGCAACAAAGAAAAGTGTCCGTGTTTATGATTTATTAAAGGAAGAGCTCATTAGAAAGCTAGAGCCTGGAGTTCGTGAGGTTTCCTCTATTGCTGTTCATCCTGCTGGAGATAATGTAATTGTGGGGAGTCGGGAGGGTAAAGTTTGCTGGTTCGACATGGATCTCTCTACTCACCCTTTCAAAATTCTTAAATGCCAGACCAAGGATATTACAACTGTGGCCTTTCATCGTTCGTACCCCCTCTTTGTTGCATCCTCTGAAAATGGCACTGCATATGTGTTCCATGGCATGGTATATTCAGATCTTAACCAGAATCCACTTATCGTTCCATTGGAAATTCTCCACGGTCATACAACAACACATGGAAGAGGTGTCATAGATTATACTTTCCATCCTAGGCAACCATGGTTATTCACTGCTGGTTCTGATTCAATAATCAAACTTTACTGCCATTAAGAAAGAAGTTTTAAGCAGAATACGGTATGCATGGGATGGTGATTGAGGGCACAATATCCTGGAGAAACACGTTGAATTTTGGCTCCCTGTGGAGTACAAAGCCGTGGAAGTCTGTGTCACATGGTTGCTAGTTGTACGCTTTTTATTACAAAGCCAGGAGAGCCTTGTGTTCTATTTAATGTTATTATCGCGGTTTGTTACTGTTTAGTGTTTTATTATCGGATTTTAGTCAGTAGCCTATATGAAGGCTTTAGCTTAAAGAAATTATTACGTATTATCAATTTAGAGTTTGATGAATGACATCTTTTATTGCGGAGTTTTTATCATGGTGTGTAGGCTTTCTGACCATTTACATATTACCAGTATCAGATGGACTCCTTGTCATGTAGACCGCTGAATGAAAAAAAAAAAAAGTGAGATATTCTTTTACTCCTTATATTCTGTCTCCTTGAGTCCCTTATGCAGGAAATTTGATGAATTGATATGGATATTCCAGTGGAAGAGGCCAGGAGAAGCCAGTAGCTCATACTGCATATGTGATTCGAAATTACTTAATCTTACCTTCTCAGTATTACTTTCCAGGTGGTGCTAGAGAAAGGTCTTCTGCCTTGATCTTCTCATCTGGCCCATCATGTAAAGAAACTATATTCTGATTCGTTGGAACTAGGATTGTCTGTTAGTATGTTACACTGGAAGGAGTTGCAGTATTATAATACTCCGTATATGGTGCTCAGATGGCTGTTTTACCTACTTAGCCACCACTTACAGCTTCTTTACTAATCTTTGTTTCCCTTTAATTTGTGTACATTTGGTAGTTACTAGTTAGATGATCCTAAAGAAAAAAATACATTGGTTGCAAAGATCAACCCCATGTCATTATGTCAATGGAGTCATTAATATCGTGGTTACTCGTTTAAGGCCTTAATAAATGCATTTCTTGTGCATTTTAATCATGCTTCTTAAATCTGAGGGATAGCCTCAGCTTTAAAATGTTAGTTATAAGCTGTAGGGAGTGTGCCATTGATAGTCATACTTTTCCTTGTTTGCTGAGTGCATGTGGTTGTGATTTTGATATCTTGCTGCAGCAATAACTTGGGAGGGAGACCTTTCAAAATGGCCATATATTATTGTTTTTCTGGAGTCTTTCTAATGCGGAATTAGATGGCAATTTGGCAGTCGCCTTCTCCTCAGTGTGTGAAAATTACAACATAACTATAACCATCTAATAAGAATGGTATACGAGAAGAAACATTACAAGAAAAATTAAAAACAAACTGAAGGTAAATGATAAAACCACCAAGAGGTGTTGGACACGCATATGTTGCCTCGTTAAAAACCGTGACGAAGAAAACCCACAACCAAAAGGATAAAACCTCGACGAAGGAAAAGAGCACAACGCGATAAGTCCTACAACTAAAAAAGCAGAGACAACCAAAGCCTTTGTAATTCTTCAGGAGACTAGGAAACATACTTTCTCCATCAGTACCCAATGAGTAGTCTTCTAATACTGGCAGTGTGTAAGGATCCACAAACAAGGTGTGAAAATTGAGCATCTTTGCTCGAGATAAAACTATCAAGATCGATTCCTGAGCCCTTCTATCACAAACTAGTCTGATAAAAGTGTCACTACGGCCTGTACAGGAAAGAGATCTCTTCTTAATGATTGAGGATGACGGTATAGCCTTTCCCGCAACCGAAGATTTTGTTGGTGAGGGCAGCATCTTCAAAAAAAATGCAACCATGTCGAACATAGCCAATATTTATTTCAGCATCATGTTGTTTCACAGGAGTCTTCAACTTCCTATTCCAAGAAGAAGCACAAAGGGATATTAAATTGCACACTAACATTACACACACACAATACATGTTAAAGAGAGAAGCTAATAAATAGAAATAACTACGATTCAAGGCTAACACCAACATGAAATTTAATCTAATAAAACCTATTACTAAAAGGCAGATGAAACTATACAAGATGAGTGCAAGTTAAGAAGCTTAGTCTACTGTCCAGTCTCAACTAATTCAGGGTAAAATTGCATGTAGCATCACGAATAAAAAGGGAAATAAAAAAAATACAGAGCAAAACTACATACACTTAATAACTTAGTGTTAAGAAACCTAAGGAAATCAACGGATACTATAAATTTGTAGAAGCTAGTGGACCTGAATGACATGCATCATATACAAAGAGGAAGAAATTCACAATGTAAAGAAGGAAACCAAATAAAAGTGTAAGAAATAGGCCCCTGAATAGCCAACCCAACTGATTGTGACTCTTGTGACTCTGGCAAGGCGCTTGATTCCTAAACTCGGACACAAAGGATTAGAAAAAAAAACAAGAAAAATAGAACACAAAAACGAAATGAAAGGTTTCAAGGGTATTAAGGATGGACTTACCTGGGGGCTTAGTCATATCAGTGGGGCTAGGGTTGGAAACTGAGATTTATTACCATTATTTTCAGGCAAAACAGACCCCAAAAACATCAAGATCATAGGAAAATCTAAAATCCTAAAGAGAAAATGGAAGCAAAAGGGAGACAAGGCTGCAAACAAGCAAAAAGGAAAAAAGCGATGCTAGAGAACATCAAGACCAGAGAAAACAGAAAGATAGACTTTAGCAACATTTAGAATAAAGAAAAACAATCAACCATTCTACAATCTCTAAACGAGAAGACAGAGAAAAACTTAAAGAAAACACTCAAAAGACATACCAAGGGGTCAAGAAGACAATAAGCCTTTTTTTTTTTTTAGAGCAACAGAACAAGAGCAGGGGTTAAAGAAAGGAGCATTTTCAACAACATCTAACTTAATCAACTAACAAAAAATAGAAAACTCAGAAGAAATCAAGAAGAAGAGAAGAAGCAGGACAGGGAAAGAGCACACCCATCAAACTAAACAAGCCGCACAAAAATTAAAGAGGAAGAAGCAATAAGAAGAAAGTCAAGGATTTCATTTTCCTACGGGTTCAGAACTCCTTTTTAAGAACCCAAAAATTAAGAGAATCAATTTAGAAGACATCTTATCAAACCCCAAGATACAGATCTCAAATTCCACAACTACGAGCAAAAGAACGAAAGAAGGAGAAGGAGAGAAAAAAAGAAGCAAGATCTGAAGAGAGAATCATCACAACTTAAAAAGCAACCAGAATCAACACAGAGATTAGAGATTAGACCGGCATACATCAGCAACAAAGGCCCTAGATAAATCTATTAAGCAAGCAAAACAACAACAAATATGCAATAGAAATCCTAGATAGAATGATTCCAGAAAGATACAGAAGGATAGACATCCATAGAAGCCAATAATACTAAAACAACATCTAAAGACCAAGATAAAAAGAAGAAGAGCCAAAAAAAAAAACTTAAATATAAAAAAAAAAAACTATTTATGCCATCAAATAAAAGTATTTCATATCAGATTTCTCAGATCCATAACCCCTGCCCCTTGATTTAACCTTCACCCCCAAGCTGTCCAAATATTTACTCTCTAATGGTGTTAGCCTCCATAGGAGAATGGTTTTTTTCTAGGGTTTTTTCGATAGGGAGGAGGAGAAAGAGAGGTGTTCATGCAAGTCACGCTTACCATTGGTTTGCTAAAGCATTTTCTTCCGGTAGAATTTTTAATGAAGTGCTAACTTGCATTCCAGAGAGTAACATCATACTTGTTCTTTTATTTTATTTTTTTACCTATGGAACTGATTCGTCCGAATTTGACTGAATTATCTGACTCATCCGGATCTGACTAAATATGTTTGTTTTTGGATTTGACTCGTCTGACTAAAAAGTATGTGATCGAGTGATTCAGTGGCTTGGTCAGTCAAAGGCATTTTATTTCCTGACTCAAACTGGTCGAGCCAGGAAATAAAATGACTCAAACTAAAAAACAAACCATCTGGAATCTGACTCGTGCCTCAGATTTAGACGTAAAAAACAAACACCATGTAAGGCTAACCACTATGGGGCAGGGCTTCCTTTCCCTATCCCTCAAATAAAGGGAAGGGAAATCACACGGAAGGCAGCCTCACTATGGTGCCCTTTTATCCTTTCCCTACATGACACGGAAAGTCAGCTTCGGTATGAATAGTGTTATACGGATACTAAGTTTCCATCTTTTTTTTCCCAATTTTTTATTGAGTTTTAGTAAAAATTTAGTGAAAAAGGAAAGTTTTAGGGTAAAATTAAAAAAACCAAAAACAGATACTCAGTTTCCGTGCAAAAAGTCACGGGTATCGAGTATCCATAAAGTAATATTTCATACGGAACCTGAGTTTCCGTGTGATTTCCTTTCCCTACAAGCGAGATCAGATCTGATCCACTTTGCCAAGTAGGAAAGTGATATCCCTGCACAAGTATGGGAGACCACAGTGATCGGCAATTTGGTTTTTTCCCTACATATGAGAGATAGGATAGAGAACCGGGACGACATAGTGCTTGGCCTAAGATGAAACTTTTATACTTGGGATGGTCCGAGTAGCTTAAAATGAAGGCAAGGGGAAGTACTTGTGGGTGCAGTGTCAGTGACATTTTACATGGTTCCGCACCGCACTCTACAGTTGTAAATTGTAAGTGAACCAGATTCCGGCTGCGGCTGGTTTCACGGGAAGATTAGTTTGTTGGTATTTGACAAATATACGGCAACCCTATAAATGTATTTAGAAAGCTCTTTTTTATTTTATTTTTTCTTTTCTCTTCTCTCAGAAAAAAAGAAAAGAAATACCCAAATTAGATTTCTAGGGTTTCTCACGAATCCTTTCAGAAAAAATCTCTCGCATTTAAAAACTAAGGTTTTACTCTCACAGTCTGTAGATCAGATCTTGAGATTGTGAAAGTTTTGATTGATCTTCTTCGGAGATGACTAAGAGGAAGTCTAGAAGATTTACTCGTCAGTGTAATCAACCAGCTATGGACGGCAACGACGAACCTCCATCTTCTCCTCCTCCACCTCCTAAAACCACTCAAGAATCAGTAGCAGTAGAACAATCGAGTGAAAACCCTGCTTTAGAGGTGAAAGAATCCCAAAAGTCTGAGAACGTTCAAGAATCTGAAACCCTAGATGAGGAGCGAAAACAAGAACGTGATGAAAAAGCAGAAGGTATGGTGGTTTCTCCTTCACCTTCACATTCAAATCAATGCATAGAAATGTCTGTTGATCAAGATAGTTCTTATGTACATCCTGTAGGTGCTGCTGCTGCTACTACTACTACTAGTGTTGCATTTGACCTTAAAAGTCCTCTACCTGTTTTATACAAAAGAGGTCCTGGTCATAGAAAGAAATCGTTAAACCGTAATCAACAAGCCATGTTAATCAAGAAATTTGAAGAGCTTAGGGATAATTTGCATATAATTCCGTTTGTTCCTGCTAAGAGACTTGATTTTGATAAGCATGAGGAGCTTTTAAGGAAGCTTCAGTTGTGGGATTTTGTTCATGTTCAGTTTGATAGAGAGGTGAATTCGGAATTATTGGCTTCGCTTATTGTGAATTATGATCGTATTGCGAGGAGTAGTACTGTGAACACTTATAAGATTATGGTAAATCGAGCTGATTTAGCAAGGGCTGTGAAGCTTCCTGTGAAGAAGGTTACTCAATCGGAGGAGATTGATATTGGGGTGTTGTCTGCAGAGTCGATATTGTTTTTGCAGGAGTTTGTGTCTAATTGGATTTTGCTTCATGAGGATATGTGGGTATTTACGGATGAGGTTTTGGTTTGGACTAGACTTATTAAAGAAGGGAAACCACAGAAGGTGGATTGGGCATCAGTGATTTGGTTTATGGTAGAGAAGGAACTTGCAAAAGGAGCAAAGTTACAGATGTGTTATTATGCTTCACATTTGCAATGTTTGATAAAGTCTCAGCGTAGTGATCTGTTTAAAGAAGAAAAAAGGGTTGAGACGAAGGTGGAAAAAGAAGTGAATGTGGATGTAAAAGTGAAAAGTGTGCAAGAAGTTCAGGTGAATGATCTGGAGATTGAAAAAGATACCGAACTAACTCTTGGGAAGGAAAGAAATGAGAGTAAGCAGCAGCAAGAAGAAGATCTCATGGATGTGGAAGAAGAAGGTAAAGCACCCGCTCATCCCTCGGAATGGCCTTTAGATGAGAAGAAAAAGATGAACGGCCTTTCTTTGAGACCCTGCAGTTCTAACAAACTTGAAACGTTCGAGGAGCCTCTCGAAGTGAATGAAATTGATGATGATGATAAGCAGCAGCAAGTAAGGGATGAAAAAGATGTCATGGGTGTGGAAGAAGAAGGTAAAGCACCTGCTCATCCCTCAGAATGGCCTTTAGATGAGAAGAAAAAGATGAACGGCCTTTCTTTGAGACCCTGCAGTTCTAATAAACTTGAAAAATTCGAGGAGCCTCTCGAAGTGAATGAAATTGATGATGATAATAAGCAGCAGCAAGTGAGAGATGAAGAAGATGTCATGGGTGTGGAAGAAGAAGGTAAAGCACCTGCTCATCCCTCAGAATGGCCTTTAGATGAGAAGAAAAAGATGAATGGCCTTTCTTTGAGACCCTGCAGTTCTAATAAACTTGAAAAGTTCGAGGAGCCTCTCGAACTGAATGAAATTGATGATGATGATAAGCAGCAGCAAGTGAGGGATGAAGAAGATGTCATGGGTGTGGAAGAAGAAGGTAAAGCACCTGCTCATCCCTCAGAATGGCCTTTAGATGAGAAGAAAAAGATGAATGGCCTTTCTTTGAGACCCTGCAGTTCTAATAAACTTGAAAAGTTCGAGGAGCCTCTCGAACTGAATGAAATTGATGATGATGAAGTAGATGAGGAAGAGGAAGAGACAGAGGAAGAAATGTATACAGGAAAAGAAAATCGTGAGTTGGAGAGGATACCTTCGGACTATCTCCAACCAATGGAACCGACAGGTATGCCTTCTAACCCATTAAGGCAACCTCCTGAGAACAACCCTATTGAAGTGAATGAAATAGATTCTGATGATGATGATGATGATGATGAAGTATATGAAGAAGAGGAAGAGACAGAGGAAGAAATGCACATGGGAAAAAGAAATCGTGAGTTGGAGAGGCTACCTTCGGACTATCTCCAACCAATGGAACCGACAGGTATGCCTTCTAACCCATTAATGCAACTTCCTGAGAACAACTCCATTGGAGATTTTTCTCATTCTGGGCCCAACAACGACATGAGTCAGATGAATATAAGAGGTTCATCCATGTATCCTCGCAAAAGAGCGCTTAGCTTTGAAGATGAGATGCAGAATCACCTCTCTACTGATCAAAATAAGAGGATGAGGAACGATGGCCAATGGGACCATAGAGGATCAGGTATTGACAATTTCTTGGAGCAAATGAACAGCTTACAATGTAATATCAGAGCAATGTATGCCGAGAAAGAAGCACAAGCCATGGAAGCCGAAAGGAATCAGCAAGCCTTGATGGGTGAAGTGCAGTGTCGGGATAGGTTGATTGAGAACCTGAAGGAGGAAGTGCGTAAAAGAGATATGGCGATTTATAAGTTGGACCATGACATGCGTCTTATGGGTGATCTATTAGAAGGTTATAGAAAAGCTATGAAAGATACGCGAAAAGCCTTCTCTGAATATAGGCAACGACACCCAGAGCCTGAAGAACCACTTTACAGGGATGTTCCTGGGTCTGGTGGGCTTGTTGTTAGTGTAATGGCGTTTGAGAGGATGCAATGGGAGCGTGAAGAAGAAGATAAGCTGAAGCGTCAGACTATTACAAATCAGGTCGAGGAATTTGAACGTGATTGGTCCGAAAAGTTTGAAGTAAGTCTCACGAAGGTGCACTTAATAGATGAAAGGTTGTTCAAGTTTAGCGAGGAAGTCAAACTACTTAAAGAATTAGCTGTGGAGCGCAAGATGTCAAAATCAGAATCCGAAGCAATCATTTTCAGGAAGGAAGAAGAGGAGAACCTCACTGTGACAACCATGAAGTTGAAAGTCTGTGTAAAAGCTGCTATTGGTGATTCTGATGTTCTTGGAGATTGTCCTTCATGTCAAGGAGTTCTTTTAACCCTAGAAGAGAAGAAAATTCCTTACCAGATGTGTTTGATCAACACTGCTAACAAACCTCAATGGTTTCTGGAAGCTAATCCTGAAGGAAAGCTACCTGCAGTCTACTTTGATGGCAAATGGGTAATAGATCTGGAGGTTATCACTCAAGCTCTTGAGGAAAAATACCCTGACTCATCTCTTGTTACACCTTCTGAATTTGCCTCAGTTGGATTGAAGATATACAGGTATTTTGATACGTTCTTGAAAAGCAAGGATGCTACGGATGGTTCAGAGCAGGCTTTGATCTCTGAATTGTCTTCATTGGAAGAGCACCTGAAAGCTCATGGTCCTTACATCAGCGGGGAGAAAATTTCTGCTGTTGATTTGGGTTTGGCGCCCGCGCTTTACCACCTTGAGGTTGCTCTTGGACATTTCAAGAGCTGGAGCGTCCCAGAAAATCTCACTCACGTAATGAACTACATGAAGTTACTTTTCTCTCGGGAGTCATTTGTTAAGACCCAGCCAGCTGACAAGAATTACATCATCGCAAGATTGGAACCGTTGGAACTCGTAAGGCCAGGGGAGGCTACTTCAATGGAACAACTTGCAGGGCCAGGGGAGGCTACTTAGATGGAACAACTTGCAGGGCCGGGGGAGGCTACTTCATTGGAACAACTTGCAGGGCCAGGGGAGGCTACTTCAATGGAACAACTTGCAAGGCCGGGGGAGGCTACTTCATTGGAACAACTTGCAGGGCCGGGGGAGGCTACTTTAATGGAACAATAGGTGATAAGCTGACTTGACAAGAACTGTGCTATTGTGGAAAATCATTTTGGAAAATCAATACTGAGCATTGACTATTGTGGAAAATCATTTTGGAAACATAGTACGTTTATTTTCGGAGTACGGGAATGTAAATATGCTACCGTAGTCACAAGTGCCTTGCGAACTAGAAGGCGTAAAGTTAGCTATGTAAAACCATGAAAACTAGATAACCTCACTAATAATATTACTGGTCTTGTGAATGAGTATGTTACGGGTGTAAAAGTTTCTGAATCTGAATTTTGTCTTTGTTCCGTATTAAAAAGAAGAAACTGATTTTTCAGTGTAATTACTGAAAAATTACATGGAAGTTTAAAACAGTTTGTACAGAATTTTGATTTCTTTGTCATAACTCAAACATTCTCATATAAACTCTTGTGCAGGTCTTAACAGACCAATCTTCCGACTCGATTATGGTGGTCATCAAAATTCGGCACATTCTGTTTTTGCAAACATTATTAGAATCGTCCCGACTATCTTCTCGACATATGCAGAAGAAGTAAGAGTTATGTATGAATCTGTTCCGTGTCTAGTTTTTGTACTGAATCGATCAACTGGCTCAGGCTCAAAGAGTAGGAATCCTTTGAAAACTAAGAGTCTGAGCAATTTACAGTCGGGCTACCATTTTCTCCTGTTAAATGTCTGAATCTGTCTTGCAAAACATTTACAACATAAACCAAATAAAATATTTACAACATAAACCAAAGAAAGCAGAGCTGAAAGAGAATGTAACAAAAAGGTGTGTTTGTGTTTAGAAGGAAAAACACATTTTCTCCTCTGTGTTTCTCCTCCGCTAAGGGCTAGATTCCTGGTGCGAATCTGATCTCGATGTGTATCCCCTGATAGACTAGTAAAAACACATTCTCTCCTCCGTGTTTTCCTCTTTTTCCACTCAAGTACCTACACAAAACAAACTTGGAGTCCAGCAAACATTTGGTATACCATACATGTGAAAATGGTGCTTTACATACAGTAGGATCTGCAAGTACTAAGCAATCCCCAAATTCAGTAGCATACTACCATCAGAATCGTGGAGCCTTTTCTATAGCACCACACAAGTCTTGAACTTCACAAACTAAACCATTTTGAGATTCTGAACATAAGAATATCAGCAGTCGCGCATTTACGTTTTCGAAATCTCTAGACTTGCTACGAGCTTACATAGTTACAACATTCTTCACTGCAAACATTACATTGATATATATATATATATATATGTCACATAGTCACCTCTTTCGAGTTTACATGTCTCATTGATTACCTGACGAAATTCAACCTTGGAACTAACATTTGATGATATAACATTACATGCTGCATAATTAGCTTAAAAAAGAGATTAATGGAGGTTTAGAACTACAACCCCCAGAAATAGAACTACCGAAACAGAATTCCTTCAAAATTCCTAGTAATTTTCAATCAAAATATATTCAAATCAAAAAATCTTGAACTTTAATTTCTGAGTAAATTCAAAATTTCATTCATATAATACTTAACACTAGAATTTCATTTCCCAGAATTCGCACAAGTATATATGTGTGATTTGTGAACAAGAAGAACCCTAAAAATGAACAAGATCCGTCTTACTGCAACTAACCGATACTGACATACGAACAATTCGTGGCAAGATTAAACCCTAAAATGAACAATTCATCTTACTACGACTAAATTGATACTGAAATACGAACATTACGTGACCATATTTACAATAGATCTCAGTAGGAATATCAGATCGAAATCAAAACCAGAAGAACCAAGAGAAAAAATACCAATAACATCTGATACTTAAACTCCAACAAACCCCAGTGCTTGAATATATTCATCTTTTCACGCTCTTCAATCAATCGAAGCCTCAGATCTGCAGCAGTTCTCAGTAATTCCAACTCGTCAACCTAATAATAATAAATTCAAGAAAGAAATTCAGAATTTGCACAGGTTTCATTTTAAATCTGAAATTCTAGAAAAAAAATAAAAAAAAAATCAATTACATGTTCGTTTCCTTCTTCTTCTTCTTTTTCGATTAATTCCATCAACTCGTGAAGCTGAGAATCTTTGATAGATGAAATTACGGATAAAGCTTTGGCACAGCGGATTGCAGTCTCCATGGTGATGGCTTCGTCTTCGGGATTCTCCATTTCTACTGATTTTCCAAATTTCTCTCTCTCTCTCTCTAACTAGAATCGCACCTCTTTTTTTTTCTTTTTGTTGTTGTTTCTCTAGAAACTTCGATTTTGGAGGGAGAGGGAAGAAGGAAAATGTTTTAGTTGTGAGTTTAAATTTTGAATTTTGAATCACTCCCGCTGTGAAATTTGAGTTGCTGAGAAATATAGGTCCCGATAATATCCCTATTTTCTAGTTATTTACAAAATGTACCAGACGGTACAGAACCCTACTACACGCGGCAGACAAGGACTTGAGTTACTTAACACTACTGAACGAGTAGGGATGGCAATGGGGCGGGGACATTGAATCTCATTCCCTACCCGTTCAAAAAATGAGAACTCATTCCCTGCCCGTTCTCCTTAAGAATGTGGCGGGGATGGGTATGGGGAATTTCCGTAGGGGATGGATTTCCCATGAGTTATCATAACATTACAATAAATATTTAAAATTTTGTAAATAATAATAATTTAAAAATAATTATAATGGTTCAAACAATGATACTAACTAAGCAGTACATTTTAAAATTTTAAGTTTATAATAACCAACTAAAACTGAAAAATAAAGGAAACAATTGATCCACAATTAAGTATTATGGTTCCTTTTATTTTTTAATTCCCCATTATTAATCATCTTCCTCCATGTTAATCATCCCATCATGATCTTCTTCGTTATCTTCCAAAAAAGTTTCTCGATCAGATATAATAGGTTATGGTATGGGGCGGGTATGGGGTGGGGTCCTTGAATCCCATCCCCATCTCATCCCTGCCTCGCTACTTTCGGGGATTCCCCATACCCCGCCCCGTTCCCTATTTATACGGGTAAAACGCTAACCCATAGGAGCGGATCCCCACGGGAATGGGTTTGGGTGGGGCAAATTGCCATCCCTATGAACGAGATTTATTTTTTCGAAGAATGAGAAACAGAAAGAGCACGTATAGATAGCTATTACACTACACGTTATTTTGTACCTACAGAGTCATTTAATAATGGTTGAGAAAATGTGGGATTGTATGGTCTCATATTCGTGTTGATAAGTTTCCTGTTTGACTTCCGTCCGTTGTAAAGTTTGCCAGACCATCTCATGTTTGATTCTCTTCTCTATAATTGTGTTGTATAGTATGCAGAGGAATTTTTCGCATTCTTTGTTTTATTTTGACCATCATTTCTACAATATACCACGGATGCTTAGCCACCGTTTTTATAAAGCGCACCAGATTTTCCGAATCCGTCTCAAACATGACTTTTGACCATTGTCTCTCTGTTGTTGTCCTTGATGCTAGCAGAGTTGCCCACGTTTCGGCTATCAGCGCTGCAGTTATTCCTGGAGGCTTCACGAGAGCTATCACAGTTTGAGGACTCGAATCCCTGAAAATAAAACCTGCTCCCGCCATTCCGGGATGTCCCCTAGCAGCTTCATCGGTGTTGATCTTTATCCAATCCGGTTCTGGTCTGCGAATATTGTTGTTGTTGCTCTGATATTTGTTGGGGTGGCCTTGGCTGGTGGGTGTCCAGGTAAAACCGGGGACAAAACCTTTTATGCCCGTATGAATTTTTGGTGTTGCTTCAAGGTTTGTACCAGGATGTTGTCTTGGGGTGTATGATGTTATTTGAAAACTAATTAATTTCTGGACGTCCAGAGATTCCAGAAAAGAAAACAAAAACCTTATACCGAGGGGGTATGGTTAGCGTCTTGCAGAATTTGTGAAAAGGTTGTTTGATTATTTATGGTGATATGGGAGTTGAGGTTGGTTTCGTTTTTCAATAGACAAGATAACAAGTTGTTCCAGGTAGCTGTTGTTATTGGTAAGTGAATACGCATGTGCTCTGATGTTTCAAGTTCGGCGTTGCACAAATATTGGTTGGAATTGGTGAGGTTGATGCAGTGTAAAATAAAAAAAAAGGTCAGAAGACCTTCAATTATAGCTTTCCACAAGAAAAGCTGAATTTTTGGTGGACATGATAAGTTCCAAAATAATTTGGTGGGTGGGAGGGGTTTAGGTGGTAATGGTTGTCTTGTTGTATTAGACAATTGTGGCCGGTGGCAGTGGTGTATTTTCCGGACTTTGAGTATGCCCAAAAGATCTTATCTGTAGGCATGTCTAGGGGAAGGTGGATGTTTATTATGTGTTGTACAACAACAGGTGGGAAGTGATTCAATTGTTCATGATTCCAGTTATTGGTGAGAGGGTCAACGAGATCCCCTACTGATTGGATTAGGTAGCATTGAGCCGGGTTAAGGTTTCTAATTTGCTTGGATAGGTGTGCCTAAACTGTTTCCGACGCTACGGAAGATGTGTTGTTATAGTGTGGGTATGAGGGAAGCCATTTGTTTCCATTGTGGACTAGAGGAGGAAGGAACGTGTGTGTTTTCCTGGAAGATCGGTTGATTTTGCAGATATGTCTCATTGTATAATCTGGTGCAAATGAAATTAGGTTGATCGTGTATGTTCCAGATTCTTTTCATGAGAAAGGCTTTATTGTGATCACCAGTCCAGAATGGGCTATTAATCACGTTTTTAAATGACAGATTAATTGCGTGATTTGGGTATTTCAAACAAATCATGTCATATAATAGGAAAATAGTGAGACCCACGCAAAAAAAAAAGTTGTTATTCTCAAATGCAATAAATTTGTAGGTGCGTGATTTTTTATGAACCATTATATCACGGAATAAATTTGTCGGATATCATAAGTTTTGATACCCCATCCACGTTAATATTCTGTTACGCACCACAAAATGGCTAACTACTGGCTTAGCGTAGACGACGGCTTATGCCGAGATCCCCTTCAAAACAAAGGTTGTATTTAGCCACTGCTAAGCTTATATATGAGTTTTTTTTGGAAGTTATACATGACAAAATCACAAAATTACATATGTTATGAAGATAATCTTTTCAAGACTAGTTCTCGTTGAACTAAGATATGAATGTATTAATTGTACGAGGATTATCTATATAGGTCCACGAACAAAAAAGTTGGTGTTGTACTATTACTAGTTACCCTCTCTTTTTCATTTATGAAGACTACTTTACTAACTAATTGAATTGCTAAAACAAATTAACTTATTCATTCTGACAAACAACTAACTAACTAGTTACAACACTAACAAAACAAAAACACGATTAATATTGAGCATACAACATACGATCCATTACACCTTCACAAATCTAAACCTAAAATCGGAAAATTGCAAGGTATAAACCTAAAAACAACCAATAAGACTGTACTATTTTATTTTATTTCAAATTATCTTGATTTAAAAAAAAAGTTGTAAAAGTAAAACACAATTAAAGATTCGAATCATATAAACAAATGGTTTGATCTTCAAATTAAATGAACTAAATTTTTTTAACAAAAACCATGAAAATTAAGTAGTTTGTGGATTTTGTAATATAAATAATCTACGAACCAGATCTATTAGACTGGAGGATCAGAATAGATATGAGACATACAATTCGCCTAAGCATCTTTATAATAAAAAATTAAAAAAAATCCAGGTTCGTGATTGTTCTTCGTCAAATCTATCGGACTACCTGAAGTTGTTCTTCGCTGCCATGAACAAACCAGTTTCAACATATGGAAAAGTACCTATTTTTTTCATTGGTGTTTGTATCATATCCCTTAACTATCATCTTCAAATTCATATATGCATGCATCTTCTTCTTCAAATTCAGTGTTGATATTAAGGTGTACAAAAACTTATTTTCGAGAAACGACACTTCCAATGTTTGGATCGGTTGGTGTATATTTTTGAAAAGCATGACTGAAACAAAATATAGAGCTTGGTTCGGAATGTTTTGTATATAATGAAATTTTCAAAAATAAATAGTAAAAATGATGAAAAGTTTGTGTGTTATCTTTATTCTTTTTATTTTTTGTCAATTTAGGGGTTTCTTCTGGTTGAGTTAGTTGATGGTGAATTAGGAGAGAATCAAAATGAAATTTACGTGAGTTAAAAAGAGGTATAAACGTAACATATTAAGGACCGGGGGTAAAAGTGGATTGATGGGAGAATAATAGGTTGTTTGGATAGAAAAAGTAGAAGTGTTTTTTCTTTTATACTTCCTAGAAGTTCTTTTGAGAAGCAAAACATTGAAGAAGTTAGTTCGGTAATTGTTTGTTTTAAGTTTAAAAGCTAACCCGCAAAGTATTTATCAACGTTGTATTAAAAACCACTGGCTTGTATGTTCTTAATGCATAAGTGAGATGTAGTTGAAGAAAAAATGCCATGACAAAGTGGTGTGTTTTAATGCACTATTTTCCTGCACCTTATATTAGAGCATCGCTCAGAAAAACTCACGAGTTTTGTTATGTCAAGCTAAAAAGGAGAGGGTATCAAGTACACCACTAATTTTTCCGCTCGGCAATCTGTTTGGACAAAAACTAATATAATCACAAGTAGGTCAAATCAAATAACCCTGAATAAGATTTTATATTGAGTTTTCATCTTTCTTTTCTACAATCAACATGTGTGCACCAAAGGTATGTGTACATGATTGTGTATAAGAGTTCTTGGACGGTCTTAAAAATCAATACTAGTTATATCCAAATCATCAGAATTCGTATTCTAACAAGAACGAAATTTGTAATCTATTTTCCAAGATATGAATTCAACAAGAAAAAATCTTGTTTTTGATCTCAAACAATAAGGATTTGAACTATCAAGATTCGTTACGTACTACTTGTATTATTCCTATTATAAAGATAAACAATATAATGCTGAAAAGGAAAAACTCAAGACATCAGAATTTTGTTACCGAGGAAAACTGCATTGGTAGAAAAACCCCAGGACCTCATTCAGATCTGAACGCCACACTTTATTAAACCACTACAGGCACTAGCCTATTATCAAATTTCGGAATAGAATGTAGATGAGACCGAATTAACTGATACGTATTGATCTTTGTACCTTGGAAACTATTATTATAGAGGCGAAATTCAGAATAACAATAGAAAAAGAACTAGAAAACATAACACACTAGAAACCAGATTCGAAGAAATATATCTTCTCTAGATTATGAACAAGAAAACTATTACAATTCTCTCTTTGTTATGCTCACAATATCTCTAAACGGTGGATCAATCTTAAACTGTTTGCTAAGCTTGCTTTTACAATAATCTAGTATTGCCTCACAAACTTTTCTAGATCTGTGTATCACACGAACCTCCTCTCTGATCTAGGTGTGTATGTATCACAAACCACACTCTAGATGTCTTAGATATGAACTAAACATCTCTATTAATAGCTTTAAAGGTTTCCAAAACCTATTAGGAATCTATTTCCTTATCTAAGAATAATACCTTTTCTAGGTATATTTCTTTATCTAGGAATAATTCCCTTTCTAGGCATATTTCCTTATCTATAAATATTACCTTGTCTAGGAAATATTCCTTTTCTAGGTATATTTCCTTATCTAGGAATATTATCTTCTTTAGGAATATTTCCTTATCTAAGAATACTTCCTAAAAATCAGTATTCCTTCTTTAAATTTCAATTATATCCTCAATCCTTCTTGAGGATCACTAGTTCCCAGAGAGAGGAAGATACACATGTATCATGCGCCCCCACTCAAGAACTTGAACTCCTGTGAAAGTTATATTTGGAGGTTAGGTAACTAAAGGATTCCTTTCACCCTGCTGAACCATCTATCTTTGCTTGAAACTTGACCTTGACGTCTAATTTGAAAAGCTTCCATATATCTTCATCTTGTCTTAGTCAATCTTCGCTTCATAACACAATCTTGTTCGAGTGGTTCTAATTATTCTTCTTCGTTCTTTTCTTCAAAAACACCAGATGAAAATGTAGTCTTTTTCTTCGTCTTCGGATTGGGTGTATAAGACTTCATTTCTGTTTTTAGCGTAGACACCTTTTCTTCCATAATTTGTGGTTTTCTTTGCTTAGGATCATCATCTGACTTCGTCATCCTTGATCCCCTTGTTCCTTTAACGTTTTCTTTCTTTTCGAGTAACTCACCAAGTTGTTTGTAAAGAGATCCAGTGAAGACCATAAACCACGGGAATCTTCCCTAAAAGAAACGAACCTTTCTCTGATACCAACTTGATACATATTGATCTCTGTACCTTGGTGACTATTATTATAGAGGAGGAATTTAGAATAATAATAGAGGAAAACTAGAAAACAGAACACAAAGTAATAATTCAAATAAATATATCTTCTCTAGATTATGAACAAGAAAACTATTACAATTCTCTCTTTGTTACGCTCACAATATCTCTAAACAGTGGATCAACCTTAAACTGTTTGCTAAGCTTGATTTTACAATAATCTAGTATTGCCTCACAAACTTTTCTAGATCCGTGTATCACACGAACCTCCTCTCTGATCTAGGTGTGTCTGTATCACAAACCACACTCTAGATGTATTATCTATGAGCTAAACATCTCTATTAATAGCTTTAAAGGTTTCCAAAACCTATTAGGAATCTATTTCCTTATCTAAGAATAATACCTTTTCTAGGCATATTTCTTTATCTAGGAATAATTCCCTTTCTAGGTATATTTCCTTATCTAGAAATATTACCTTGTCTAGGAAATATTCCTTTTCTAGGTATATTTCCTTATCTAGGAATATTACCTTCTTTAGGAATATTTCCTTATCTAAGAATACTTCCTAAAAATCAGTATTCCTTCCTTAAATTTCAATTATATCCTCAATCCTTATTGAGGATCACTAGTTCCCAGAGAGAGGAAGATATACATGTATCATTAACACTCCGAGAAATTCAGCTGTAATTGTGTTCCTTATGTCTCTTGAAACCTCAAAAGATTCTATGCACTTGATTCTCTTAGATGATATCCTTTACAACCTAAAAGTTGTTTCAACCTCATTGAAGTTTTTTGATACCTATCGACCTCTAACAAACAAGCTTATTTGATTTCCGTTTTGATATGTTTCAATATAGGTTTGGAAATCTGTTTGCAGTAGATATATTCCAGCAAACCTCTCAAAAACAATCCAAACAAATCAAAGAAGAGTTTAGATATCTATCTTAAGGAATCACAAAGTCTGAGACAGATAAAACTTTGTGATTTCTATCTATCTTTTTCTTGATCTAGAGCTCGTGAAACTCAATAGCTAATAGCTCAAGATTAGGATACAAGAACTATCACGTAGAAGATAGTCTGACCGGGCTTCACGAATACCTAAGTGAAATTTTCAAAGTCATAACCTAGAATCAATTTCGTAAAGAAATCTAGTTTATAGAGGAAGACTCTATCTTTGCAACTAGGAAACAAGAGTGTCAGGGATTGAGAAATCTTGTTGGAAGAGTCTTCTATTTATAGATTTTCAAGGCTATTGATAGATTTTAATTCAAGCTAAGTTTATCTTGAAAATCAGGAAAACAATTTTTCAGTTTAGATGATATTCTTATTAGGAATTCATGTGCATTATGGTCCAGGGTTATCAAAACGTGCACAGTGGTAGTATGTAGCGGCAAGTATGCCTTTGAACTTAGAAGCACTTAGTGGTGTTCAATAATACTTAAGACTAAATATTTATCCACAAACCCAAAGTGATTTTGTAAATAAAGTTCTCTTAGAAGTGTTTATGAGAGTTGTAGCAAAAGCGAAGATAGTTAGGTAAGATAGTTTGTGACGTTATGTTATACGATAAATGTACAGGTTTGCAAACCTTCAAAGTTATGCTATGGCGGTTTTTCAACCTAGGTAGTTCGTGAAGTTAGGTCATAGGGGTTTGCAAACCTTCCCCTATTCTCGAACTCAAACAAATTTACAGGGTTTGCAAACCTCTACAGTTCATGGAATTCATACTCATTAGGTAATACATACAAGTATGTGTACCTTGCACAAAGAAGTTTTGTATCTCTTATAGTTAAATTTGAAACATTTCCATAGTCATAGATAATATGCATTGTTTCTTGGGCAAATACCAAATGATCAACTTGAAACAAAAATACTTTGTGAACAATAAATTGTTCTGACTAAAATTTCTAATTAAGGATCTATGGACATCCATTGATTGAATCAGGTTAACCAAGACAAGCTTGAACTCGAAATTTCTTCTTTGAAATATTAAGTTTACTAAAATCATACGATATAGTCTGATAAGATAGGATTGTATATGCCATGAGTAAATAGGATAGGTCAGTCTTCGCATACCTCTTTCTTGATGAAGTTCTCGCTATGTTTTTATTTGTTCTCCAGTCTTTAATCTTTAAGGGTTATTAGGTGATGTATGATAATCAACTAACAATCTTTAATCCTAGTCCGAGACTTGATTTCAATAAAGTAGAAATCAAGATATAGTTTTGTACATCCAACATTGACTACAACTACAAGTTTGAGATAAAAAAAACTTACGAGTTCGGCCTAGCGATGCTCTAATACAAGCTTGTTATCAAATTTAGTCGACCAAAACTACATCTTGACATAATCTACTAAGGTTAGTCTCGGACTTGCGATGAATCATGGTAGTTGAGTATCAAAATTCACCAACTGACCTTGAAGATTGGAGACTGGAAAACAACGAAGGCGTCTAAAACTACAAAGGCATATAAAGATTGGTTGTTAGAGCATTGCTCGGTCGAACTCGCATGCGTTGCTATCTCAAGCACGTTTGTCAATGTTAGTGATCAAAACTATAAGTCTTGATTTCTAGTCTGTTATAGCTAAGTCTCAGACTAGGATAGAAAGTGTAGTTGATCTCAAGGACTTCATGGAGATTCATCATACAAGAAGAAAAATTACTCAAGGAACCGGTGGAACTTCTCGACAAAAAGGTATGTGAAGACTTGAACTTATCTGTCACTCAAAATTCTATATACTCTATCTCCTAATCTTTGAGACAAGAAGTCGTATGCTATATATATAGACTTGGATTATACACATTTGGTATTTCGATCAGAGTATACCTCGCCTATCTATATCTCGAAGCATGTGTTGGTAGGCTTTTCGCTTCGATCAGGTTTATCTTTACCTAGTGACGAAAGTCATGATATGTTTCAATCACTTTGAAAATTGCTTTGATGAGAAATAGTGTAACAACTATATAACGTTGATGTGATTTTTAATCGTTGCTGTTGTAAGTAAGGATTCGAACTCTAAGACTTGTGAAGATTAAATTTAAAGGTTTAATGAAAGCGAGAGTTACTGGGACTAGGAGTTCACCGAATTCATAACATAAAGCTCAATTATTCATTCTCAATAATTATCGCTCAACAAATAAAACAACATGGACTCTTATTTTTGCCAAGGTAGATTCTCAAAATATTAGTTATAAATCGTAAGCATGGAACATCAGACATCTAAGAAAGCATGACCCATCAAATAAAATGATAACTAATTAATTCAAATCATAATTCTATTTTAATTAGTGCAAAACTCATATAGAAAATAAAATAAAATTCACCCATGTATGAAGTTCGGCTTCCTCTGTCGACCCAGTGTTGGGGTTTAGCTTCCCATAATTAAAACACACTCAAAAATATAACTCATAGCTCAAATGATGCTTTTATAGATGGAAAACTAATGAGAACAGAAGTTCACAACTCTTTGTTGGCGTTACAGAAACTACTGTTATAAATACACTTCTGAACAATTGTTGCAAGGAAACAATTACAATATACGATAAAAGAGTAGTGTTGTTGTCACTGTTTATATGTCGCTGCAAAGACTGTTGCAAAACCGTGAATAAACCACGGTTTATTAACGACAGCCTTTGACAGATTATTGTTCTTCGTCTTCTTCTCTTCCTGCAGGTGCAGAAAGCTTTGCAACTTCTTATTCTTCACTCTGTTCTCGCCCCCAATCACTCCATGACTTTCTTTGACATCCCATCATCCTATTTATACTCGACATCCTCCAAATCTCCTCGTTTAATGCAGAATATTCTCTCTTTAATTCGTTATTCTCCACTGTCATCACACGAAGAAAACTTCCCTTTTTCTTCTATGTTTTTGATTCTCACGCATATTTTGCAGCTTAGCACACTCCAGATTATTGAAAACATGTCTCAGAAGAGGCGGGACACGCTGTAAACACGCCAGATAAAGTTAACTCTCGAGTATTTCTCTCCGTGAATATTCTCTCCCTGTTTTGGATTAAACACCAATCATCTAGCCATGTATGGTCGATTCTAAGGACCTTACCAGTCCTGTTTAACTCCATAAAGCCCAATCCAACTAAATCTAACGATTAAATCTCTCAAAATTCTCTCAAATTCCTAACTGAACTTTCCGGCAGGGAATAAACCCGAGAATGATATTTTCTCGAAATCCGTGTTTCCAACCAACTATGATCGAAATAAAGACCCAAACCAGACCTGTTAAGCTTAATCACGTCTTCCCAATCAATTCCAGCCATTTAGTCTCACTGAATCATGCCAAAAATCCAACCACAGTTCTGCCAGTTTCAAACACATTTTTCCCGCCAATTTCTGTTATTCAAATGAAGAAGATGACCTCCCCTTATCCAATCGGGGAGTGCGAATAGCAATTAGGATTCCCCTTAGTAATTGGGTACCCCTTATCCAAAACTGAGAGTCTGAATAACATGTGTCCTCCGGGGTACAAAAACCACTTTTCGAGCAACTTTCTCCACAAGAGCTTATTTCATAAAAACACCTACAAACAAGTTTATTAGTGATAAAATGAGTCACAGCTAATGTATTTATGGGTGAAAATGCTTCGCACTTTCGTTCTCATCAAATTCCCTCACACTTACATTTTGCTAGTCCTCGAGCAAAACAGAAAACTAACCCGCTACACAGCTTGTCATATAATAAGAGAGAAAGAGAGACCCGCTACACAACTGGTCTTTTTTTTTTTCGACCCGCTATACAGCTGGTCATAACATGCAAGAAAAAGGAGCAGACCCGCTACACAGCTGGTCATGATGTGCAAGAAATTTCCTGAAAAAATAAAGTAAAAAGTTAACCTCTCCCTCACACTTAAATATTACATTGTCCTTAATGTAATTGAGTCATTCAACGCAAATATTAAGATGGAAAATAAAAAAAGTAAACCAAAATAAAAATAAAATAAAATAAATATACGTACTGGAATGTACAAAAATGGATTCCCAAAAATTAACAGCCTGAAAATTTGGGCATCAACCCAAAATACAGTATTTACAAACGACGGCTTCACAATTATCCTATGAAAATATGGTGACATTGAAACTGTCTGAAATAGAGAGGATTACCCCCAAACCTAGTTTTTACTTCACATGGAAGTGAGTATAGAACAAAATCTGGGGATACTATTGGGACTGGGGAAATATCAATTGGATCATGCACGATATCAGGAATAGGCAAGTCCTCTGGGTACTTAGATGCAAAGTAATCCAACAATACTTTAGAAGCACGCAATTCTAACCCTAAATTAGGAAACTTTTGGAAGTCTAGGGGTCTAGAAACAACCTATAAGTTGGGTGAATTATCTTGTGGGATGGATTCATCTAAGAAATTAGGCAAATCATCCACACAATAATTCACAGGGTCATATATATGTTCTGTTTGGAACAGAGAGTCACTACAAGATTCATCCTCATCAACATATAATCTTTGACATTCAAGAACTCTCAATCTTTGTTCCAAACTAGGCGGTGTGTGTTTGTAATACTTCTCATATATTGTTAAAGGTGATTCTTCACTTACCTCATGTGGAGCAGAAACTCCATACCGTTGCCTACGCTTATATTCAGCAAGCATCATCTCAGATGAGGTTTCCTGATAATTTGACTTTCTAAGCTTATATTCCGCCAGCGTCATCTTAGGTGACGTCTCCTCAGAAGAAGTCATCATCCTCAAAAAGTCCCTGAAAACAAATACAAAAAGAAACACATAAAAAGGAAAAAAATAAATAATCTAAAATGAAATAAAAATACTTTACAAAACAAATAAAAATAAACCTAAAAATTAATCTAAAAAAAAATCCCCGTCGGCGGCGCCAAAATGATGTGATTTTTAATCGTTGTTGTTGTAAATAAGGATTCGAACTCTAAGACTTGTGAAGATTAAATTTAAAGGTTTAATGAAAGCGAGAGTTACTGGGACTAGGAGTTCACCGAATTCATAACATAAGACTCAACTATTCATTCTCAACAATTATCGCTCAACAAATAAAACAACATGGACTATTATTTTTGCCATGGTAGATTCTCAAAATATTAGTTATAAATCGTAAGCATGGAACATCAGACATCTAAGAAAGCATGACCCATCAAATAAAATGATAACTAATTAATTCAAATCATAATTCTATTTTATTAGTGCAAAAGTCATATAGAAAACAAAATAAAATTCACCCATGTATGAAGTTCGGCTTCCTCCGTCGACCCAGTGTTGAGGTTTAGCTTCCCATAATAAAAACACACTCAAAAATATAACTCATAGCTCAAATGATGCTTTTATAGATGGAAAACTAATGAGAACAGAAGTTCGCAACGCTTTGTTGGCGTTACAAAAACTACAGTTACAAATACACTTCTGAACAATTGTTGCAAGGAAACAGTTACAATATACGATAAACGAATAGTGTTGTTGTCACTGTTTATATGTCGCTGCAAAGACTGTTGCAAAACCGTGAATAAACCACAGTTTATTAACGACAGCCTTTGACAGATTATTGTTCTTCGTCTTCTTCTCTTCCTGCAGGTGCAGAAAGCTCTGCAACTTCTTGTTCTTCACTCTGTTCTCGCCCCCAATCACTCCATGACTTTCTTTGACATCCCATCATCCTATTTATACTCGACATCCTCCAAATCTCCTCGTTTAATGCAGAATACTCTCTCTTTAATTCGTTATTCTCCACTGTCATCACACGAAGAAAACTTCCCTTTTTCTTCTATGTTTTTGATTCTCACGCATATTTTGCAGCTTAGCACACTCCAGATTATTGAAAAACATGTCTCAGAAGAGGCGGGACACGCTGTAAACACGCCAGATAGAGTCAATTCTTGAGTATTATTCTCTGTGAATATTCTCTCACTGTTTTGGATTAAACACCAATCATCTAGCCATGTCTGGTCGATTCTAAGGACCTTACCAGTCCTGTTTAACTCCATAAAGCCCAATCCAACTAAATCTAACGATTAAATCTCCCAAAATTCTCTCAAATTCCAAACTGAACTTTCTGGCAGGGAATAAACCCGAGAATGATATTTTCTCGAAATTCGTGTTTCCAGCCAAATATGATCGAAATAAAGACCCAAACCAGACCTGTTAAGCTTAATCACGTCTTCCCAATCAATTCCAGCCATTTAGTCTCACCTAATCATGCCAAAAATCCAACCACAGTTCTGCCAGTTTCAAACACATTTTTCCCGCCAATTTCTGTTATTCAAATGAAGAAGATGACCTCCCCTTATCCAATCCGGGAGTGCGGATAGCAATTAGGATGCCCCTTAGTAATTGGGTACCCCTTATCCAAAACTGAGAGACCGAATAACATGTGTCCTCCGGGGTACAAAAACCACTTTTCGAGCAACTTTCTCCACAAGAGCTTATTTCATAAAAACACCTACAAACAAGTTTATTAGTGATAAAATGAGTCACAGCTAATGTATTTATGGGTGAAAATGCTTCGCACTTTCGTTCTCATAAAATTCCCCCACACTTACATTTTGCTAGTCCTCGAACAAGACAGAAAACTGACCCGCTACACAGCTGGTCATATAATAAGAGAGAAAGAGAGACCCGCTACGCAGCTGGTCTTTTTTTTTTTTTTGTTTAAACCCGCTACACAGCTGGTTATATAATAAGATAAAGAGAAAAGACCCGCTACACAGCTGGTCATAACCCTAACAATCAATTTGTTTTCATTTTATATTTTTCAAATTTTTTTTTTAGACCCGCTACACAGCTGATCATAACATGCAAGAAAAAGGAGTAGACCCGCTACACAGCTGGTCATGATGTGCAAGGAATTTCCTGAAAAAATAAAGTAAAAAGTTAACCTCTCCCCCACACTTAAACATTACATTGTCATCAATGTAATTGAGTCATCCAACGCAAATATTAAGATGGGAAATGCAAAAAGTAAACTAAAATAAAAATAAAATAAAATAAATATACCTACTGGAATGCACAGAAATGGATTCCCAAAAATTAACAGCCTGAAAATTTGGGCATCAACCCAAAATACAGTATTTACAAACGACAGCTTCACAATTATGCTATGAAAATATGGTGACATTGAAACTGTCTGAAATAGAGGATTACCCCTAAACCTAAGTCCGCGAACCTAGTATGCGAACTTGAGAAGGTTATATATCTGAAGATGATTTCTGAACTTAAACTTAAAAAGACTAAGGAATGCAGTTTGCAAGCCGTGGCTATAAAAGTTCATGAACCGATTCAAGTGAATCAATTCATCTTTGCTTCAATTGTGTCTTGTGTAGTACATGAGATTTCCTTGCAATTGAACAACTCTCTAACTAGTTCATTTGAAGTCATTTGAACTAGTTATGGTGAAGAAGAACATGGTTGATATGAAATGCTCATATGGCTAACTTTTTGGTTAACTATTGTTGACCAACAAGTGCATACGTTTGGGTACGGTTAACAAACCTAGAAGCGTGCATTGTAAAGTGTGTGTAACAAGCTAAGTTTTCAATCTAACGGTTGAGAAATATTAGCTTGAATCTAAATCAGGTTTTCATCCGACGGTGAATATTGAATGCTTTGTTACTAAGCTAACATTGATTGCAAACCCTGATTTGAAAGACTATATAAAGGAGACATCTAGTATTGTGCAAAACTAATCCCCACACCTTACGTGTGATACTAGTTTGCGTGCTAGAGTCGATTCTCCTTTAACCTTTGGTTTTCTTCTTCTAAAACCAGGTTAACAACTTAAAGACTTCATTGGGATTATGAAGCCAGACCGATACTACTTTTATCGTAGTTGTGTGATCTGATCTTGCATCTTCTATCGTACGAGTACAATCCGATTGATTGGCTTGAGATTGATATCTCCGATAGGCAGGATATAAAAAGTAATCACAAACATTTTCGTCTCATTGTTTGTGATTCCTCAACATCTTGTTTCACTACCATACGATTAAGATTGTTGTGAGGTGATTGATAACTCTAGGATGTTCTTCGGGAATATAAGACCGGATTATCAATTGGTTCCTGTTCACCTTGATTATTATCAAAAGACGGAACAAAACCTTTTAGGGTTTATCTGTGGGAGACAGATTGATCCTTTGATAGACTTGTCTGTATGAGATAGATTTGCTTATTGTCAAAGCCTGCGATTTTGGGCCGTCGCAACTCTTAGTTATGGGTGAGATCAGCTAAGGGAGTCAAGTGCGAAGTATCCTGCTGGGATCATAGACGTAGGGAGTACAACTGTACCTTGGATCAGTGGGAGACATATTGGGGTTCAACTACAGTCCAGTCCGAAGTTTGCTTGGAGTAGGCTAGTGTCTGTAGCGGCTCAATACAGTGTGTGTTCAATCTGGACTAGGTCCTGGGGTTTTTCTTCATTTGCGGTTTCCTCGTTAACAAAATTTCTGGTGTCTGTGTTATTTATTTTTCCGCATTATATTAGTTTATCTTTATATTTGAAATAATACAGGTTGTGCGTTAGATCATCAATTAGAGTAATCCAACCTTTGGTTGTTGATTGTTGTTGATTGATCCTTGGATATTGGTCTTTGGTACCATCCAAGTTATTCCTTGTGTTTGATTAAAGACTCGCTGATTTCTATTAGCTCGAGTAAATCAAAACAAGAGAGAGATATTAAATCCTTGAGATACTGTTAACTAGATTGAGTCTGACTGTCTAGTTGATTCTCTAGAAAGTATTTCGGAGTTAGTCCATACGGATTGTTTTGAGAAATATTAGATGGTGTTGTTAAACCCCCGCTTTTTCAATTGGTATCAAAGCAGGCAAACACGTTAAAGACCTTATAAGTCTGTGTTTGTAGCGATCTGATTATGGACGAGTCTATCTCTAATAACGTACCAGTTATGAAATTACCAAATGATTCTAAAATCTTGGAATTCACCTGAAAGAACTGTCACATCTAAGTAAATATCTAAACATTATCTTGATGTAAAAACTGTTGATTGGGAAACTCTCCTAGAAGAACAGTTGGATAAACTTTCTGATGAAGGTGATTCATATATTGATAGAGATGTTGGTGAGGAAGTCTCAGAGTATGTTAAGTTTTTGGATTCATGGAAAATGAAGAAGATTACAACTTCTCATGTCACACCTCTTCTGACTCCTCTCTGTCAAGAAAACAAGAAATTGAGAAGATGTTACGCATGTGTTTATTTTTCGAATCGTTCTAACGAATTGATCCTCAAGGATTCTGAAGAAAACCTACATATGAAGTCACTTGAATGTGTTAATCTTTATCAAAGGTATTTTTTGTTGGAAGAGAAACTTGCAGAATCTGAAGCAAGGTTTAATTCTCAACAAATTAGTTTTGATGACTGAGAAAGTGCTTGTCTCACTCGAGAAAAACGCCTTGAGGCTGATTTAGCTGCTGCTCTTGATAAAATCAAGATGTTGGAAGATGACTTGAAAAACTTCAATACTAGTTCAAGCAAATTAACCACTATGCTAGGAGCAAGTAAAAATCATCGTGATACACGAGGATTGGGCTATAAGGGAATAGATGCTCCAAGTATTAGTAAAGAGGTAATATTTGTTAAGGCTAGTGATTCTTCTCAACAAAAGGTTTCCACTGATGGAAAAAGTGAAATACCTTCACCAGAAGTTAAAGTTCGAAAGAGCAAAGTATATCAACCTCCCAAGTCAGCACACACGGATCGAGTTAAGAAAATTCCTTATGTTTGCCACTATTGCGGAAATAAAGGTCACCTGGAAAGGAGATGTTGTTTCCGTATAAGGAATGAGAAACTTCATGATGTTCTTGTTTAGGCATCACAAGAAGTTGTGAAACCAAGATCATATGTTAAGACTAATCTCCTTAACGTTACAGGTTGTAACTGTCCAACCTTTAGGCAAAGGAATCAGTGCTGTGATAATCCTAATTTCTCCTATAAACGTCATACGAATCCTTTTCAAAATCGTAATGGTTATCAAAAGGATAACTTCCTAAAGACGAAGACAAAATCCGATGCTCCCAATTGGAGAAAGACTAAGAATAATCAATCCAATTCTCTCCCGAGAATTCTAGAAGAGAGTAATGGGAAGAAGGTTCCGGTTGTTCCTAAACGCACTCAGAAGTGGGTACCAAAGAAATCCAATGATGCTTTGAGTGTGAAAAGTAATGATCTTCCAGAAAATTCCATGACTATGGAGAAGGCAATATCCATGATGTTGGAACTTAACAAGTTTTTTGGAAAAATGGAATTGGATGTGAAAGGTTCTAAAAGCGATCTCTTTTATGATAATCCAAAGGTCACTTGTGGTGAGCAAGACGTTGTTCACCCCAACACAACTTGATTGTGTTGTAAGTGCATCCTCACCAAGGAATGCCCTGTTATGTATACGGTAAGGGAAGCACGAGAATTGGGGCACACAGATTATGTTCGATAAGGCTGTAGAATTCAACTGGATTCTTCTAAAAAGGTATGGCTATAAACCTGAGCAAGATTTGTGTTTTTATAATGATCCATGTACCTTACTTATTGTTCATTTCTACCTAACTTAATCCGTGTTTAAGGTTCTTAAACGTTTAGGTTTGAAAATAGTAGTTCGGTATGTTTGGACTTCATGGTACACCTACCTGATATGCATAACATCTTTTAAAAACAAAATCCAGGGGTTTAAGTTCGCGTACTTGAAAATTCGTTTGCAAACCCGTTATGCATATTTTCCTGTAGACGTCAATATTCGGTCGACTTTTTTTGGCCGTAACTTCTTCGTCCGAACTCAGAATGAACTCATTCTTTTTGAATTCTCTTCCTATTTGAATTCTCTTCAAAATGGAAATGAGAATTATTGATTTTGGATGAGTTAAGATTGGTATTTGTCCTGTCTCTTGTTTTTGAGTGTTTTGCTCCGTTTCGTTGCACTTGTTCCATTTCTCTTGGACTTGGGCACTTGGATTAATGGAGTAGTACTCTTCTAAGCTCATTTGTAGCTTTTACAAGAATGTTGTTGTGAATCACAAAGGAGGAAGTTCAAGAATGGGCAGTAGTACGCATTACTATGGGATTCTTGAATGTTCATAATCATTTTATGTCAACTATGGTGCATGGTCGTTAATAACTTTGTATGTTCTTTTTTGAAAATCTTTTTATATGGCTTTGGTAGCTATTCTTGGTATAAATCCGGGAGAAAAAGATTGATTCTACTCTCTAAGGACAAATCATCTTATATGTGCATTACGAGTTTTTCTTGATGCCTAGGAAACTTCTTATAAGAATTTATTCTTGTTTTTGAGAAGGATTACTAGAGTTTGGAATAAAAATTATTGTGACTACACATGGCTATGTCCAACGTTTTTATCTTCACGTTTTTAGATTTATTTGTTTAAATTCTAAAAACTATTTGAGAGATGATTTTTGTAGTATTAATCTTTTTGATTTGTTATATTGCAATTTTTTATGGGATATTGGTGTTTACGTCCGTGAACTATGTTTATCCCATACTTTGTCAAAAGTAAATTCGTTCGTGATCGGTATTTATGTATTGATTAAAGAATGAATGGACTTTTGACAAATACAAAAGTTAAGCCTATATTGTCAATATTTCATGGAAGATAGGTTAAAATCTTTTGTGACAAGGATGATGTCTATTGATTGTTGTTATGCAAATAATGATTGAAGATAAAATGAATCCTTGTATATTTTGCAGTATTGATCATCCCTGATCCATATTTTATGTGTATACTGCATTACTCCATAAGTTTTTCTTGTGTTAAGTATATGAACAGTTAAGCTAATAATTTTCTATGGTTAACTTAGTCGTAGCTCCGTAAGTTCTCTTATGTTGATCATAATCAATTAAATTGATCACTTTTTGTGTTTAATTTGGTTGTGTATTCCGATTAAATTAATCGTGGGTTTAATTGTGATTAATTTGATTGAGTTTTTGGATATAGAAAATCATTCTCATGGTTTTTGGTGTCCAATAAAATCCTTTTTTCTTTTGAAATTAAGGTCTCTCTTGTTGTTCTTTCGGGAATGACATCCAATGGGGGAGAGTTCTTTTGAAGTTGTGCTTAATGGTCATATCTTGAGGGGTGTGCGGCTGTCGAATTTTAGAGGGGTTATCTTGTATCTTTAAACTTCTTGATGAATGCATTTAGCTTCGGCTTTATGATTGCATCTAAATTAGTTGGTATGTATTTTTTCTTTTAGTCATGAAATGTCTCTTTCGGAAATTTCATTATGATCCCGTTCTTGTACCTTTTCCAATTTCATTGACAAAAAGGGGGAGAATTAATATGTAGTTCACACTACAAATACATATGGTTTTCGGATCATTGTGTAAGGGGGAGTGGTTTCCATGTGAGATGGAGTATTGACTAAGGGGGAGTGATACATATCACCACAGTATTATTGTTGAAGTTGTGATACAATTGGACTTTGATACTGTGTAATAATACTGTGACACCGTATAACAATGATCGAGACCGATGGTTTCTCATTGTTATAGCTACGGATCTTCAACAGCGGTGATGCTAAACTTACAACCTTTGGGATCATTGGAGTACTTGGAAGTGACGAAGATTTCAAGGAATGTTGAAGATTAGACATGTAGAATAGGAGCTACTAAAGTTTTTTTATCTTTTTTGTATTCCATATGTATTGATAGTTTTGTCACTAAAATTGACAAAGGGGGAGATTGTTAGAGCATTGCTCGGTCGAACTCGCATGCGTTGCTATCTCAAGCATGTTTGTCAATGTTAGTGATCAAAACTATAAGTCTTGATTTCTAGTCTATTACAGCTAAGTCTCGGACTAGGATACAAAGTGTAGTTGAGCTCAAGGACTTCATGGCGATTCATCATACAAGAAGAAGAACTACTCAAGGAACCGGTGGAACTTCTCGACAAAAAGGTATGTGAAGATTTGAACTTATCTTTCACTCAAAAGTCTATCTACTCTATCGCCTACTCTTTGAGACAAGAAGTCGTATGCCATATATATAGACTTGGATTATACACATTTGGTATTTCGAGCCGAGTATACCTCGCTTACCTATATCTCGAAACATGTGTTGGTAAGCTTTTCGCTTCGATCTTGTTAATCTTTACCTAGTGAAGAAAGTCATGATATGTTTCAATCACTTTGAAAATTGCTTTGACGAGAAATAGTGTAACAACTATATAACGTCCTCTAAGAATGTTTCAATGATTGAAATGAGATTTTAGATTACATAACCAATGATGGACATAAGCATTGTTATGGAAACACATTTATGTATAAGTCCTATTCCTTGAACCAAAGTTTGCAAACTTTGTTGATCAGGATAACCGGAAGAACAGCGTGAGCCAAGTCCGCGCTTCCGAAGTTCTAAAGCCCGAGAATTTCTTCTGGAGTTGACAAACTACTTGCGTGAAGCTAAGTCCGAGAACCCAGTCCGCGAACCGGCTAAGTTCTCAAACCCGAGAATTTCTGATGGAGTTTGTAAACTCTGCCCCGGTAACTTGAGTCCACGAACCTAGTCTGCGAACTTGAGAAGGTTATATATCTGAAGATGATTTCTAAACTTAAACTTAAAAAGACTAAGGAATGCAGTTTGCAATCCGTGGCTATAAAAATTCATGAACCGATTCAAGTGAATCAAATCATCTTCGCTTCAATTGTGTCTTGTGTAGTACATGAGATTTCCTTGCAATTGAACAACTCTCTAACTAGTTCATTTGAAGTCATTTGAACTAGTTATGGTGAATAAGAACATGGTTGATATGAAATGCTCATATGGCTAACCTTTTGGTTAACTATTGTTGAACCAACAAGTGCGTACGTTTGGGTACGGTTAACAAACCTAGAAGCATACATTGTCAAGTGTGTGTAACAAGCTAAGTTTTCGATCTAACGGTTGAGAAATATTAGCTTGAATCTAAATCAGGTTTTCATCCAACGGTGAGTATTAACATTGATTGCAAACCCTGATTTGAAAGACTATATAAAGGAGGCATCTAGTATTGTGCAAAACTAATCCCCACACCTTACGTGTGATACTAGTTTGTTGCTAGAGTCGATTCTCCTTTAACCTTTGGTTTTCTTCTTCTAAAACCAGGTTAACGACTTAAATACTTCATTGGGATTGTGAAGCCAGACCGATACTACTTTTATCGTAGTTGTGTGCTCTGATCTTGCATCTTCTATCGTACGAGTACAATCAGATTTATTGGCTTGAGATTGATATCTCCGATAGGCAAGATATAAAAAGTAATCACAAACATCTTCGTCTCATTGTTTGTGATTTCGAAACATCTTGTTTCGCTACCATACGATTAAGATTGTTGTGAGGTGATTGATAACTCTAGGCTGTTCTTCGGGAATATAAGACCGGATTATCAATTGGTTCCCGTTCACCTTGATTATTATGAAAAGACGGAACAAAACCTTTTAGGGTTTATCTGTGGGAGACAGATTGATCCTTTGATAGACTTGTCTGTATGAGACAGATTTGTTTATTGTCAAAGCCTGCGATTTTGGGTCGTAGCAACTCTTAGTTGTGGGTGAGATCATCTAAGGGAATCAAGTGCGCAGTATCCTGCTGGGATCAGAGGCATAGGGAGTACAACTGTACCTTGGATCAGTAGGAGACTGATTGGGGTTCAACTACAGTCCAGTCCAAAGTTAGCTTGGAGTAGGCTAATGTCTGTAGCGGCTTAATATAGTGTGTGTTCAATCTGGACTAGGTCCCGGGGTTTTTCTGCATTTACGGTTTCCTCGTTAACAAAATTTCTGGTGTCTGTGTCATTTCTTTTTCCGCATTATATTGGTTTATCTTTATAATTGAAATAATACAGGTTGTGCGTTAGATCATCAATTAGAGTAATCCAACCTTTGGTTGTTGATTGTCATTGATTGATCCTTGGATATTGGTCTTTGGTACCATCCAAGTTATTCCTTGTGTTTGATTAAAGGCTTGTTGATTTCTATTAGCTCGAGTAAATCAAAACAAGAGAGAGATATTAACTCCTTGAGATACTTTTACCTATATTGAGTCTGACTGTCTAGTTGATTCTCTAGAAAGTATTTCGGAGTTAGTCCATACAGATTTCTAAGCGAAATATTGGGTGGTGTTGTTAGACCCCCGCTTTTTCACTGATTATCATATTTACTCGGTTTATCTAACATTTTATGTATTAAGACATGTAGATCATATAACTTTAAATATGATGAATATTTCCAAGAAGACTTTAAGCAATATATAATGTATCACATAATAGGTTGAGGGAAATTTACTGTTTTTGATCTTATGATATTATATTCTAATTTATACTTGTCGGTTATGGAACAACTTAACCATTGTTCTTCACTTGGTGCACAACATACATTTTGACCATCATATGGTTGTATATTTATTTTTTGTGATTTAAGGAAAACTTCTCACATGCTTCCATGAAAAATCTATATGGAGAATTTTTTTAGTAACAAACTAATTCGTAAACATGGAAATAAGTTCACGAACTCAGCTTTGTTTGTAATCTACTAACCCATGATAATCAATATAAATAGAGGACTCTGTGTATATTAGAATCTCAGACATATCACTTATGTGTCCTAAGGCTAGAGTCTATTGATAAACTGTATTAGGTTACGTCTTTTAAAGTCTTGACTAAGGGATTCGTGAAACCCGGTCGCAGTATTTTTTACCTGATAGGTATTTGTTATCCGGATCTTATTCATATTGATTATTGTAGTTTCCAAATTATAGATTGGGAACAAGTTAAATAGAAATTACAAAGTACTATTCGTCTTAGATTTTATGATTCCACACGATAGATATATAAATTTTTCTCTGATTTATTTGGATTTTTCCTGTGAGGTAGAATTGATTAGACATTCCTATAAGTTTTGAAGAGAGTTAGATATCATAATTGTTTTGAATTTTGCTTGATATCTTCTTTACCTTGAATATCCCTCATAAGAAAATTTTTCATTACCTTGGTTGAATATCTTTTTGAAGGAAATCAAATAGGTTATATGTTAGAGGCGGAATAGTTAATAATTTTTCATATAGGTTGAAGTAACTCATATTACTGCAAAGGACGTCATCTAGGAGGATCGAGTTGCGTAGGGTATTGCGAGATCCAAGAGACGTAAAGGAGCACGAATGAAACTGAATTTTTCGTAGGATCGATTCGGTCACAGCTGCATTCCATTAAAAATTTGATCGTAGGTTAGCGTTTATAGTGGCTGAATAAAATGTGGTTTTCAAGTTTTAGATCAGGTCCCGAGGTTTTTTATGCATATTATAATTTTCCTCGTTGACAAAATTCCTGGTGTCATGTGTTATTTCATTTCTCCATTGTATATTTTTTATCTTTATACTAGATATATCACCAGTAGTACGTTAAACAAGTTAAACAGTTTTCAAGCTCAAAACTGTACAAAGTCTACAAAATTTATTCATGATGATTCGTATCTCGAAATATAGATTACAAGACTTATTCTTGTTGAAATTCGGTTTGTATACAGTTCGGACACATACTAGGTTGAGTCTTAGATATTTAATTTTGAGATCAACCAAGTAAACTTTTTTACATATCGGGTACATGATTTCATCTGTTAATCAATACTGTTTTGACAAGTTTGTATGCAGGTTTCCAAACAAATAAGTTGGTAGTGCACTTGGTGCACCCTCTTCTTTTTACCTTCATTAATAGAATTTCTTTTATCGTTTCTTAAGGAAAAGAAAAAGAAAAAGAAAAATAAAAAGTATAATTTTGGGGTATGATCGAAGACTGGAAATCAAGTAAATTAAGTATACTTAGAACGAAGAAAATATAATTGGATTTTTATCAAAAAGGATAAGTTTGTCACCAAGAATGAATCAAATTATAATTACTTTATCATCTTTCCAATGGTGGAGATATTTATTCAAAATGGGAAATTGATCTTGAGGACAAGATGGATAAGAACACTTCATGGTGGATAAGTGTTGGTGAAGGGTTCTTGAGTCGCAACCTTTTTTGAAAGAAGAAAGAAGTTAAAAATCAACCAATGGCTGATAATCACGAAACTTCATCAAGTTCTAAGAAGAGTTTCTCTCTCATGGGAGTATAAATTTCAGCTGGAAACCGTGTAAAATCTCTACAACAAGGTGCTAGTGCTGAGAAAAGCGCATCTCGTTCACCTTCCAGTGAAGAAGAAGCCGTTGCAGCTCCACCGAAAAGTAATGGTCTCGGTGTCTATTTCTTTCATTTGTTCCATGTATGTGTCGAATTTTGTATTGCTCAAATGTTCTAATGATGGTTTGATTACTGATGTATATGCATTTTGGTGTGATTTGGAAAGAGAATCTAAGGGTTGTTAAAAATAAATTAATTGTATTTGCAGTTGTTAGTTCTCGTTTGTTGTATGTATCTGTGATTGATAAAGGAAATTATTAAGTGACTCAAGAACTGCATGTTGGTTCAAAATATGCTTGATGACTTCGTTTTAACCAAAATACATCTTGAGGGGTTTACCCAAAATAAATATATCTTGATGGTTAAACTATATGTTAGATCAAGAAGGTATGTGTTGTAACACAAAATGTATCTCTAAATTAAAAAAATTGTACTTTCACCCATAATATGTTTACTTTTTTAGAAGGAAAAAAAAGAAGATAAGTATTGTAAATGTTGTTTTATCATTCGGGGATGAACATTTAAAGGTAAATCATCTAAAGATATGCATTTCTATTATCCACGTATCTTATTCAGATATATCTAGTATGTTAGTTGTCGTTTACTTGGATCGATGCTACTCACAATCTTCTAAGGTCTCTTCCCTCTCTATTTCTCATCTGTGTGATGTTGCTTAATGGTTCCTTGATACAGATGAACGACTATGAGATGGATCTCAAAGAATATTGGAAAGGCTTGTGTTTTTTGGATATATGTTGGGATAGAGATGATATCGATGAATTAATTTGATCAAGGGATTCAATACTAAGATATAAACAACATTTTGAAATCTTACTTTCATCTTGGACCGTAATCTAATGATAAACTTGAATTTTTTCTACACTTTGATTTAAGAAAAATAATTGTGAAAGAAAATAAACGCAACTAAAAAAAAAAATCGAAATACCAAAGTAAAGATCATAAGCCCTTTCATATTGATCTTATCTTTGATTTTCGTTTTTCGTTTCATCGGACGAAATTAGCAAAAGAATTTTGTATATAGAGAAAGAGAGAGAAATAACAAACTGAAATGTACCTGCGATTCTAGAGAGAAGTTGTTACACCATAAGCAAAAACGGAAAAAAACAACGTTTTGCTCCATTTTGCTCCAAAATCTAGTTATTACTTTAACTTAACATAACTTACTGGCACCCAAATAATCTATAAGTGTGTCTTATCGGTCGTTCAAAATGCTGAGACATCTTTGTTCAAACGCTTAATATCCAGACATATAAAATGAATAAATCTTAATTAACAGATACATAAAATTCATCTTATTGTTGAACAATAACGGCAAGACAATTTATTTTCGTATACCTTATAAAAAAACACTTTATAATCCAATCATTGTTTTTTTTTTAGTCCTTATATATTTGTTTATTTGAGAAGAACCGGTTATGTTTGTTGGTTCCTATCATTCCCCTTTTGAGATTTTTATTTTTTTTTAGTTTTTTCCTATTTGTAGGTTTTGCTTCTCTTTCACTTTAATCATCCAATTATTGTTGGCGTACATTTAGGAGTAGACTCGTGAATTTTTCTTAATTCTCATGTAAGAAGAAACTAGACCTTTATATTGTAAATGCTTGAATAAGCGCATGTGTTATGCTTGTGTTTAAGTTGGATCTTGAAATATCAGTGCTAGTGACAAGCTTAAATCATGGGGTTCTCGGGTACTTAACATTAGTTGATCCTCCGTGGAAAGAATTTTCTTTTTGACGTGAAATTTTGTCGTTTATGAAGTTTTCAATTAGTTATGTTATCCGGATTTACTTGGCTATTTGCCACAAACAAAATTTTATGCACATCTAATGCGTAATATATTAACCCTTGGTGAAATTGATTACATGGTTCTTTATCTAATTAATCTATCATATATATATATTAACATGATTGAAAATGCGGGGGTCTAACAACCACATCCAATATTTCGTTCGACAATCTGTATGGACTAAATCCAATATAATTCCAAGAGAATCAACTAGACAATCAAACTCAATCAAGGAAAGATATCCAAGAGTTATATTTCTTTCTCAAATAAATAAGCAAATCAACAGGATGGAATCCATGAACTAATTGGTATGAAAAATACTTGAATGGTACCAAAGACCAATGTTCAAGTGTCAATCAATTTCTATCAACAACCAAAGGTTGGATTTACCAGTTGATTGAACTACGCACAACCTGTGATATTTCAATAATATAAATAAATATAATGCGGAAAATAAATAACACAGACACCATAAGTTTTGTTAATGAGGAAACCGCAAATGCAGAAAAACCCCGGGACCTAGTCCAGTTTTGAACACCACAATGTATTAAGACGCTACAGACACTAGCCTACTACAAGTTAACTGTGGACTGGAATGTAGTTGAGACCTAACCAAGTCTTACACTGATTAAGGTGCAGTCACGTTCCTTACGTCTCTGAATCCCAGCAGGACTCTATGCACTTGATTCCCTTAGTTGATATCACCCACAACTAAGAGTTGCCACGACCCAAAGTCGAAGACTTATAAACAAATCTGTCTCACATAGATAAGTCTATTCTGATAGATAAATCTGTCTCCCACTGAAGTGCCTATGAAGTTTTGTTCCGTCTTTTGATAGATCAAGGTGAACATGAACCAATTGATAATCCGGTCTTATATTCCCGAAGAACAGCCTAGAAATATCAATCACTTCACAATAACTTAACTATATTGTAGTAGAATAAGTTATTGTGGAATCACAAAGAATGAGACGAAGAGATTTGTGATTACTTTTTATATCTTACCTATCGGAGATAAATCACGAGCAAATTTTAGAGAAGATAATACCCAATACGATAGAAGAAGTAAGATCAGAACACGCAACTACAGAGAAAATAGTTGGGTCTGGATTCAGAATCCCAATGAAGTCTTTAAGTTGTTAATCTATAATGGTTTTAGGAAAAACCTAGGTTAAAGGAGAATCGACTCTAGTCGCAACTAGTATCACACATAAGTGTGGGGATCAGGTTTTCCAGTTGATAAAGTTCTCCCTTATATAGTCTTCACATCAGGGTTTGATAGAAGCAATCAATATTCACCGTTAGATGAAAACCTGATTTAAGACTCAAGCTAAGTTTTCCTAAAACCAAAGCAATATCTCTCAACCGTTAGATGATCTTAGCTTGTTACACACAAATTAAATATACCTTCATTTAGATATGGGTAACCGTACCTAAACGTGTATATTGAGTTGGCTCAACAATCTTTAACCGAAGTTAGCCATATGAACACTTTTGTATTAACCACATTCATCTAACACTTCTAGATCAAATATGATGATTAATCAAACATGAAAGATAATCAAATGAATCTAATTGTGTTACTCATAAAGTTGTTCAATTGTTTATATTCTCATAGAAGTATACAAGACACAATTGAAGCAAAATCGGATTTGATTCATGATTGTACAAAGTACTTATGTAAGAATCAATTCATAAACATTAAGCCACGGTTTGCAAAGATTGCATTCCTTAGTTTATAAATTTATTTGTTCATGAGTATGAAATCATAACTTTAACCACTTAGTTTGCAAACGGGTACGCAAACTTAAGTTCCAGACTTTGGTCTTGTCCAGCAGTTTGCAAACCGATATGCATACTTCCGTCCTGGACCGTAACTCAGGTAAAACTGTTCGCATACTGGTATGCATACTTGGTTCCAGGACTTTAACAGTTAAAACCGTTCGCATACAAGTATGCAAACTTGGTTTCCGGACCTGAATCATACCACAACAGTTTGCATACTGGTATGCATATTGTGATGTATTCAGACAAAGGTTAATTGTTCTAAACTCCCATTTCAACCATTGAAACATCCTTAGAAGACAATAATATATGTCTAACACAAACTATTGTCTTATAAGTAATTTTCAAGTGATCGAATGATCAATACGAAACATTCTGAGTCGACTGTCTCACACAAATTATGTAAGATGTTTCAAGGCAATTCTCACATGATTATCTTTTGACTTATTATTTATTTACCAACAAATAATTTGTTTCCAACTAAACTCGTCAAGAATAAAGATGAACGTAGCTAAAGAAAAAAGCTTCCAACACATATTTCGAGAAACATAAAAGTGAGTTAAACTCAGCTCGAAATATCAAATGTGTATATAGTTATACGACTTAGTCTCAATAGGAGATAGAATAAAATAGACTTCTGAGTGATAGATAAGTTTAGTCACCACATACCTTTTGTTGATGAAGTTCCTCCAAGCTCTCCTCAGTAGATCTTCGTCTTCAATCGATGAACGCCGTTAAGTCTAAAGCTCAACTACACTGTCTATCATAATCAGAGACATAAATATAAGTAGAATAAAAATCAAGACTTGTAGTTTGGATCACCTAAACTTGACAAACAAGCTTGAGATAGCAACGCTTGCGAGTTCGACCGAGTCGTGCTCTAAAAATCTCCCCCTTTGTCAATTTTAGTGACAAAACTATCAATACATATGGATTACAAAATAAATAAACTTAGTAGATTCTCATCCCACATGCTTGATTTCCTTGGTTCTTCAACATTCCTTGAATTCTTAGTCACTCCAAGTATTCCAATGATTCTGAACGTGTTCAACTCAGCATCATTATTGTTGAAGATCCGTAGTCATAACAATAAGAAAACAATTTTTCTCAATTATTGTTATACAGTGTCATAGTATTATTACACAACATCAAAGTTCAATTGTATCACAACTTTGACAATAATACTTGAAAAAGCGGGGGTACAACAACCACACCCAATATTTCGCTTAGGAATCTGTATGGACAAACTCCAATATACTTTCTAGAGAATCAACTAAACAGTCAGACTCAATCTAGATAAAAGTATATCAAAGAGTTTATATCTCAATCTCTCGATTTGATATATACTCAAGCAAATAGAAATCTGTGAGTCTTTATTAAATACTAGAGAGATAACTTGGATGGTACCAAAGACCAATATCCAAGTGTCAATCAATTTAAATCAACAACCAAAATATCGGATATTCTAATTGATTGAACAACGCAACACCTTTGATATTTCAATTATATAAAAAAATATAATGCGGAAAAGAAATAACACAGACACCATAATTTTTTTAACGAGGAAACCTCAAATGCATAAAAACCCCGGGACCTAGTCCAGATTGAACACACACTGTATTAAGCCGATACAGACACTAGCCTACTCCAAGCTAACTTCGGACTGGACTGTAATTGAACCCCAATCAATCTCCCACAGATCCAAGGTACAATTATGCTCCTACGGCTCTGATCCCAACAGGATACTGCGCACTTGATTCCCTTAGATGATCTCACCCACAACTAAGAGTTCCTACGACCCAAAATCGCAGGCTTTGACAATAAAAAAATCTGTCTCACACAGACAAGTTTATCTAAGGATCAATCTGTCTCCCACAGAAAAACCCTAAATTTTTGTTCCGTCTTTTGATAATAATCAAGGTGAACAGGAACCAATTGATAATCCGATCTTATATTCCCGAAGAACAGCCTAGAGTTATCAATCACCTCACAATAATCTTAATAGTATGGTAGCGAAACAAGATATTGCGGAATCACAAACAATGAGACGAATATGTTTGTGATTACTTTTTATATCTTTCCTATCAAAGATATTAATCTTAAGCCAATCAATCTGATTCTACTCGTACGATAGAAGATGCAAGATCAGATCACACAACTACGATAAAAGTAGTATCGGTCTGGCTTCACAATCCTAATGAGGACTTTAAGTTGTTAACCTGGTTTTAGAAGAAGAAAACCAAAGGTTAACGGAGAAGAGATTCTAGCACGCAAACTAGTATCACAAGTGAGCTGTGGGGATTAGTTTTGCAGAGTTTCTAGATATCCCCTTATACAGTCTTTCAAATCAGGGTTTCGCCTTGGTCACAAAGCAAACAATATCCACCGTTAGATGAAAACCTGATTTAGATTCAAGCTAATACTTCTCAACCGTTGGAACGAAAACTTATCTTGTTACAAATGAAATGTACGCTTATAGGTTTGTTAACCGTACCCAAACATGTACATTGTTGGTTCAACAATAGTTAACCAAAAGGTTAGCCATATGAGAATATCATACCAACCATATTCTTCTTAACCATAACTAATTCAAGTGACTCAAATGAACTAGTTAGAGAGTTGTTCAATTGCAAGGAAATGAAATACTAGAGAGATAACTTGGATGGTACCAAAGACCAATATCCAAGTGTCAATCAATTTAAATCAACAACCAAAATATCGGATATTCTAATTTATTGAACAACGAACCACCTGTGATATTTCAATTATATAACAAAATATAATGCGGAAAAGAAATAACACAGATACCAGAATTTTGTTAACGAGGAAACCGCAAATGCAGAAAAACCCCGGGACCTAGTCCAGATTAAACACACATTGTATTAAGCCGCTACAGACACTAGCTTACTACAAACTAACTTCGGTCTGGACTGTAGTTGAACCCTAATCAATCTCACACTTATCCAAGGTACACTTTCCTTCTTTACGTCTCTGATCCCAGCAGGATACTACGCACTTGATTCCCTTAGCTGATCTCACCCACAACTAAGAGTTGCTACGACCCAAAGCCGAAGACTTTAATAAACAAATTTGTATCACACAGAAAAGTCTACGATAATAGATAAATATGTCTCCCACAGAAATACCTACAAGTTTTGTTCCGTCTTTTGATAGATCAAGGTGAACAGGAACCAATTGATAACCCGGACTTATATTCCCGAAGAACATCCTAGTATTATCAATCACCTCACAATAATCTTAATCGACGCGGCGAAAGAAGATATTGTGGAATCACAAACGATGAGACGAAGATGTTTGTGACTACTTTTATATCTTGCCTATCGGAGATAACAATCTCAAGCCAATCGTTATGATTATACTCAACACGATAGAATCGACAAGATCAGATCACACAACTACAAGAAAGTAGTATCGGTCTGGCTTCACAATCCCAATGAAGTCTTCAAGTTGTTAACCTACAGGGTCTGATAAGAAACCTAAGGTTAAAGGAGAATCGACTCTAGATTATACAACTAGTATCACACATGAGGTGTGAGGATTAGGTTTCCCAGTTGCTAGAGTTCTCCCTTATATAGTCTTTCAAATGGTTTGCAATAATGTTAGCTTAGTAACAAAGCATTCAATATTCACCGTTAGATAAAAACCTGATTAGATTCAAGCTAATATCTTTCAACCGTTGTTTCGAAAACTTATCTTGTTACACACAAATGAAATGAACGATTTTAGGTTTGTGTAACCGTACCCAAACATGTATATTTGTTGGTTCAACAGTAGTTAACCAAATGGTTAGCCATATGAGCACTTTCATATCAACCAAATTATTCTTTACCATAACTATTTCAAATGACTCAAATGAACTAGTTAGAGAGTTGTTCAATTGTATAAATCTTATACAACTATACAAGAGATAATCGAAGCAAAAACGATTTGATTCACTCGAATCGATTCATGAACTTTGTAAACACGGTTTGCAAATTGCATTCCTTACTTAATATAAATATAAGTACACAAATAATCGTCTTTAGATATAACCAACTCAAGTACGCAGACTTAGTTCGCGGACTTAAGTTCCCGGAAGGAGTTCACAAACTCCAGCAGATATTCTCGGAATGAGAACCTCTGGCAGTTCGCGGACTGGGTTCGCGGACTACGTTCACAGCTCTTGTTCCGGTTTTCCTGATAAAAAAAGTACGCATACTTTGGTTCAAGGAATAAGGATTTATACATATATGTGTTGCCACACAATGCTTATATCCAACATTGGTTATATAATCTAAACTCTCATTCAATTGTTGAAACATTCTTAGAGGACATCATATAATTGTTATTCACCAACCATTTTTCGTCAAAGCCATTTTCAAAGTGATTGAAACATAACATTACTTTCATCACTAGGTAAAGATGAACTTGGCCAAAGCGAAAGCTTACCAACACATATTTCGAGAAATAGATAAGCGAGATAAACTCGGCTCGGAATAGCAAATATGTATAATCAAAGTTTATATAGCAAAACGACTTTTGTCTCAAGATAGCAGATAGAGTAGATAGACTTTTGAGTGATAGATAAGTTCAAGTCTCCATATACCTTTTAGTCGATGAAGTTCCACCAGTTCCTTGAGTAGTTCTTCGTCTTGTATGATGATCGTCATGGAGTTCTTGAGCTCAACTACACTTTCTATCCTAGTCCGAGACTTAGCTATTGTAGACTAGAAATCAAGACTTATAGTTTTGATCACTAACATTGACAAACATGCTTGAGATAGCAACGCATGCGAGTTCGATCGAGCAGTTCTCTAACACAAATTACATGAAACATGAATTTGTATCCAGAAAACTCGAATAAATGAACCACAAGAGGACCTTAATGATTAATTTAATTGAAAATCCTCAACATAAGAAAACTTACGGATCCATACGGTACTTTCACATAGAAGTGGATCAGGGAAGATCAATACTGCGGAATATTCAAAAGTTCATTCTATGTGTTATCAATATTTGCATAATGACATAATAGACTTAACTTTTGACATATATGAGATAATCACAGTTCACGGACGTAAACACACATATCCCATACAATATTTTTGAAATATATAAAACTAATAAAGATTAACACTGCAAAATCATCTTTCAAATAACTTAGAATTTAAATAAATAAATCTAAAATGTTGCAAGATGAAAATCGTTGGAAATAGCTATATGTAATCATAGTATTTGGTATTCCAAACCCTAGTTATCATTCTTAAAACACAGGAATAAATTCTCATAAGAAGTTTCCAAGAAAAAATAAAATCAACTCTAAAAAAAAAAAAACTCAACTAAAGTCAAAGAACGCTTTCGGAATTCTCACGAGTCTTGAGACCTCTGAGCTTGTGATTGACAACATCTATTGCTTCTTCGAAGAAGATATCCTCATTGAGAAGATCCTTAATGTGTGTCTTCATGAGAACAAGGTCATAGTTAACATTTCAACTTTGTTCGTAGCACATCGAGGACCTTCATAGTATCAACGAGCTTCAGTTTTGCTTCCTCAAAGTATTTAAGAAAATCATGAACCACTACAGCAGAGATCATTTCCTCATGCTCTACATCTTGATGAGTATATGCATAATAGGATGAAACATTAGAATAATCATTAGGATTTTGAGCTTTGACATTGTCAGCATCTACTAGGGTTCTTTTCTTCTTCCCTTTGAAACGGTAACCCATAACTTTATCAAGAAACCCTTTCATAAAATCACAAGAGCGAGAAGGATATGACATTCTTGATAAAAATAACCTAGGGTTAGATAACTCAACATCAATAGGTTAGGTATATAAACGATTTCTCAAGGAGTACAATTTTAGGGTTTTTAAGATTCGGCTCGTTACATAACCCACAGGTACCCTTACGAACACAAAATTAACTGTTAGAGCACTGCTCGATCGAACTCGCATACGTTGTTATCTCAAGCATGTTTGTAAATGTTAGTGATCAGAACTATAAGTCTTGATTTCTATTCTACTATAGCTAAATCTCGGACTAGGATAGAATGTGTAGTTGAGCTCAAGAATTCTATGGCGATCATCATACAAGACGAAGAACTACTCAAGGAACTGGTGAAACTTCATCGACCAAAAGGTATGTGGAGATTTGAGCTTATCTATCACTCAAAAGTCTATCTACTCTATCTCCTATCTTGAGACAAAAATCTTTTTGCTATATAGACTTTGATTATAAACATTTGCTATTTCGAGCCGAGTTTATCTCGCTAATCTATTTATCGAAATATGTGTAGGTAAGCTTTCACTTTTGCCAAGTTCATCTTTACCTAGTGACGAAAGTCATGTTATGTTTCAATCACTTTGAAAATGGCTTTGACGAAAAATGGTTTGTGAATAACAACTATATAACGTCCTCTAAGAATGTTTCAATGATTGAAATGAGAGTTTATATTATATGACCATTGTTGGATATAAGCATTGTGTGGCAACACATATATGTATAAGTCCTTATTACTTGAACCAAAGTATGCGTACTTTTTTGATTAGAAAACCGGAACAAGAGCTGTGAACTCAGTCCGCGAACCCAGTCCGTGAAATGGCGGAGGTTCTCATACCGAGAATATCTGCTAAAGTTTGTGAACTTCTTCCCGGAACTTAAGTCCGCGAACTAAGTCCGCGTACTTGAGTTGGTTATATCTAAAGACGATTATTTGTGAACTTATATTTATATTAACTAAGGAATGCAAATTGCAAACCGTGGATATAAAGTTCATGAATCGATTCGAGTGAATCAAATTGTTTTTTCTTCGATTGTGTCTTGTATAGTTATATAAGATTTATACAATTGAACAACTCTCTAACTACTTCATTTGAGTCATTTGAACTAGTTATGGTGAAGAAGAATATGGTCTATATGAAAGTGCTCATATGGTTAACCATTTGGTTAACTACTGTTGAACCAACAAATGTACATGTTTGGGTACGGTTACACAAACCTAAAATCGTGCATTTCATTTGTGTGTAACAATCTAAGTTTTCGATCCAACGGTCGAAAGATATTAACTTGAATCTAATCAGGTTTTTCATCTAATGGTGAATATTGAATCCTTTGTTACTAAGCTAACATTGATTGCAAACCCTGATTTGAAAGACTATATAAGGGAGAACTATAGCAACTGGCAAACCTAATCCCCACACCTCCTGTGTGATACTAGTTGTATAAGCTAGAGTCGATTATCCTTTAACCTTAGGTTTGTTCTCGAGACCCTGTAGGTTAACGACTTGAAGACTTCATTGGGATTGTGAAGCCATACCGATACTACTTTCTTGTAGTTGTGTGATCTGATCTTGCTGATTCTATCATGTTGAGTACAATCGTAACGATTGGCTTGAGATTGTTATCTCCGAAAGGCAAGAGATAAAAGTAGTCACAAACATCTTCGTCTCATCGTTTGTGATTCCACAATATCTTCTTTCGCCGCGTAGATTAAGATTATTGTGAGGTGATTGATAATACTAGGATGTTCTTCGGGAATATAAGTCCGGTTATCAATTGGTTCTTGTTCACCTTGATTTATCAAAAGACGGAACAAAACTTGTAGGTATTTCTGTGAGAGACAGATTTATCTATTATCGTAGAATTTTCTGTGTGATACAGATTCGTTTATTAAAGTCTTCAACTTTGGGTCGTAGCAAATCTTAGTTGTGGGTGAGATCGGCTAAGGGAATCAAGTGCGTAGTATCCTGCTGGGATCAAAGATGTAAGGAACGCAACTGTAACTTGGATTAGTGTGAGATTGATTGGGGTTCAACTACAGTCCAGACCGAAGTTAGTTTGTAGTAGGCTAGTGTCTGTAGAGGCTTAATACAGTGTGAGTTCAATCTGGACTAGGTCCCGGGGTTTTTCTTCATTTGCGGTTACCTCGTTAACAAAATTATGGTGTCTGTGTTATTTCTTTTCCGCATTATATTTTGTTATATAATTGAAATATCACAGGTTGTGCGTTTGAATCAATCAATTAATATCCAACCTTTGGTTGTTGATTTACATTGATTGATACTTGAACATTGTTCTTTGGTACCGTTCAAGTGATTTTTCTTGTATCCAATTAGACTCACAGATTTCTATTTGCTTGAGTAAGAATTGAATCGAGAAAGAGAGATATAACTCTTTGATATACTTTATTAAGATTAAGTCTAGTTGATACTCTTGAAAGTATATTGGAATTAGTCCATACAAATTTCTAATCGAAATATTGGGTGTGGTTGTTGTACCCCCACTTTTTCAATTGGTATAAGAGCAGGCAAACACGTTAAAGACCTTACAAGTCTGTGTTTGTAGCGATCTGACTTTTTGGACAGAGGTGCTATCTCTATTAACGTACCACCAGTCTTCTATGTCTCTAATTACTTATGGTGGAAAAAATTTATGCGATCTTTTCTTCAAGCACGTGATTTTCAATCATGGGTATATTAGTTAATGGCTATGATGCTCCCGTTTTGGCAGTAGGAAATGTAAACGTTCCTAAGGACATTGGTGAATACAGTCCTGGCGAGATACTTGATGCAAAGAAAAACTCTGATGGTTTGAATGCCATCATACATTCCATTACCCCAGATCTTCAGCACCATGTGAATAATGCACTAGGTCTAAAGATGCTTGGGATATCTTAGAAACCGTATTCGAAGGTAATACCAGTGAAAAGGAAGCAAGCTTCAAAACCTTAATTCCGATTGGGAAAACCTTCGTATGGCAGATGAAGATTCATTTGATGAGTTTAATCACAAAGTGTCTGAAATTGTTAATGCATATTTTGCATTTGGTAAGACTATTCTTGAAAAGGACATTGTGATGAAAATTCTCAGATCACTTCCATCTAGATACGATTCTAAGAAGCATGCCATCGTTTAAGGAAATAACCTTGATGCTCTTTCCAGAAATACATTGGTTGGAAATCTAAAGATCTTTGGTCATGAGCACACATACAAAATAGGAAAGGATGTTGCTTTCAAATCACAAAAGAACACTAAATTACTTGACAAAAGTAAAAGTGTTTATGTCTCTGAGGATGATCTTTCTGAAACTGATTCATCAGATAAAGATCTTGACAAATCAGTCTCTATGATCACAAGACAGTTTAGAGATCTTCTATTGAAGAGAAGTAAACGGTTTTAAAGAGATAAACCTAAGTCATAAGTTAAACCTCATAATCGTATTCCTCCTAAAAACAGGGACACAGATGAAACTGATGACGAGGATATGCCTCAGTGCTTTAAGTGTAAAGGTTTTGGTCATTATGCAAATGAGTGTCCAAATCGGAAGAAATACAATGGGAACAAAGGTCTAGCTGCAACTGAAAAAGCGGGGGTACAACAACCACACCCAATATTTCGATTAGCAATCTGTATAGACTAACTCCAATATACTTTCAAGAGAATCAACTAGACTAGATCTTAATAAAGTATATCAAAGAGTTATACATATCTTTCTCGATTAAATTCTTACTCAAGCAAATAGAAATCTGCGAGTCTAATTGAATACAAGAAAAATCACTTGAACGGTACCAAAGACCAATATTCAAGTGTCAATCAATGTATATCAACAACCAAAGGTTAGATATTCTAATTGATTGATCTTAATGCACAACCTGTGATATTTCAATTATATAACAAAATATTATGTGGAAAAAAATTAACACAGACACCAAAATTTTGTTAACGAGGAAACCTCAAATGCAGAAAACCCCCGGGACCTAGTCCAGATTGAACACACACTGTATTAACCCGCTATAGATACTAGCCTACTACAAACTAACTTCGGTATGGACTGTAGTTGAACCCCAAACAATCTCACACTGATCCAAGGTACATTTGCGCTCCTTACGTCTTTGATCCCATCATGATACTACGCAATTGATTCCCTTAGCTGATCTCACCCACAACTAAGATTTGTTACGACCCCAAGTCGAAAACTTTAATAAACAAATATGTATCACACAGAAAATTATATGATAATAGACAAATCTGTCTCCCACAGAAATACCTACAAGTTTTGTTCCGTATTTTGATAAATCAAGGTAAACAGGAACCAATTGATAACCTAGACTTATATTCCCAAAGAACGGACTAGTATTATCAATCACCTCACAATAATCTTAATCGACGCGGCGGAAGAAGATATTGTGGAATCACAAACGATGAGACGAAGATGTTTGTGACTACTTTTATATCTTGCTTACGGAGATATTAATCTCAAGCTAATCGTTACGATTGTACTCAACACGATAGAATCAGCAAGATCAGATCACACAACTACAAGAAAGTAGTATCGGTCTGGCTTCATAATCCGAATGAAATCTTCAAGTCGTTACCCTACAGGGTCTCGAGAAGAAACCTAAGGTTAAAGGAGAATCAACTCTAGCTTATACAACTAGTATCACACAAGAGGTGTGGGGATTAGGTTTCCCAATTGCTAGAGTTCTCCCTCATATAGTTTTTCAAATCCGGGTTTGCAATCAATGTTAGCTTAGTAACAAAGCATTCAATATTCACCATTAGATGAAAACCTGATTAGCTTCAAGCTAATATCTTTCAACCGTTGGATCGAAAACTTAGCATGTTACACACAAATGAAATGCACGAATTTAGGTTTGTGTAACCGTACCCAAACATGTACATTTGTTGGTTCAACGGTAGTTAACCAAATTGTTAGCCATATGAGCATTTTAATATCAACCATATTCCTCTTCACCATAACTAGTTCAAGTGACTCAAATGAACTAGTTAGAGAGTTTTTCAATTGTATAAATCTTATATAACTATACAAGACACAATCGAAGTAAAAACGATTTGATTTACTCGAATTGATTCATGAACTTTATAGCCACGGTTTGCAATTTGCATTCCTTAGTTAATTTAAATATAAGTTCACAAATAATCGTCTTTAGATATAACCAACTCAAGTACACGGACTTAGTTCGCGGACTTAAGTTCCCGGAAGGAGTTCACAAACTCCAGCAGATATTCTCGGGATGAGAACCTACGCTAGTTCGCGGACTGAGTTCACAACTCTTGTTCCGGCTTTCCTGATCAAAAAAGTACGCATACTTTGGTTCAAGGAATAAGGACTTATACATATATGTGTTTCCACACAATGCTTATATCCAACATGAGTTATATAATCTAAACTCTCATTTCAATCGTTGAAACATTCTTATAGGACGTTATATAGTTGTTATTCACAAACCATTTTTCGTTAAAGCCATTTTCAAAGTGATTGAAACATAACATGACTTTCGTCACTAGGTAAAGATGAACTTGTCCAAAGCGAAAGCTTACCAACACATATTTCGAGAAATAGATAAGTGAGATAAACTCGACTCGAAATAGCAAATGTGTATAATCAAAGTCTATATAGCAAAACGACTTTTGTCTCAAGATAGGAGATAAAGTAGATATACTTTTTAGTGATGGATAAGTTCAAGTCTCCACATACCTTTTAGTCGATGAAGTTCCACCAGTTCCTTGAGTAGTTCTTCGTCTTGTATGATGATCGCCATGGAGTTCTTGAGCTCTAAAAAGGCGAGGGTACCCAAATATACCTCAAGCTAAAACTTTTCCTACCTATAAGTCCTTTCTCCGAAAGTGATTGTCTATGGACTGAGTCGAGACAATACAACTAATCAGTTCATACTTCGTGTGATCGTCTATGAATGCGAGATCAAGACAATACAACAACAAAGTATATTTACTTGATACAAAGGTTAGGACTTAACCAAACACAACAGGATTGCTTATCAAGTAAATATGAATTAAAGTTTGTGTAATTTACTTTAATTATAATAAAACAATTATAATTCGGAATATAAAAGTAAATGACACAGCAAGATTTTGTCAACGAGGAAACCGCAAATGCAGAAAAACCATAGGACCTAGTCCAAAATTGAATACTCTCAGGATTAAGCCGCTACACAAAATTACACTAACTTCGTATAGTTGAGACCAAGTAACTAACCCTATAGTTCACCTAGTTCCTTCTGTATTCCCACGCCTCCAACTTATAAATAAGTCACGTACTTGGAACAATTCCTTTGGTTCGTATTTCAAACAGTAAAGGAACAACAAATATGTTTGGTATCAACTCTATTCAACCAAGTGATATGAGTCGGACAAAGGCTCTTCCATTTATATCAATCACCCAAAGGTAATCGATTAAGATTAAGCCAACAACACCTTTAATCCGAAGAATCGTGTTGATGCCGATCTACTCAATGAATCAATACAATCTACCACAAGGATAAACCGATTATTAATTGGATCCTCTTTTACCGAAACAAGTATTGTGCACACCAAATATTATAAAACCCAAGTCAGATCTTCAATATCTTCTTTGTCTTCAATAAAAACCTGCACACAATCTCTTGAATCTCTTGTGATCAATCACGCACAGAACGAAGTCTGTTAACAATGGATTATCACAAGATCGTCTTTAGAACTAACAACAATCTAAATATCCATGTCGAAACTCTGAACTAGTTTGAGTGAATCTTATATCATAAGAGAAGATTCTCAAGAATAAACAAACTAGTTGCAATCAAATTTCAACCACCGTTAGTCAATCAAATCAATCGAAAACAAAAGATAATCCGTAATTATCTAGTTTCCCACCAACGGGTCGCGCTAGAGCTTCTCAATCCCAAAGAAGACTTTAAATTGCGCGGCCGTAAGAGATTTCGCCTAATTAGGTTACTCTCCTCTCCGAATAGGCGGCTACACCAGTAACAACAACAAAAGATTAAGTCTGTTGTTACGAAGGATTAGTTTGCTAGAAAGGAAAACTTCGAGTATTTATAGACAAGGAAGTTTGGACACCAAGGAATTTACAAAACCGAAAATATTCTCAAGTTACTCATTAAAGCACAGATTCGGTTTTCATAATTCCTGGAAATGCTCTGTCCAATAATAACGATCGAAATCTCTCGGAAAATCTAGTTAGTAAATGCACATTACTAATTCTGTAATTTCCCTACAAAATGAAATTAATAACCTTAATTAAAGGATTCTTAACTTACTTATGTTTCGATCCTGGGATTCTCTTCCCTTAGCCGTTAAGGAATATCTTTGAACAATTAAAGAAATAAACATTCACAACACGTGTTCAAAGTTTGTCGACATCTTAACTTTGCAAGTTCTCTTTCGTACTTACAACCTTGAAACCGATTTGCCACACTTCCAAACAAGTTTAGAATTGGTTCATATGACTTTCAAGAACTATGTGATTGACCAAACCAGCATTCAATCACAATCATGGGTTTACGGTTCTACCAAAAAAAAATTCGGTTCTACCTCCATGTGAGTGTTGTGCATAGTCACACTAGCTTTCCAAAAATTCGGTTGACTAGGTACTAGTATCGGTTCCCCACATATATATGGTATCTAACTTATATGTGTTGCACATGTCCATAGATTCGGTTCCCCTTTGCCTAAAAATGTGTTGCACATGTCCATAGGATCGGTTCCCCTTTCTGCTATAAACCTTGTTGCACCCCATACAAGGATCGTTTCCCTTTGATGTACTGCACCCTTACAAGGATCGGTTCCCATTTCCTTTTAATTGGTCAAACATACAAAATCCTATCATACCACAGGTGATTACTTAAGATCGGTTTTACTAATAAAAGTTATACCAACACATGAGTCAGACCTTTATGAATAGTTCTACCAAGAACACAACAAGTTGTGAGGGGTTATACTCTATCACACATATTGGTTGTTCATAAGATATGCAATGAATAACAAAACCAATAACACCTGGAAATTTCCTTTTCAGTCCACAAACAAGTTTATGAACTTACTTCCTTAGAACACATGTAAACATTGTTCCCTAGGATGAAATCCTCACCTCAAACCCATACATAATCACAGTAGCATTCAAATGATTATGGCGATGTCTTATCTATAAAGTTTAATGGTTAAGCAATAAACCTCGTATTGTATTCCTTAATACTATGTCTATATAGAGTTCAAATATGCTTCGCATTTATGTTTTCAATATGCACGACTTGAAAGATACGTTTGGGAATGAAACAGTTCAAGTCAAATATCACTAACCTCAAGTGGAAGGATGATTGTTTTCGTTGTAGCTCCTTGCTTCTTCACATCTTCAAGATTTCGCAATACTTGTAATGTCTCATATCCTAATACTTTCAAGCTAACCTATATGAAGTTGACTCTAGTACATAATCAAGCGACTCTTAACATGAGTTTTGATTCACTAAAATATGACAACCAAACTTGACATACCAACGCTTGGTGGGTTCAACCGAGCAATGCTCTAACAATATCCCCCTTTTTCAATTTTAGTGACAAAACTCTTACATCATATGGATAAACAAATTATAAGAATTCATTACAATCCGCTTGATTGCCGATTCAACAGCACGGTAAAACTGCTTACATTCAATCCTTGAAAATGCCGATGTTGACATTATAATAAAAAAGCTAATACTCCCCCTAAGGAAGATAGGTAGATATTCAATCCACATGCCTTTGTTATACCAATTTATATGACATGTTACTCCCCCTTAGTCTGTGCTTTCACTCTTTCGTTAGATAAAACATTCGAGTACCACTGTTCTTTTCCCTAGCGATGCCAATCAATATAAAATCAATGCCAGCATTACCTGTTTACTCCATATATTTCTCCTTCTTTTTTGTCACAAATATGACAAAGAAATGAAAAAATAAAGGACAACACGAAAAGAATCTTACAAATCTCAGAATAGACTTGCAAACCTGTAGAGTTAGGCACGAGGGTTCCACACATCACGTTCTGATAACCAATATCAAAACCGAAACTACAAGTAGTTTTATTTTGATATGTTACCAAGGAAACAATTGTCCAAAACAATTTTTCCAATTTAGTTTAGCAAACTAAAAACAATTAAGCACATTAGTCCCTTTGCTAAACCGATTGTTCAAAAATAACCGCTTAATTCGATAAGACCAAAATAAAGATAAACTCAATTTTTATCATCAGGTTCTAATTATCTATAAACTTAGACCTTTCAATTTTAAACAAGGCAAGTACTAGGTTAGTTAACTAGCATTCCTTGTTTAGGCATTCAATTAGACTTGAATAACCGAAACCTCACTTTGATAACACAAACTAAGATCAGAATTAACTTAGTTTCTTATCCGGAATCGAATTGGACTAAACAACTCATCCCTTACACAAATTATTTCGTTACGCCATAAATAATTCATACAAACCAAAATAAATCAACTTGCAAATTATTCACCTCAACCGGGAGCAATTGAAACAACATAGACATTAAAAGCACTGCAATTGCACCGTAATTTTGTAAGCCTAAACAATTGATACCATACAAAATTAAGATAACAATGGTCTTTCTTTACCGGAACCAATTGAATCACACACACATCAATTCTACCGAAATTTTGTAAGCCTAAACAATTGATACCACACAATAAAGCAAGATAACAATAGTTTTTCTTAACCGGAATCAATTGAAACACACATCCACACACACATCATGGAATAAATATCAATTGAACCGAAATTTTGTTAAGCAAAAGCAATAAATATATATAATATAAACTCAGGCTTTTCTTAAACAGTAAAACAATTAACTAACAAAATTGTTACCTCAAATTTCGCATCCACTTCTCCGATATGATAGCGTCTTCGTTCAGGGATAATTGATATCGAAATATCACCACGTCGTCATCCTTATGCATAAACAAAAGAATAACAACACACCTCAATATTTACCATAGAAAGGTTGAAAACCGGTTTTAACAATTGCAAGCAAAAGTTGAAAACCGTCGAAACACATATGCTTTTATGCCAAACCAAAACCGATTCAATATATTGTGACTTTTTCACATATTGTTTCTATAAAAACCTCTCATGATCCTTTGATAAAGCCTACCTACTAGGGCTAGAACTTAATCCCGCTAAATCAAAAAGTCACCCAAACCATAAGCGTTCACAATATATGAGATCGAATATCAAGGTAGTAAAACTGAGACCAAACATCCCATAAACCAATTTGAAATACACCATAAACATTCAACATGAAATCAAGTATTGCAATTACCTATATCTTGTAGGGAATTAAATTCCGGAATTAACGCAAAAATAATGAGGTCATTTCGAGTTCGGACGAAGAAGTTATGGGCAAAAAAGTTTTTCACTTCTTCCCTATAGTTAAAACCGTGCTGCACATGTGCATAGGATCTCTTCCCCCAGTAATAAAACTTACTGCACATGTGCATGGGATCTATTCCCCTTTTGCACCTATCACTAGGATTGGTACCCCCCAAGTGTAACTTGTGACGGATCACAACAATAAACTATTTTTGACATAACTTTTGCATACGATGTCCGAATTCAGTGATTTTTGGCTCGTTTTAACCATAAAAAAAAGAGCTACACATATATGATCAATATATATCAACATCATAAACTCACAATTACCGTTTTATCAAACCTCAAATATAGAAAGAGAAAGTATGAGTATAGAAGAAAAGAAATCTCCTAAAGATGTTGATTAGTCATATAATAACCGAGAGATCATGTGCTCAGTTTTTCATGTGCTTCCTAACCTTTAAAAAGAATTGAGCACCAAGGTGAGCATGCACATTACAACACAACTAGGTTTTGTTGAGTTGATCCTTATCTTGTACGTCACGAGTGACTAAGACCGAATCATCATTCTTAACCTCTTGCTTGGTTTGTTTTCTCTTGTTCCATCTCTTGTTTTTCTTCTTTGAATTGTGATGAAGAGTGTCATTATAACAATCTTTACTAGTACAAGAGATTTCAGACATAATGTCTTTCTTTAGTCTTTCAAGAAGACTCTTGTAATTATTGTCACCAACAATTAGAAGTTGAGAGTAATTCTTGTGACTAACTTTTGGTCCCTTATTGGCTATGGAGGATTTTGGGACCCATTTAAAGTTGAGTTTCGCAGGAGCATCTTTATCCTTCATAATACCATTAGAATCATTTTCCTTTTGAATATTTTGTGAAACACCCTTTCTCCAATTTGGAACATCACATCTTGTCTTTGCATTTACAAAGTTATCTCTCTTTGTATATTCGGGTCTTGATGGACACATTTTTGCGTCTACGTTGTCCTTAATTTCATGTATTGTTGGTACTCGATTTTTGTACTTATTATGGTATTTCATGTGTTTGTAGGCATTTTTGGGAAATAAACATTATTGGAAAAATCGGCTCGAAAAGTTGTCTAAAGCACCCGGAGGACACATGTTATTCGGACTCGTACTGTTAGATAAGGGGCACTCAATTACTAAGGGGCACCTCAACGGATAAGGGGCACCTTACTTACTATTCACACCCCATAAGGCAAGTGCTAAAGGGACACCCGTACAGGATTAGGGGGAGGTCATCTTCTCCATTTGAATTTGGAATTTGGCGGGAAAAGCTATTATCAAAACACCAAAATTAGGGTTCGTGATTTGAAGGCGTTTTAGGGGGATTCAATGGCTGAAATCAAATGGGTAGTTGTGATATGTCCTAACAGAGCTGGTATGGGTGTTTGTTTCGATCAAATTTGGCTGAAAAATCCGTGAGAAGAAAACAGAGCAACACGTGCATGGTTCACGGGATTGCATGAGTTTTGGATAATTTAAACGTGTTCTGCTCATGTTTGATGACTCGAGCAACACTTTGGACCTTGACAAAGTTAAATAAGGAGATTTTGCAGATGTAGAAACGCGTGAGAAGCTAAATCAGGAAGAAAATATTCCCAGAATATTTTCTTTACTGCCCGAGTTCAATGAAGAATATTGAGAATTATAGCGTGATTAAATGAGGCTGAGGAGTATAAATAGATTACAGGGATCATAGAGAAGGGGGCGGAGAGTTTGGGGTCGAGAGGAGAGCTCAGGAGGCGAGAATCAAGAGTTTTCAGAACTCTATTTCTGCTGATGCACCAAGAACACGAAGAACAAAATCCCACCAGAGGCAGTCGTTTATCAACAGTGACAACGACAGCCACACGAGGGTCGCAGAGATACAACAACATCAGTTCTTTTTTATCGTTCTTTATAACAGTGTTTTGCAACAATTATAAACGTTACAAACACCTGATTTTCATCATTTTCTCCATTTCATCATTTGTACACCTACTTTGAGCAATGAAATCAATTTTTGAGTGTGTTTCCAACATCACGATGAGCTAAACCCAATCTTCCGGGGTGATGGAGGAAGCCATTCTTCCAAAAGTTATGTGGTAAAATTTATTTGAATTTATTTATGCAATTCTTTTATGATTATTTGCACCGAATGAAAATTGAGTAATGATTTTTATTAATTAGTTGTGTTTTCTCTTGATGAAGTATGCTTAGTTTAGAGCTTTTGATACTTCATGCTTGCGATTAACAATTGATGTTTTGAAAATCTAATGTAGGCAATGATTAGAATCACAATTTCTTTTGATTGGAGTTATATTGTCTAGAATTGCATGATAAAAATTAACATTAAATTACATGAATTTTGGTGAATGGTGAAACCTGAACCCCGGTCTCTCTAATATAATCAGTTTTAATTTGCTTTATTTTCTTTAGTTTTAAAATTTAAATCTAAAAGCACAACCTTCACAAGTCTTGAACGAACTCTATTTACTACTACAATAAATTTGAAAACACATCAGGTCTTTTATGAGATGACCTTGTCGAGTGATATGCAAAATCGAACTATCATTATAATAATTATTTTGCCTAAACTTAGGACAATACTGATCTGAGTTCTTAAGAGAAGAAAACTTAGCCAATTCGTTTGATACAATGGAAATCGCATCTTGCATCTTACGAACTTTGCATCCCCATTGCAAGTGTCCTTTATTACCACAATAATAACAATTCTTAGTATAAATATACGAAGTATGAGTTTTAGTGTTACATTTTTGTGGGTCCTCTTGCATTGGAGCTCGACGAGTGTTCTTCTTCTTTTTCTTAGCAGAAGTGCTCTTTGATTACTGCTGGTTGAACACTATTCTTAGGCTTGACAGACTTTTCTTCTTTACAAGATATAGGAGCATCTTTTTCATCAGTGGAAGCCTCTGATTGAGAAGAATTTGTAGCTTTAAATTTTTTTACCTCTTTGCTAATATTTGAAGCATTTATTCCCTTATAGCCCAATCCTCGTGTATCCCGATGATTTTTACTTGCTTCTAACATTGAGGTTAACTTGTTTGAGCTTTCATTGGATTTTTTCAGTTCCAAATTTTCTTCTTCCAACATCCTGATTTTATCAAGAGCACTGGCTAGATCAGCCTCAAGGCGTTTTTCTCGTGAGAGACATACACCTTCTTTCTCTTCAAAACTCTTTTGTTGGGAGTTAATCCTTGCATCAGACTCAACAATTTTCTCTTCCAAAAAATGAATTTTTTCAAGAGAAGCATCACGCTCCTCTTTTAACAGTACTGCTTGAGAGAGACTAGCGTATTCTTTTTCTTCAAGACCCTGAATTTGTTGAGAAGTATCTTCCCTCAATTTTTCGTAATCTAGACGACGCCTTTCAGATTCAGTAGTCTTTAATTGTAAAGTAACCTGAGGTTCCTTTATTTGCTCATTTGACACACTTAAGAGGATTTCGTTAGACAACAGTTTCTCACGAAACTTTTCCAACATAGAGTCTGTGACCTCTTGCGATACATTAACCGAGTCTTTCAATAATTTTCTCTTTCGCTTAATCTTACTTTTACTCATTTCTTATAGGTTGGATCGCACCAAACATAGATTATTAGATCTTTTCGTGTTTGCCTGCTCTGATACCAATTGAAAAGGCAAGGATACACAAATATACCTCAAGCTAAAACTTTTCCTACCTATAAGTCCTTTCTTCGAAAGTGATTGTCTATGGACTGAGTCTAGACAATACAACTAATCGGTTCACAATTCGTTTGATCCTCTATGGATACGAGATCAAGACAATACAACAACGAATTATGTTTACTTAATACAAAGGTTCAGACTTAACCAAACACAATAGAATTGCTTATCAAGTAAATAGAAATTAACGTTTGTGTAATTTACTTTAATTATAATAAAACAATTATAATGCGGAATATAAAAGTAAATGACACAACAATATTTTGTTAATGAGGAAACCGCAAATGCAGAAAAACCCCGAGACCTAGTCCAGAATTGAATACTCTCAGGATTAAGACGCTACACAAAATTACACTAACTTCATATAGTTGAGACAAAGTAACTAACCCTATAATTCACCTAGTTCCTTCTGTATTCCCATGCCTCTAACTTATAAATAAGTCACGTACTTGGAACAATTCCTTTGGTTCTTATTCCAAACAGTAAAGGAACAACAAATCTGTTTGGTATCACCTCTATTCAACCAAGTGATATGAGTCGGACAAAGACTCTTCCGTTTATCTCAACATAAATACCTTCGCCGGGTCCTTAGATATATCTTATATTCAATCACCCAAAGGTAATCGATTAAGATTAAGCCAGCAACACCTTTAATCCAAAGAATCGTGTTGATGCCGATCTACTCAATGAATCAATCCAATCTACCACAAGGATAAACCGATTATTAATTGGATCCTCTTTTACCGAAACAAGTATTGTACACACCAAAGATTATAAAACCTAAGTCAGATCTTCAATCTTTGTCTTCAATAAAAACCTGCACACAATCACTTGAATCTCTTGTGATAAATCACGCACAGAATGGAGTCTGTTAACAATGGATTATCACAAGATCATCTTTAGAACTAACAACAGTCTAAAGATCTCTGTCGAAACTCTGAACTAGTTTGAGTGAATCTTATATCAGAAGAGAAGATTCTCAAGAATAAACAAACTAGGTGTAATCAGATTTCAACCACCGCTAGTCAATCAAATCAATCGAAAACAAAAGACAAACCGCAATTATCTAGTTTCTCATCAACGAGTCGCGCTAGAGCTTCTCAATCCCAAAGAAGACTTTAAACTGAGCGGTCGTAAGAGATTTCTCCTAATTAGGTTACTCTCCTCTCCGAATAGGCGGCTACACCAGTAACAACAACAAAAGAGTAAATCTGTTGTTACGAAGGATTGGTTCGCTAGAAAGGCAAAATTCGAGTATTTATAGACAAGGAAGTTTGGAAACCAAGGAATTTCAAAAATCGAAAATATTCCCAAGATACTCATTAAAGCACAAATTCGGTTTTCATCATTCCTGGAAATGCTCTGTCCAAAAAATAACGATCGAAATCTCTCGGAAAAATATAATTAGTAAATGCACATTACTAATTCTGTAATTTCCTTACAAGATGAAATTAATAACCTTAATTAAAAGATTCTTAACTTACTTATGTTTCGATCCTGGGATTCTCTTCCCTTAGCCGTTAAGGAATATCTTTGAACAATTAAAGAAATAAACATTCATAGCACTTGTTCAAAGTTTGTCGACATCTTAACTTTGTAAGTTCTCTTTCACACTTGCAACCTTGAAACAGATTTGCCACACTTCCAAACAAGTTTAGAATTGGTTCATCTGACTTTCAAGAACTATGTGATTGATCAAACCAACATTCAATCACGATCATGGGTTTACGGTTCTACCAAAACAAGTTTTGGTTCTACCTTCATGTGAGTATTGTGCATAGTCACACCAGCTTTCCAAAAATTCGGTTGACTAGGTAATAGGATCGGTTCCCCACGTATATATGGTATCTAACTTATGTGTGTTGAACATGTCCATAGGATCGGTTCCCCTTTGCCTAAAAACGTGTTGCACATATCCATAGGATCGCTTCGCCTTTCTTCTATAAACCTTGTTGCACCCCATACAAGGATCGGTTCCCTTTGATGTACTGCACCCCTTAAAAGGATCGGTTCCCCTTTCCTTTTGATTGGTCAAACATACAAAATCCGATCATACCACAGGTGATTACTTAAGATCGGTTTTACTAATAAAAGTTATACCAATACATAAGTCAGGCATTTTGTGAATAGTTCTTCCAAGAACACAACAAGTTGTGAGCGGTTATACTCTATCACACATATTGGTTGTTCATAAGATATGCAATGAATAAAAAAACCAATAACACCTGGCAATTTCCTTTTCGGTCCACAAACAAGTTTATGAACTTACTTCCTAATAGCACATGTAAACATTGTTCCCTAGGATGAAATCCTCACCTCATACCCATACATAATCACAATAGCATTCAAATAATTATGGCGATGTCTTATCTACAAAGTTTAATGGTTAAGCAATAAACCTCGTATTGTATTCCTTAATACTATGTCTATCTAGAATATGCTTCGCAGTTATGTTTTCAATATGCACGACTTGAAAGATACGTTAGGGAATGAAACAGTTCAAGTCAAATATCACTAATCTCAAGTGGAAGGATGATTGTTGTCGTTGTAGCTCCTTGCTTATTCACATCTTCAATACTTCACAATACTTGTAATGTCTCATATCCTAATACTTTCAAGCTAACCTATATGAAGTTGACTCTAGTACATAATCAAGCGACTATTAACATGAGTTTTGATTCACTAAAATATGACAACCAAACTTGACATACCAACGATTGGTGGGTTCAACCGAGCAATGCTCTAACAAGCTCAACTACACTTTCTATCCTAGTCCAAGACTTAGATATAGTAGACTAGAAAATAAAGACTTATAGTTTTGATCAATAACATTGACAAACATGCTTGAGATAGCAATGCATGCGAGTTCGACCGAGCAGTGCTCTAACAATCTCCCCCTTTGTCAATCTTAGTGACAAAACTATCAATACATATGGAATACAGAATTAAATAAATAACTTTTGTAGCTCCTATTCCACATGCCTAATCTTCAATATTACTCGAAATCTTCGTCACTTCCAAGTACTCCAATGATCCCAAAGGTTGTAAGTTCAGCATCATCGTTGTTGAAAATCTGTATCTATAACAATGAGAAAACAAGTATTCTCAATCATTGTTATACAATGTCATAGTATTATTACATAGCGTCAAAGTTCAATGGTATCACAACTTCAACAACAATACTATAGCGATATGTATCACTCCCCCTTAGTCAATACTCCATCTCACATGGAAACCACTCCCCCTTACATAATGATCCGAAAACCAAATGTATTTGTAGTGTGAACTACATATTAATTCTCCCCCTTTTTGTCAATAAAATTGGCAAAGGTACGAAAACGGGATCCTAACGAAATTTCCAAAAGAGACATTTCATGACCAAAAGAAAGCACATATCAACTTGTTTAGATGCAATCATAAATCCGAAGCTAAATGCTTTCATCAAGGAGGTTATAAAGATACAAGATAACTCCTATAATATTCCACAGCCGCACTCCCCACAAAGATTTGGCAATTAAGCACAAGTTCAATTAAGAACTCTCCCCCATAATATGTCATTCCCAAAAGAACAACAAGAGCGACCTTAATTTCAAAAGAAAAGAAGGATTTCTTTGGACATAACAAATCACATACGAATATGAATTTGAATCCAAAATACTCAATTAGATTAATCACAAGAGAACCCATAATTAATCTAATCGGAAATATACAACCAAATTAACCACAAAAAGTGATGAATTTAATTGGTTATGCTCAATATAAGAGAACTTACGGAGCCTCACAGTATAACATAAAAATATGGATCAGGGAAGATCAATATTGCGGAATATGCAAGGATTCATTCTATTTTCCATCACTATTCGCAAAATGACATACAATAGACATAATCCTTGTCAACAAAATATTTTAACCTATCTTCCATCAATAAATGACATAATAGGCTTAACTTTTGTAATGTCAAAAGTTCATTCATTCTTTTATCAATACATGCATATCGACATATGAAAGACTTAACTTTTGACAAGGTATGGGACAATCACAGTTCACGGATGCAAACACACATATCCCATAACAAATTGTAATATATGAAACCATAAAGATTAATTCTGCAAAAATCATCTTCCAAACAATTTTAGAATTTAAACAAATAAACCTAAACATGAAGATGAAAACGTTGGACATAGCTATGTGTAATCACAATAATGGATATTCCAAACTCTAGTTATTCTTCTAAACAAAACAAGAAAATAGAAGATTTACTAGACAAATAAACTTAACAAGCTAAAAAAACAAAACGAACTCCTATGCCAAACCCGAACACGAACTGAAGCCAAATAGACGGTTCTGGATCCTCATGAATCTTGAGATCTTTGAGCTTGTGATTGACATCATCCTTTGCATCTTCAGAGAAGAGATTCTCTTTGAGAAGATCATTGATGTGAGATTTTATGAGACCAAGGTTAGAGGTAACCTTTTTCAACTCAGTTTTAAACACATCAAGACTTTTCAGAGCATCAACGAGCTGCAGTTTTGACTCCGTAAAGTATTTAAGAAAATCATGAACCACTTCAGCAGAAATCATATCCTCCTTCTCAACGTCCTCATGAGTATAGGCATAGTAACATGAGGAATTAGGATGATCTTCATATACAAGGGTTCTTTTCTTCCTTCCCTTTGACTTGAAACCAAAACCTTTCTCAAGAAATCCCCTTGCAAAATCACCTTAGCGAGATGAAGAAGAAGACATTCTTGATAACCCAGAAAACAACCTAAAGTATGCGTACGTGAGTTACGTAACTCAATAGGTCGGGTACTTAAAGGATTTCTTAGGGAAGGAATTCTAGGGTTTCCTTAATTGATTCGTGCAAGTCACACGGGTAACCTGTACGAGATCAATCTCGACCCAAGAGAAAAACAAGAGTCGTACGCACACGACTTTGCAGAAAACTCTTTGTAATATGAATAAATCATAATGACTCCAAAAAAAAGTCTCAAAAGAGAAGTAATTTTAGAGTGCATAAGTGGCACCTTGTTTAACCAAACAATCAAAGAGAGCAAAAAAATTTACCACAGCAAACACAAATACTTGTGCAAGTATTTTGCAAAGATACTCATGCTAAAGACGATAAGAAAATAACTTGAGGATCCGAGAATACTATTGACACAAGTTTACCTGAGCATATCTTTCAACCAGGATTTTGTGTGAGAGATTTCGACCTTGTGATCAATTGGCACAAGTATGAGCTTTTAGCTCATCAAATGAATATTGTTTTTGGCTAGACCCTTTTCTTCTGTACTTTGGAAGAGGCCTCTTATGATGTGGAAAATTATCATAAAATTTACTATCATCAAAATATGGCACATAGTAAGGATTTTTACCTGAAGAGTATTGTCATGATGGACTACACTGTTTGTTAATGATTTCCTTATATCCCTCAATAATCAATCTTAGGTTGTCATCCATTTGCTCATATCTGCATTCTTCACTTGATAAATGATTCACATCAGGATTAATATTATCTCCATTTCTGATAGGAGAGAGAACAGAAGTTCTTCTTGTACGATATTTATAAACATGTCTATTATGCTTTTGTGCATTTGAGGAACTCATCGAACTGACCTTCCTTGTAGGAAACACAAGATGTGAACTAAAACCAGTTGGTTTAGACATACGAATGTCAGTTACACCTTTAAGAATTAAATCTAAGGTGTGTTGAAGTTGAATCAACGATTTGTTTTTCAACTTGGATTTACTTTTTTGCACTATATGCCCTTTTGAATCACAAAAAAGGCACACTTTCTGATCACGGGAGTGATTAGAGATTTCAGACTTAACATTATCGTTTGGAGATTTCTTTCTTCCAACTGATGTGTGAATCCCCTGCACATTAGTTTGCATTGGAAGAGAATCGGAAATTACTTTTGAAACTGGAGCTCTTTCAGTTTGAGTAGATGTAGATGGTATAGCATACTTTTCAGAACATACTTGAATGGAGAGTTTACCCAAAAGATGTTCAATTTCTAAAGCATCCTTTTTAAGTTTTGCCTCAAGTAAGATACGAGTTGATCGAACTTCGGGATTTTCCTTATAAGAAGCCTTTTCACTGAAGCCACAGTCTCTTACTACACCAAAAGGTTATTGACATGTTTTCTTAACTGTTTGAATCTTTCACCTTGAGTTCTAACAAGATTTAGAATTAATTTACTCTCTCTAGCCGTTTCCTCTTGAACGACAGGGTCAGATTCATTAAAAAAACACATGCAAGTGTTCCTATGTTTCATTTGAACACAAGGTTCGTCTATAACAGAGATTGAGGGATCTTTCTCATTAATAGACTTAATACAAACAAAGTCTTTATTTCTGGTGACGCGTTTATCAGAGATAATACTCTTGTCCATAGAGTCAGATATCTACAAACACAGACTTGTAAGGTCTTTAAACGTGTTTGCCTGCTCTGATACCAATTGAAAAAGTGGGGGTACAACAACCACACCCAATATTTCGATTAGCAATCTGTATGGACTAACTCCAATATGCTTTCAAGAGAATCAACTAGACTCAATCTTAATAAAGTATATCAAAGAGTTATATCTCTCTTTCTTGATTAAATTCTTACTCAAGTAAATAGAAATCTGCGAGTCTAATTGAATACAAGAGAAATCACTTGAACGGTACAAAACACCAATGTTCAAGTATCAATCAATGTAAATCAACAACCAAAGGTTGGATATTCTAATTGATTGATTCAAACGCACAACAGGTGATATTTCAATTATATAACAAAATGTAACGCGGAAAAGAAATAACACAGACACCAAAATTTTGTTAACGAGGAAACCGCAAATGCAGAAAAACCTCGGGACCTAGTCCAGATTGAACACACATTGTATTAAGCCGCTACATACACTAGCCTACTACAAACTAACTTCGGTCTGGACTGTAGTTGAACCCCAATAAATCTCACACTGATCCAAGGTATAATTGCACTCCTTACGTCTCCGATCCCAGCAGAATACTGCGCACTTGATTCCCTTAGCTGATCTCACCCACAACTAAGAGTTGTTACGACCCAAAGTCGAAGACTTTGATAAACGAATCTGCATCACAAAAAAAAGTCTAGATAATAGATAAATCTATCTCCCACAGAAATACCTACAAGTTTTGTTCCGTCTTTTGATAAATCAAGGTGAACAGGAACCAATTGATAACCCGGACTTATATTCCCGAAGAACAGCCTAGTATTATCAATCACCTCACAATAATCTTAATCGACGCGGCAAAAAAAGATATTGTGGAATCACAAACGATGAGACGAAGATGTTTGTGACTACTTTTATATCTTACCTGATGGAAAAGATGTTATCATTGTCAAGCCATCAATCATGAAGGAAAAAGAGATATCTGTGTTAACTCCGACATTGAAAAAAAAAAAGGAATGTGAGGAAGCCTAGAGTTATTCCTTCAAATTCTCAGAAGTTTTCTGATGTTCTTGAAATGTTGAAGGAGATGCAAAAGGAGATTCAACAAATAAAATCTTTTGTGTTTAAGACTCATGAGATTCAGAAGGTGCCGGTTCGATATCAGTCAAGAAGGTTTATTGATATTAACTCCTATCTTCATGAACCTTATGTCCCAATGGTTGTTGATGACAAGGAGTTCGGGGATGATAAAGAATTCTTCAAAGGTCTTAACATCTAGTAAATCTTCGGATAAGAATTTTCTTTTCTTGTTTTGTTCAGAAGAATAACTACAGTTTGGAATAGCCATTATTGTTATTACACATAGCTATGTCCAACGTTTTCATCTTCATGTATTTAGGTTTATTTGTTTAAATTTTAAAATTGTTTGGAAGATGATTTTTGCAGTATTAGTCCTTATGGTTTTATATATTGCAATTTGTTATGGGACATGTGTGTTTGCGTCCGTGAACTGTGATTGTCCGGTACCTTGTCAAAAGTTAAGTCTTTCATATGTCGATATGCATGTATTGATAAAAGAATGAACTAACTTTTGACAAATACAAAAGTTAAGACTATTATGTCATTTATTGATGAAAGATAGGTTAGAATATTTTGTTGACAAGGATTATGTCTATTGTATCTCATTGTGTGAATAGTGATGGAAAATAGAATGAATCCTTGTATACTCTGCAGTATTGATCTTCCCTGATCCATAATTTTATGTATATACTGTAAGTCTCCGTAAGTTCTCTTATGTCGAGCATGATCAATTAAATTCATCACTTTTTGTGGTTAATTTGGTTGTATATTTCCGATTAAATTAATTATGGGTTCTCTTGTGATTAATCTAATTGAGTATTTTTGGATTCAAATTCATATTCGTATGTGATTTGTTATGTCCAAATAAATCCTTCTTTTCTTTTGAAATTAAGGCCGCTCTTGTTGTTCTTTCGGGAATGACATTTTATGGAAAAGACTTCTTAATTGAACATGTGCTTACTTGCCAAATATTTGTGGGAGTGCGGCTATGGAATATTATATGAGTTATCTTGTATCTTTATAAACTCCTTGATGCATTTAGCTTCGGATTTATGATTGCATCTAAACAAGTTGATATGTGCTTTCTTTTGGTCATGAAATGTCTCTTTTGGAAATTTCATTAGGATCCTATTTTCTCACCTTTTCCAAATTTATTGATAAAAAGGGGGATAATTAATATGTAGTCCACACTACAAATACATATGGTTTTCAGATCATTATATAAGGGGGAGTGGTTTCCATGTGAGATGGAGTACTGACTAAGGGGGAGTGATACATATCACCATAATATTATTGTTGAAGTTGTGATACAATTGAACTTTGACGTTGTGTAATAATACCATGACACTGTGTAACAATGATTGAGAATACTGGTTTTCTCATTGTTATAGCTACGAATTTTCAACAACGATAATGCTGAACTTACAACCTTTGGGATCATTGGAGTACTTGGAAGTGACGAATATTTTGAGTAATGTTGAAGATTAGGCATGTGGAATATGAGCTACAAAAGTTTATTTATTTAATTTTATATTTCATATATATTGATAGTTTTTTCACTAAAAGTGACAAAGGGGGAGATTGTTTGAGCACTGCTCGGTCGAACTCGCATGCGTTGCTATCTCAAGCATGTTTGTCAGTGTTAGTGATCAAAACTATAAGTCTTGATTTCTACTCTACTATAGCTAAGTCTCGGACTAGGATAAAAAGTGTAGTTTAGCTCAAGAACTTCATGGCGATCATCATACAAGACGAAGAACTACTCAAGGAACTGGTGGAACTTCATAGACTAAAAGGTATATGGAGACTTGAGCTTATTTATCACTCAAAAGTCTATCTACTCTATCTCCTATCTTGAGACAAAAATCTTTTTGCTATGTAGACTTTGATTATACACATTTGCTATTTCGAGCCGAGTTTATCTCGCTTATCTATTTCTCGAAATATGTGTAGGTAAGCTTTCGCTTTGGCCAAGTTCATATTTACCTAGTGACGAAAGTCATGTTATGCTTCAATAACTTTGAAAATGGCTTTGACGAAAAATGGTTTGTGAATAACAATTATATAACGTCCTCTAATAATGTTTCAATGATTGAAATGAGAGTTTAGATTATATAACCATTGTTGGATATAAGCATTGTGTGGCAACACATATATGTATAAGTCTTTATTCCTTGAACCAAAGTATGCGTACTTTGTTGATCAGGAAAACCGGAACAAGAGTTGTGAACTCAGTCCGCGAACCCAGTCCACGAACTGGCAGAAGTTCTCATCCCGAGAATATCTGATGGAGTTTGTGAACTCCTTCCGGGAACTTAAGTCCGCGAACTAAGTCCGCGTACTTGAGTTGGTTATATCTAAAGACGATTATTTGTTAACTTATATTTATATTAAATAAGGAATGCAAATTGCAAACCGTGGCTATAAAGTTCATGAATCGATTCGAGTGAACCAAATCGTTTTTGCTTCGATTGTGTCTTGTGTAGTTATATAAGATTTATACAGTTGAACAACTCTCTAACTAGTTCATTTGAGTCATTTGAACTAGTTATGGTGAAGAAGAATATGGTTGATATGAAAGTGCTCATATGGATAACTATTTGGTTAACTACTGTTGAACCAACAAATGTACATGTTTGGGTACGGTTACACAAACCTAAAATCGTGCATTTTATTTGTATGTAACAAGCTTAGTTTTCGATTCAACGGTTGAAAGATATTAGCTTGAATCTAATCAGATTTTTCATGTAACGGTGAATATTGAATGCTTTGTTACTAAGCTAACATTGATTGCAAACCATGATTTGAAAGACTATATAAGGGAGAACTCTAGCAACTGGGAAACCTAATCCCCACACCTCCTGTGTGATACTAGTTGTATAAGCTTGAGTCGATTATCCTTTAACCTTAGGTTTTTTCACGAGACCCTATAGGTTAACGACTTGAAGACTTTATTGGGATTGTGAAGCCAGACCAATACTACTTTCTTGTAGTTGTGTGATCTGATCTTGTTGATTCTATCGTGTTGAGTACAATCGTAATGATTGGCTTGAGATTTTTATCTTTGATAGGTAAGATATAAAAGTAGTCACAAACATCTTCGTCTCATCGTTTGTGATTCCACAATATCTTTTTTCGCCGCGTTGATTAAGATTATTGTGAGGTGATTGATAATACTAGGCTGTTCTTCGGGAATATAAGTCCGGGTTATCAATTGGTTCCTGTTCACCTTGATTTATCAAAAGACGGAACAAAACTTGTAGGTATTTCTGTGGGAGACAAATTTATCTATTATCGTAGACTTTTCTGTGTGATGCAGATTCGTTTATTAAAGTTTTCGACTTTGGGTCGTAGCAACTCTTAGTTGTGGGTGAGATTAGATAAGGAAATCAAGTGCGCAGTATCCTGCTGGGATCAGAGACGTAAGGAGTGCAATTATACCTTGGATCAGTGTGAGATTTATTGGGGTTCAACTACAGTCCAGACCGAAGTTAGTTTGTAGTAGGCTAGTGTCTGTAGCGGCTTAATACAATGTGTGTTCAATCTGGACTAGGTCCAGAGGTTTTTCTGCATTTGCGGTTTCCTCGTTAACAAAATTTTTGTGTCTGTGTTATTTCTTTTCCGCGTTACATTTTGTTATATAATTGAAATATCTCCTGTTGTGCGTTTGAATCAATCAATTAGAATATCCAACCTTTGGTTGTTGATTTACATTTATTGATACTTGAACATTGGTGTTTGGTACCGTTCAAGTGATTTCTCTTGTATTCAATTAGACTCGCAGATTTCTATTTGCTTGAGTAAGAATTGAATCAAGAAAGAGAGATATAACTCTTTGATATACTTTATTAAGATTGAGTCTAGTTGATTCTCTTGAAAGTATATTGGAGTTAGTCCATACAGATTCCTAATCGAAATATTGGGTGTGGTTGTTGTATCCTTGCTTTTTCATTAACCCATAATAGGCAACCAAGAAAAACATTCCTTTCACAGGGTAAAAGGAATACAACAAAATTTTGCTATGTGCAAATTTTCTTTCACAATTCTTAGCTCAATAAATTTTATATTCTCACAGGAGGAAAATTAAGAGCATAAGAGTAGCTTATAAACACTTAATTTTTATTTATTTATTTTTAAAATTAAAAAGTAGACACTTGAAGTGAATCACAAAACAACCAATACTTATGCAAAGCTATCTGTAAACAATAATCTAGCTATGAACGATAAGAAAATGACTCAACTAATCAAAAATCATTTTACCAATAAGTATACCTGATTATTGACATTTCTTACTCAACAAGATTTTTCATGAGTAAGATTTCAACCCTTGTGAAGTGAATGTTGTTCATGGTTAATCCTCTTTTTCCTTCTAATTTTTGGAGGAAACCCCTTTCGATGTGAAAAAAGTATCATAAAACTTATTGTCATCAAAGTAAAAGACTAAGTTTGAATCCTTACCAGAAGAAGTTTGTTTGGAGGATTTTGACAGCATGTTGATAAGATCCTTGTATCCTTCAATTATCAGATTTAGGTTGTCCTTCATATCTCCATCGCTGTTTTCACCTTCCAGTACTTCTCTCACATCTTTAACAACATCCTCCACCTTAATTTGAGAAGGACCTTTCTGAAATATTCTTGACCGAATTGTGTTAATGCTACTATTGCAAGTTCGCACATTGGTCGAGCAGATTGAACTGACTTTCCTGGAAGGATTCACAGGGTGAGTACTAAAGCCAATTGGTTTAGACATCCGAATATCAGTTACACATTTGAGTATTAAATCTAAGGTATGCTGAAGTCGACCAAAATAGTTGTCATTTAACCTCAATTTGCACTTCCGTTGAACCCGTCCTTTTGAATCACAAAAGAAACATACTTTCTGATCACCGAAGCGATTAGAGTGAATAGGATTAACAACATTAGAGGATTTCTTCCTTCCGTGAGATGTGGTGATTCCTTGATTAGTGGAAGTTGGAACCGCATCTTTAGCAAATTGAAGGGTTTGCAATTTATCTTATGAAACTGGTTTCATTAGAGAAACATGATTACATGTAGTCACATTTTCTAACATTACAGTTGAGTCAGAAGCAATTGGTATGCGGACTCTATAGAACATCCTTCCTTGAGTTTAGCCTCGAGAACAGTTCGGGATGAAAAAATTACAACATTTTCCTCACGAAGAGTCCTTAATTGGGAGTCACAATCCTTTACCATACCAATAATCATATTGACTTTGTGTTTCAGCCTACTGTTTTCAACATTCGCTGCACTTTTTTGGGATACTTCCCTTTCTACTTCAGAGTCAGACTCGTCGGTAAGATAATCAGGGTAACACTTATCAATGCTTGTCTGTTTCATGGGAACAGAATGTTTATCTATGTGTGAGATCGATAAGTCTTTCTCTTTAATAGATTCCATAGAAACATAACTTTTGTCTCTTGTGATGCGTTTGTCAAAGATAATATTTCTGTCCATAGAGTCAGATTGCTACAAACACAGACTTATGAGGTCTTAGCGTGCTTGCCTACTCTGATACCAATTGAAAAAATGGGGGTCTAACAACCACACCCTATATTTCGTTTGGAAATCCATATGGACCAACTCCAATATAATTCCAAGATAATCAACTAGACAGTTAGACTCACTCAAGGAAAGATATCCAAGAGTTATATCCCTTTCTCAATACATATCTCAACATGAAAACCACTCCCCCTAACATAATGATTTGTAAACCATATGTATTTGTAGTGTGAACTACATATTAATTCTCCCCCTTTTTGTCAAAAAAATTGGCAAAGGTACAAAAATTAGTGGGACCCTAATGAAATTTCGATGGAGATACATCATGACCAAAGGTGTATTAATATACCAACAAATTTAGATGCAATCATAAAGCCGAAGTTAAATGCATTCATCAAGGAGTTAATGAAGATACAAGATAACCCCTAAAAATTCCACAGCCGCACTCCCCACAAAGATTTGGCAATTAAGCACAAGTTCAAAAGAACTCTCCCCCATAAAATGTCAACCCCGAAGGAACAACAATGGCGACCTTACTTTCGCAAGAAAAGAAGGATTTCTTTGGACAACAAAATCACATGAAAACATGAATTTGTATCCAAAAAATTCAATTGAAATAACCACAAGAGAACCCGTAATAAGTTCAATCGAAAAATAACAACCAAATTAATCACAAGAAAACCCATGATTAATTCAATTGGAATACACAACCAGATTAACCATAAAAGTCGATCAATTTAATTGGTCATGCTCGACATAAGCGAACTTACGGAGCACCAACTAAAATAAGCAAAAGATAATGATTAATTTAGTTGATCATGTTCAACATAAGGAACCTTACGGAGCAACAACTAAGTTAATCATAAGAATGAACAACTCAATCGATTATGCTCAACATAAGAAACCTTATGGAACAACACAGTATATGCGCAAAGATTGTGGATCGGAGATCGACCAAATACTGCGGAATAGACAAGGATTCATTCTATTTTTCATCACTATTTGCACAATGACATATAATAGACTTAATCCTTGTAAAAAAAAGTTTTATCCTTTCTTTTTATCAAAACATGACATAAAAGGCTTTAACTTTTGTAATGTCAAAAGTTCATTCTATCTTCCATCAATACATTCATATCGACATAATAGAGATAACTTTTGAACAAGTATGGGACAGTCACAGGTTCACGGACGTAAACAACATATCCCATAACAATTTGCAATATATAAAATTATAAAGATTAAAATTGCAAAAATTATCTTCCAAACAATACTTTAGAATTTAAATAAATAAATCTAAAAACAATGAAGATGAAAAACGTTGGACATAGCTATGTGTACTCCAATAATGGCTATTTAAAACCCTAGTTATTCTTCTAAAAACCAAAAAAAAAGATTTGCTAGACATTATCAGCACTCATCCAACAAAAAGCATATTAAAGCCAACATTAAGAAGCAAGAGAAACTACTCATCATCTTCATCCTCGGAGACCATGAAAGTGGAGCGAACCTTGTCCATGTCCTCATTGATTTTGGGAAACTTGGTAGCAATCAGAAGTAATTGTTCTTGTACACAATTAACTTTGGTATTCAATTTACGAACACCCTTGTAAATTTGGCGAAGAAGCTTCAAAGAAGAATCACTCGAGCCATCAATTGTGTCACACTTTTGTCTCTTGCAAGCATTCTCCTTCATCCGATTGAATGCATATGGTCGAACAAGCTTGGGAGTTCCAATGGAGTTCCCAATAGGCTCGATAGAGAGATTGCGACAAATTTTCTCAATCAATCATGGGTATCCTAACTTCTTGTTGGAAGATGTCATAGCCAACATTTGATAAATAATAAATCCACAAATGTCAAGACCTTTAGTTTTCGTCACAAGGAAATAGACCAATTCCGCGAACTCACGACTCCAACAAGAATTCTCAATCGTGGAGGGACAAAGGTTAGATATACCAAGTTTTCCAAAGGACATCAAAGGAAAGCTAAGATGATTAGTAGGAAATTTCCCTTCATTCCACTCAATGCTTCTACCACAAAGATCAAGAGATATGGTTTCATATGACGGTCTTACATCACTTGGTCTAGGAAGACGAACATTACCCAAAGAAATTTTGGTAAACCTCGAGATTAATTCTCTATTAACTTGAATACTTTATCTATTGATCATGGTCTTGAATTCCATGTCTTCAAGATCAACATCATAAATGTTGGCATAGAAGATTCTAGTAAGAGTATCAAATCCTTCACCAAGACCATCAAAGATGTTTCCAAGCTTAAACTTTTCAAAACAGATTGAATCCTCTTTGTGACCCTAGAAAAATCCAATTTCTTTTCTAGAATAAATCCATTAGATGAAATCCTTTCAAAAACTCTAGCACAAGAATCATTGACAAATCTAATCCTAAGAGAATCTTGATCTATAGGAGGATTCATGCTAGAAGATGAAGAACCCAATTTTTTTGAAATCCTTTTTGAAACTTTGAAATTCATCATGTTATCTAGAAATTTGAAGGGAGAACAAGAGGAAATCACTTACTTGGAATGAAATTTTAACACTCCTTTGTCTTATTTTCCTCATAGGATTTTAATGGAGGAAATTCATGAACCCTAGAAAGTTCTCATACGTGGATAGATGAGAAGGAGAGGAAAGTATGCGTACTTTCTTCTTTATATACCCACTAATGGAATTGGACCCGTATATGAACCGCGACCTACAAAAGGAATGTGAGATTTTCTTTGATGTTCGCACATCAAGGTAGTGCATCCCGTGAAAACCCAAGACGGATGCAGTAGAAAGCTTATTCGAAAATCCTAGAAGGACATAATAATAACTTTTAACCCAACTGTACACAAATCAAACCATTACTTTCCCCATCTCAAGAAATATATACAAATGGGGTAGAGCCAGACTTGTTACCAAGGAGCATTATGTGCACAGAGATTTTCATGCACATTTCCTGGTTGATATTTGTGAGCAGTCCCAGTGATATAATCATAGTAATGATGATAATCAGGGTTACTAAGGCTTTCTAACTTCCTTTTCATTTGACCAGACAAAAGGTTTTTCCGATGTCTTGAAACTGTGTCAACAACATGAGAATCTGTTTTATTGGATCTACTTGAGTTGACAGCAAGTTTAGTTCGTACACCATGATTGCATGATTTTCGATGTACCGAACTTTTATCGGACTGATTCTTAGACTTAATGGAATTAATTTTTTCTAAGAATCTAAACACACTTTCAAAAGCTCTAAATAGATCTTTATCAATTGATCCATCACGATAGTATTCTTCAAATAAATTAAGATTTGATCTAGTGAGATTCCATATCTTTGAGCTGAAAGAACGTTTTCTCAACCTTCCATTCTTTTTAATTTTTCCTTAGATTGTTTTTCATAATCTAAGTTTTCCAAGGTCTTAGATGAGACGGGATTATTATGAGAAACCAGATGTTTTGTCTATAATAATTTTTGAACAATCTTTAAGGAGTTCTGGCGTGCATTATAGATGCCAAGAGCAAGTTTTCCAAAGAAATTTCCCATAGGGAAAATTCTTAAGGATCAACCAAACACAAACTTATTAGGTTTATAGTGTTTGCCTGCTCTGATACCAATTGAAAATGCGGGGGTCTAACAACCACACCCAATAATTCGTTTGGCAATCTGAGAGGACTTAATCCAAGACACTTTATAGAGAATCAACTAGACAGACAGACTCAATCTAGAATAAAGTATATCAAAGATTTTAATATCTCTAACTCTTAAATCAATCCGCAATCAGCAAATAGAAATTTGCGAGCCTAATTGAATATAAGAAGAGTTACTTGAACGGTACCAAAGACCAATATTCAAGTGTCAATCAATATAAATCAACAACCAAAGGTTGGATATTCTAATTGATTGATCTTAACGCATAACCTGTCATATTTTGAATTATATAACAAAATGTAATCCGGAAAAGAAACAACACAGACACCAGAATTTTGTTAACGAGGAAACCGCAAATGCATAAAAACCTCGAGACCTAGTCTAGATTGAACACCACACTGTATTAAGCCGCTACAGACACTAGCCTACTACCAATTAACTTCAGACTGTACTGTAATTGAACCCTAATCAATATCACACTGATTCAAGGTACAGTTGCGCTCCTTACGTCTCTGATCCTAGCAGGATACTACGCACTTGATTCCCTTAGCTGATCTCACCCACAACTAAGAGTTGCTACGACCCAAATTCGAAGACTTGATAGAAAAATTTGTCTCACACAGAAAAGTCTATAGAATTGAATAAATTTGTCTCCCACATAAATACCCAAGAGTTTTTGTTCCTTCTTTTGATAAATCAAGGTGAATAGGAACCAATTGATAAACCGGACTTATATTCCCGAAGAACAGTCTAGTATTATCAATCACCTTACAATAATCTAAATCGACTAACAAAACAAGTTATTGTGGAATCACAAACGATGAGACGAAGATTGTTTGTGATTACTTTTCTATCTTGCCTATTGGGATATAAAATCTCGATCCAATTATTTCAATTGTACTCAACACGATAGAAACAGCAAGATCATATCACGCAACTACGAAGATAATAGTTGGGTCTGGCTTCACAATCCCAATGAAGTCTTCAAGTCCTTAACCTACAGGGTCTCGAGAAGAAACCTAAGGTTAAAGGAGAATCGACTCTAGTTATGCAACTAGTAACACACATGAGGTGCGGGAATTAGGTTTCCCAGTTGCTAGAGTTCTCCTTTATATAATTTTCAAATCAGGGTTTGCAATCCAAGTTACCTTGGTAACAAAGCATTCAATAATCACCGTTAGATGAAAAACCTGATTCAACCAAGCTAATATCTTTCAACCGTTAGATCGAACTTAGCTTGTTACACACAATTTAAATGTACCCTAATTTAGGTTTATGTAACCGTAGATAAACGTGTATACCATATTGGTTTACAAATAATTAACCGAGGTTAGCCATATGATTACTCTCATATCAACCTTATTCATCTTAACCATAACTAGTTCAAATGACTCAAATGAAACTAGTAAAAGAGTTATTCAATTGTTTAGAAAACACAATTGAAATCAAATCGGTTTGATTCACTTGAATCAATCATGAACATTATAGCCACGGTTTGCAAAGATTGCATTCCTTATGATTTAAATGTTTAAGTTCATGGACTTGACCGATTTGACAAAGTAACCAACTTAAGTATGAGTATGGGTATGCGCACTTAAGCAACCAGTTTTTGAGTTTGTAAAGTTTCCAAACTCAGCAGAAATTTTCGGTTCAAAAACTTCCGCCAGTATGCGTACGAGTACGCATACTTAGGGTGACTAGTTAAGAGTTTTTCCAAAACCAAACTCACCAGAAATTCTCGGTTCGAGAACTTCCGCCAGTATGCGTACGGGTACGCATACTTAACATGTCTCCTTCACCAATTTCGTATACACACATATGCATAATCTTGGCTTCCGGTTTATGGACTTATACACTAATGTGCGAACACACTATATATGCTTATATCCAAAGATGGTTACACCATCAAATCTTTATTTCAAACATTGAAACATTCTTCTATAATGTCAGTAGCCATTTTCACATACTATTAGCATCAAAGCAATTTTCAAGATATTGAAATAATCATTATTGAAACCTTCCAAGTCTTACACCAAATGATTGTATCACACAAACCATGTAAGATGTTACTCGGAAATTTTCTCATGATATAAGAGGAACTTGGTCGAAGAAATCTTACCAACATACATTCCGAGAAATATTTAAGCGAGATATACTCAGCTCGAAATCTCAAATGTGTACAGAGAAAACTACATCGTAACACGACTTATGTCTCAATATAGGAGATATTAGGAATAGACTTTCCAAGTGATAGATAAGTTCAAGTCTCCACATAACTTTTGTCGAAGAAGTTTCACAAGCTCCCCTTAGTAGTTCTTCGTCTTCAAGAGATGAATGTCGAGATATTCAAGCTCAACTACACTATCTATGTCCTAGTCCGAGACATCTATAAATAGGCTAGAAATCAAAACTTATAGTTTTGATCACTAACATTGACAAACATGCTTGAGATAGCAATGCATGCGAGTTTGACCGAGCAATGCTCTAACACATACATCCAAATATGTGAAGGATATTGCTTTCGAAGCACAAAAGAACACTAAATTGCTTGACAAAAGTAAAAGTGTTGGAAACTCAGTAGTTCATCCTATTGAGACTGATTCATTATATGAAGGTCTTGATAAATCAGTCTCACTGATTACAAGACAATTTAGAGATCTTCTTTTGAAGAGAAGTAAACAATTCATCATAGATAAACCCAGGTCATCAGTCAAACCTCATGACCGTGCCTCTTCTAAAAACAGGGATACCGTCGATACTGATGACGAGGATATGCCACAGTGCTTCAAGTGTAAATTTTTTGGTCATTTTGCTAATGAGTGTCCAAATCGTAGAAAATACATTGGGAACAAAGGTCTTGCTGCAACTCTTGATGAAATGTATGATCACTATGATTCAAATGAAGATGAAAAGTCAAGTGTTGCACTCCTTGGTGAAAATATTGATTTTGATAATTGTAGCAATACGTACATCAATCTTGATATTCTTCCTGGAGAAACTTCTTCAACCACTTTGGAGGATAAAATGGATTTTTCCCTGTCTACTGAAAATTCTATCTCACATGTTTCAGGTATCTCAATTTGTTTATCAGCATGCTCAGCTATGGTGTATGAACCGTCCTCTACATTGACATGTTCTTATTATACTTTTAAGGGTCATGAACTCTCTAAGTGTTTCAAGTACAAACATAAAATAAGATGTGTAAACAAACTTCAACGTAAATCAAATCGATTAGCAAACATGCTCAAACTTGTTCAGAAGTCGAATTCTTCTGAGGTATGTAAATTCAACTAATCTCCTAAGAAGTTAATTTCTAAAGAAAAAGATAGACCTTTACAGAAAAGAACAAGATCTAAACATTCTGTGAAAAAGGGAATTAATAATTTCGTACAAGAACTATATGGTGGACAGATTATTGTTCACCCCAACACAACTTAATTGTGTTGAAGGTGCATCTTGTCTCACATGCCTGATTTCAAAGAGACATGAGTTAACCTTTTTTTTTTCTCTTTTTTTTTTCTGGAATTATGATGATCTTTTCATATCTTAACATTGGTATTGGAAAGGTTTTCCCTGTTTGATCATGGAAAGAGGGTTAAAATCGACAATTATACCTTTTTTAGGGTTGAGAGTTGTGTGTATGTGAATCCTTATTACTCTGTATAAAGGTTCCGTAACCCTACATTCATTTTTCCTTCTCTGAAAACTCTTTTTATCACAAGATTGCTTGTAGATCTTGAATTGTGTATTTCTCTTACAATTCCATATTTGAATGGAGACTCCAAGCATCATATCTTTTGATGGAAAAGATGTTAATATGATTATTAAGCCATCAATCATGAAGGAAAAAGATAAATCTCTTTCCACTACAACTTTGAAGAGCAAAAGGAAGAATATGAAGAAACCAAGGGTTATCCCCTCAAATCTTCAGAAGTTTTTTGGTGTTTTTGAAGAGTTGAAGGAAACAAGGAAGGAGATTCGGTAAATAAAGGCTATTGTTCTAAGAACTTCAAAAGGCCCTGGTTCGGCATCAGTCTATAAGGTTTGTTGGAATTGACTCCTTTCTTCATGAACCTTATGTTCCAATGTTTGTTGACGACAAGGAGTTCGAGGACGATAAAGAATTTTTCAAGAATCTTAATGTCTAGGAAACTTCTTATGAAAATTTATTCCTGTGTTTTAAGAAGGATAACTAGGGTTTGGAATAGCAAATATTGTGATTATACATAGCTATTTCAAACGATTTTCATCTTGAAATATTTTAGATTTATTTATTTAAATTTTAAGTTAGTTGGAAGATGATTTTGTAGTATTAATCTTTATGGATTTATATATTGCAAAAAATTTATGGGATATGTGTGTTTATGTCTGTAAACTATGATTATCTCATATGTAAAAAGTTAAGTCTATTATGTCTTTATGCAAATATTGATAAAAGATAGAATGAACTTTTGAATATTCCGCAGTATTGATCTTTCCCTGATCCACTTCTATGGGAAAGTATTGTATGGCTCCGTAAGCTTTCTTATGTTAAGCGCTTCCGATTAAATTAATCATTAAGGTTCTCTTGTGGTTAATTTATTCGAGTTTACTGGATACAAATTCATGTTTCATGTGATTTGTTAATGTCCAAAGAAATCCTTCTTTTCTCGTTAAAGTAAGGTCGCTCTTTTTGTTCTTTCGGGAATGACATTTAATGGGGGAGAGTTCTTAATTGAACTTATGCTTATTTGCCAAATCTTTGTGGGGAGTGCGGCTTTGGAATATTGTAGGAGTTATCTTGTATATTTATAAACTCCTTGATGAATACACTAAGTTTCGACTATGTGAAATCATCGAAACAAAGTTGACATATTTTCTTTTAGTTATGAATAATCTCTTTGAGAATTTCGTTACGATCCCGCTAGTTTTCGTACCTTTTCCAATTTATATTGACAAAAAGGAGGAGAAATATTTTATAGTTCACACTACACACATATGGTTTACGGATCATTATGTAAGGGGGAGTGGTTTTCATTGTGATATGAAGTATCGACTAAGGGGGAGTGATACATACCACCGTAGTATTATTGTCAAAGTTGTGATACAATTGAACTTTGATGTTGTGTGATAATACTATGACACTGTATAACAATAATTGAGAACAATTGTTTTCTTATTATTATGGCTACTGATCTTCAACAACAATGATGTTGAGTTGAACACTTTCAGAATCAATAGAGTACTTGGAGTGGCGAAGAATTCAATGAATGTTGAAGAACCAAGGAAATCAAGCATGTTGGATGAGAAGCTACAAAGTTTATTTTTTTGTAATCCATATGTATTGGTAGTTTTATCACTAAAATTGACAAAGGAGGAGATTGTTAGAGTACTGCTCGGTCGAACTCGCAAGCGTTGTTATCGCAAGCTTGTTTGTTAAGTTTTGGTGATCACAACTATAGGTCTTGATTTCTAGTCTACTTATAGCTATGTCTTAGATTATGATAAAATGTGTAGTTGAGCTTTGTTAGAGCATTGCTCGGTTGAACCCATCAAGCGTTGGTATGTCAAGTTTGGTTGTCATATTTTAGTGAATCAAAACTCATGTTAAGAGTCGCTTGATTATGTACTAGAGTCAACTTCGTACAAGTTAGCTTGAAAGTATTAGGATATGAGACATTACAAGTATTGCGAAGTCTTGAAAATGTGAAGAAGCAAGGAGCTACAACGACAACAATCATCCTTCCACTTGAGGTTAGTGATATTTGACTTGAACTGTTTCATTCCCTATCGTATCTTTCAAGTCGTGCATATTGAAAACATAACTGCAAAGCATATTTGAACTCTAGATAGACATAGTATTAAGGAATACAATACGAGGTTTATTGCTTAACCATTAAACTTTGTAGATAAGACATCGCCATAATCATTTGAATGCTATTGTGATTATGTATGGGAATGAGGTGAGGAATTTATCTAGGGAACAATGTTTACATGTGTTCTAAGGAAGTAAGTTCACAAACTTGTTTGTGGACCGAAAAGGATATTGTCAGGTGTTATTTGTTTTGTTATTCATTGCATATCTTATGAATAACCAATATGTGTGATAGAGTATAATTACTCACAACTTTTTGTGTTCTTGGTAGAACTATTCACAAAGGCCTGACTTATGTATTGGTATAACTTTTATTATTAAGACCGATCTTAAGTAATCACCTGTGGTATGATCGGATTTTGTATGTCTGACCAATTAAAAGGAAAGGGGAACTGAGAGGGAACTGATCCTTGTATGGGGTGCAGCAAGGTTTATAGCAGAAAGGGGAACCGATCCTATGGACATGTGCAACACGTTTTTAGGCAAAGGGGAACCTATCCTATAGACATGTGCAACACATATAAGTTAGATACCATATATATGTGGGGAACCGATCCTAGTACCTAGTCAACCGAATTTTAGGAAGCTAGTGTGATTATGCACAGTACTCACATGGAGGTAGAACCGAAACTTGTTTTGGTAGAACCGTAAACCCCTGATTGTGATTGAATGTTGGTTTGATCAATCACATAGTTCTTGAAAGTCAGATGAACCAATTCTAAACTTGTTTGGAAGTGTGGAAAATCGGTTTCAAGGTTGTAAGTGTGAAAGAGAACTTACAAAGTTAAGATGTCGACAAACTTTGAACACGTGCTGTGAATGTTTACTTCTTTAATTGTTCAAAGATATTCCTTAACGGCTAAGGGAAGAGAATCCCGGGATCGAAACATAAGTAAGTTAAGAATATTTTAATTAAGGTTATTAATTTCATTTTGTAGGAAAACTACAGAATTAGTAATGTGCATTTACGAATTAGATTTTCCGAGAAATTTCGATCGTTATTTTTGGACAGAGCATTTCCAGGAATTATGAAAACCGAATCTGTGCTTTTATGAATATCTTGAGAATATTTTCGGTTTTGGAAATTCCTTGGTGTCCAAACTTCATTGTCTATAAATACTCGAAGTTTGCCTTTCTAGCAAACTAATCCTTCGTAACAACAGATTTACTCTTTTGTTGTTGTTACTGGTGTAGCCGCCTATTCGGAGAGGAGAGTAACCTAATTAAGCGAAATCTCTTACGGCCGCTCAGTTTAAAGTATTCTATGGGTTTGATAAGCTCTAGCGTGTACCGTTGGTGGGAAACTAGATAATTACGGTTTATCTTTTGTTTTCGATTGATTTGATTGACTAACGGTGGTTGAAATCTTATTGCACCTAGTTTATTTATTCTTGAAAATCTTCTCTTCTGATATAAGATTCACTCAAACTAGTTCAGAGTTTTGACAAGGATCTTTAGACTGTTGTTAGTTCTAAAGACAATCTTGTGATAATCCATTATTAACAGACTCCGTTCTGTGCGTGATTGATTACAAGAGATTCAAGTGATTGTGTGCAGGTTTTTATTGAAGATTTAAGAAGATTTGAAGATAAAGAAGATATTGAAGATCTGACTTGGGTTTCATAATCTTTGGTGTGCACAATACTTGTTTCAGTAAAAGAGGATCCAATTAATAATCGGTTTATCCTTGTAGTAGATTACATTGATTAATTGAGTAGATCAACATCACACGATTCTTCGGATTAAAGGTGTTGTTGGCTTAATCTTAATCGATTACCTTTGGGTGATTGAATATAAGATATATCTAAGGACCTGATGAAGGAGTTTATGTTAAGATAAACGGAAGAGCCTTTGTCCGACTCATATCACTTGGTTGAATAGAGTTGATACCAAACAGATTTGTTGTTCCTTTACTGTTTGGAATACGAACCAAAGGAATTGTTCCAAGTACGTGACTTATTTATAAGTTGGAGGCGTGGATACAGAAGGAACTAGGTGAACTATAGGGTTAGTTACTTGGTCTCAAATATACGAAGTTAGTGTAATTTTGTGTAGCGGCTTAATCTTGAGATTATTCAATTCTGGACTAGGTCCCGCGGTTTTTCTGCATTTGCGGTTTCCTCGTTAACAAAATCTTGCTGTGTCATTTACTTTTATATTCCGCATTATAATTGTTTTATTATAATTAAAGTAAATTACACAAACGTTAATTCCTATTTACTTGATAAGCAATCCTATTGTGTTTGGTTAAGTCTGAACCTTTGTATCAAGTAAACATACTTCGTTGTTGTATTGTCTTGATGTCGTATCCATTGACGATCACACGAAGTGTGAACCGATTAGTTGTATTGTCTCGACTCAGTCCATAGACAATCACTTTCGGAGAAAGGACTTATAGGTAGGAAAAGTTTTAGCTTGAGATACATTTGGGTACCCTCGCCTTTTCAAGCTTTAGACTTCACGACATTCATCGATTGAAGACGAAGATCTACTAAGGAGAGCTTGGAGGAACTTCATCAACAAAAGGTATGTGGATGATAAAACTTATCTATCACTTAGAAGTTTATTCTATTATATATCCTATTGAGACTAAGTCGTATAGATATATAAGCTTTTACATTATACACATTTTATATTTCGAGCTGAGTTTAACTCGCTTATATCTTTCTCGAACTATGTGTTGGAAAGATTTTTGCTTTATCTACGTTCATCATTATTCTTGACGAGTTTTATTGGAAACAATTATTTGTTGGAAACTAAATAATAAGTCAAAAGATGATCATGTGAAAATTGCCTTGTAACATCTTACATGATTTGTGTGAGACAGTCATTTGATGTAGACTAGGAATGTTTCGTATTGATCATTTGATCACTTGAAAATTACTTATAACCTAATAGTTTGTGTGAGAGAGCGATTGTCATCTTCTAAGGTTGTTCCAATGATTTAAATGAGAGTTCAAAACAAATAACCATTGTCTGGATATAGCACGGTATGGATACCAGTATGCAAACTATTGTAGTATGATTCAGGTCCGGGTACCAAGTTTGCATACCAGTATGCGAACGATTTTAACTGAAAAAGTTCGGGAACCCAGTTTTCGTTCCAGTATGCGAACGGTTTTAACTGTAAAAGTTCAGGAACCCAGTTTGCATACCAGTGTGCGAACGGTTTCACCTGAGTTAGGTCCGGAACGACAGTATGCATACCGGTTTGCGAACTGTCGGACATGACCAAAGTCCGAAACTTAAGTTTGCGTACCCGTTTTAAAACGGAGTTGGTTTAAGTTCTAAAATCGGTTAAGTATGATTTCATACTCATGAACAAATACATACATTTATATATTAAGGAATGCAATTTTTGCAAACCATGGCTAAATGTTCATGAATTGGTTATCTTTAATCAAATCCGATTTTGTTTCAATTGTGTCTTGTATACTTATATGACAATATAACAATTAAACAACTCTATGAGTAACACAATTAGGTTCATTTGATTATAATTTGATCTAGAAGTGTTAGATGAATGTGTCTAATACAAAAGTGTTCATATGGCTAATTTCGGTTGACTGTTATTGACCAACTTAATTAATATACACGTTTGGGTACGGTTACCCATATCTAAATGAAAGTATATTTCATTTGTGTATAACAAGCTAAGACCATCAAACGGTGGAGAGATATTTCTTTGGTTTTAAGAAAACCTAGCTTGAATCGTAAATCAGGTTTTTCATCTAATGGTGAATATTGATTGCTTCGTTTCAAAGCTATCAAACCTAATTTGAAGACTATATAAGGGAGAACTCTAGCAACTAGAAAACCTAATCCCCACACCTCCTATGTGATAGTAGTTGCGACCAGAGTCGATTCTCCCTTAACCTAGGTTTTTCCTGAAACCATTATAGGTTAACAACTTAAAGACTTCATTGGGATTCTGAAGCCAAATCCAACTATTTTCTCTGTATTTGCGTGTTCTGATCTTACTTGTTTTATTGTATTGAGTATTATATTCTCTAAGATTTGCTCGAGATTTATCTTCGATATGTAAGATATAAAAAGTAATTACAAAGCTCTTCTTCTCATTCTTTGTGATTCTACAATAACTTGTTCTACTACCATGTAGTTAAGTTATTGTGAGGTAATTGATATTTCTAAGCTGTTGTTCGGGAATATAAGACCGGATTATCAATTGGTTCCTGTTCCCCTTGATTTATCAAAAGACAGAACAAAAACTTCGTAGGTATTTCTATGGGAGACATATTTATCTATCAGAACATACTTTTTTGTGGGAGACAGATTTGTTTATAAAGTCTTAGACTTTGGGTCGTGGCAACTCTTAGTTGTGGGTGAGATCAGCTAAGGGAATCAAGTGCGTAAAGTCCTGCTGGGATTCAAAGGCGTAAGGAACGCGACTGTACCTTAATCGGTGTGAGACTTGGTTAGGGATCAACTACATCATAGTCAGAAGTTAACTTGTAGTAGGCTAGCATCTGTAGCGTCTTAATACAGTGTGGTGTTCAAATCTGGACTAGATCCCGGGTTTTTCTTTTTACATTTGCGGTTTCCGCGTTAACAAAACTTATGGTGTCTGTGTAATTTATTTTCCGCGTTATATTTGTTTATGTAATTGAAATATCACAGGTTGTGCGTAGTTCAATCAATTGGTAAATCCATCCTTTGGTTTTTGATTGACACTTGAACATTGGTCTTTGGTCCGTTCAAGTTATTTCTCATATCAATCAGGCTCACAGATCTCTATTTGTTCGATTGCACATTGTATCGAGAAATTGAGATATAACTCTTGGATATATTTTCTTGATTGAGTCTGAATTCCTAGTTGATTCTCTTGGAATTATATATGAGTTAGTCCATACAGATTGCCGAACGAAATATTGGGTATGGTTGTTAGACCCCCGCTTTTTGAAAATCAAAGAAATATATCTCTCCACCGTTAGATGGTCTTAGCTTTTACACACAAATGAAATATACCTTTATTTTGATATGGGTAATTGTACTCAAACCTGTATATTGAGTTGGCTCAACAATAGTTAACCGAAGTTATCCATATGAACACTTTTGTATTAACCACATTCATCTAACACTTCTAGATCAAATATGATGATCAATCAAACATGAAAGATAATCAAATGAATATAATTTGTGTTACTCATAGAGTTGTTCAATTGTTTATATTCTCATAGAGGTATACAAGACACAATTGAAGCAAAATCGGATTTGATTCATGATTGTACAAAGTATGTATTCAAGAATCAATTCATAAACATTAAGCCACGGTTTGCAAAGATTGCATTCCTTAATTTATAGATGTATTTGTTCATGAGTATGAAATCATACTAAACCGATTTTAGTACTTTAACCAATTAGTTTGCGAACGGGTACACAAACTTAAGTTCCGGACTTTGGTCTTGTCCGACAGTTCGCAAATGGGTATGCATACCTAGGCCTGTCAATGGTAGAATATCCGTCGGATATTTAGAAATCCGATATCCGACATGTTAAGCACTACCGGATATTCGATATCCGATAATATCCTAAAGGATATCAAAATCAGATATCGATTCCGATAGGCTAAGCTGTCGGATATCCGATAAATATCCGGTTATAACAAAAAAGCTTAAAAACCTTTGTAAAACATTTTCATAATTGACACTTATCGGATATTTATCCGACAATATCCGATAATATCCGATACTAGACTCGAAATTAGGATAAATTACAAATAAGTTCATATACTATCGGATATCGGATATTAACATTTCGGATGGGGTCTAATCCGTTTTGGATATGTTAAGGAAGAAATATCCGATAAAATATCCGATCTGATATCCGATATCCGATAAAACGGATAAAATCCTATAGGATCTCGAATACTCGGAAACGGATACCGGATATCGGACAAATATTGACAGGCCTATGCATACCATCGTCCCGGACCTAACTCAGGTAGAACCGTTCACATACTAGTATGCATACTTGGTTCCCGGACTTTAACAGTTACACCCGTTAGCATACTAGTATGCAAACTTGGTTTCCGGACCTAAATCATACTACAACAGTTTGCATACTGGTATGCATACTGTGTTATATCCAGACAAAGGTCAATTGTTCTAAACTCCCATTTCAATCATTGAAACATCATTAGAAGACGACAATAGTTGTCTCACATCAACTATTCGCTTATAAGGAATTTTAAAGTGATCGAATGATCAATACGAAACATTATGAGTCAACATCAAATGATTGTCTCACACAAATCATGTAAGATGTTTCAAGGCAATTTTCACATGATCGTCTTTCGACTCATTATTTAGTTTCTAACAAATAAATTGTTTCCAACTAAATTCATCAAGAATAATGATGAACGTTGCTAAAGCAAAAATCTTCTGACACATATTTCGAGAAATATATAACCGAGTTAAACTCAGCTCGAAATATCAAATGTGTATAATATGAATGTCTATATAGCTCTACGACTTAGTCTCAATAGGAGATAGAATAGAATATACTTCTGAGTGATAGATAAGTTTTAGTCTCCACATACCTTTTGTTGATGAAGTTCCTCCAAGCCCTCCTCAGTAGATTTTCGTCTTCAATCGATGAATGTCGTGAAGTCTAAAGCTCAACTACACATTATATCCTAATCCGAGACATAACTATAAGTAGACTAGAAATCAAGACTTATAGTTTTGATCACCTAAACTTGAAAAACAAGCTTGAGATATCAACGCTTGCGAGTTCGACCGAGCAATGATCTAACAATTATAATTTTCCTAATGTGTTAAATTTTTAAATATGATTTCTTTGTATTATATGTGCCATTAGGGTTCAATTAACAAATAATGTAACTTGTATAATAATCAATAAAATTAATCAAATGTATCCACCTAATTATATATCAATAATATATGCGTAGTTATATAAGTATTACGGGAAAAAAATGATAACAAACTCATTAGTATATTCAACGTGTGCATTAATAGTAATTTAATTTTAGAAAATGTATCGAATTGTGTAAAAGGAAACAAACAAAAGTGTGATATTTTATTGAAATATGTGAAAAGGTCATAAGAGTCAGGAAAACTTCATTTCTTGTTGTTTCTGGTGGAGTCGTCTAATCAGAGAGGAATGTATCCTAATTAGGTAAAATCTCTTATGACCGCTCTTTTAAAGACTTATGTGGGATCAAGAAGCTCTACGAGTACCGTTGGTGGGAAACAAGAACAGGTCCAATGACGTTTGGTACCACAATAGAAGTTAACGAAACACAAAATACTACAACTTAACATAATAGCATTCCATTTTTTTGCTGACTAATTCGCCCCCAACAAAACGTAGACTTTAGGTCGCACGTACATAACGATATGGGATCTATTTTTCAGGCACGATTGATTTGGGTTATTGGAGATCAGAGTTTTCCAATTTTCAGGCATCACTTCATTCATCTCAATCAATAGCTAGGACATGGATGGTTGATCTTTTTTTGATCGATAAAATAGATGGTTGTTGTAATGAAAGAGTATCGATTTGGTCGGTAAGTTTGTGAGAAAGGGTTTCCATTAAAAGAGTTTTAATTAGGCTCGTGATGGAAAACTCCTGATGGTCCTTCAAGGTTCTGATCAGAATTTACATCGTTTCTGTGGTGCTCATTTGTTGAATGACTACTTAGGATTTCCATTCACGTAGGTTCAGCAAAAGTAAGTTTGTGTTGCAGCCGACTAACTATATGGTATAAGAAAGTTTAAAATTAATTAGTTATGATGATTCATGTCAATCTAAAAAACAGTATCTTGTGTAACTGATTTGAAATCTCAATTCGTGAGACTTCAATAGGATGTTGTTTCAATTAGTTTTACTTCTTCTTCAAACAGTAGAATCCCTAATGCAAACCAGAAACAATATCCATTAGTTATTAATTTTCGTTAATCTGGCCATTATAAATAGTCGCAGATATGCCATACACCTTTCAATCGGCGCAAATATGGTGTTATTAAGTTAAGAGCCTGTCGGCGTTTACTCGGCTTAAACGGACGTGAGCCCCATGTAGTTCATGTGTCACACATCCATCAAATAAGAAACGCAAAAACTGTATTATTAAGTTAAGAGTCGTTCGGCTCGGGGTCGCACATTATTTTGAGTGTCGTTAATCAACCTCACCGGGGTCGCATATTCGGTGCTACTTTTTGCTAGGAATATTATTGACATTTCGCAAATGAGTCGCACATGTGACGCGTATTCAGTGGTGTTTTGTAAGATAAAAAATAAATATGTCGGTGGACAAAACCCTTGATTTTGGTTGGTTGGCCTATCCAAACGCGACATCAGTGCGAAATTTTTTGGGATACATCCGGAATTTTCTAATTAGATTATATCCGGCTCGGGCATGTTTGAAAGGTCATGGTATGTTTGTGTAATTATTTGCAAGCCATGGTATTGGAAATAAATATAACTCCGGATGTGCCTTCCAAACATAATTTAACCAACAAGATAATTGCAGTGTTATTAGCTTTCGATTGATTTGATTAACTAACGATTGTTGAAATTTTCATCGCACCTTGTTTGTTTATTCTTGAGAATCTTCTCTTATGATATAAGATTTACTCAAACTAGATCGAAGTATTGATGAGATCTTTAGAACTGTTGTTAGATCTAAATACATCTTGTGATAATCCATTGTAAATAGACTCTGTTCTGTGTGTGATTGATCACAAGAGATTCAGGTGGTGTTGTGTAGGTTATTATTGAAGATTAAATAAGATTTGAAGACAAAGAATATTTCTTATTAGTTCTCATATCTTTGTGCGTACACAAACTTTGATCGGCTGGAATCCAACTAGAATCGATTTATCTTTGATACATTTGATTGATTAGTTGTGCGAGATAGGCATTCTCTTCTTTGAAATCTATATTGATTGAGTGTGAATTTATCTTGACTATTTTGGTAGTTATTGTATAGATTGATCTAACCAGACAAAGGAGTTTATTAGATTAAACATAAGAGCCTTTGTCAACAACTCATCATAATCTTATACCAAGATTGATTAAATTGGTTACCAAACAAATTCTTTCTTTGTTGTTTGGAATACGATCCAAAGTACTTGCTATTCACGTGTGTTACTCTAGAAGTCGAAGGCGTAGAGATACTGAGGGAACTAAGTATCTAGGGGTAATCTGCTTGGTCTCAACTATACGAAGTTGGTATTAAATTTTGTATAACAGCTTAATTCTTAGAGTATTCAAAATTGGACTAGGTACCGGGTTTTTTTTGCGTTTGCGGTTTCCTCATTAACAAAATATTGTTGTGTCTTTTACTTTACTTCCACATTATAATTGTTTTATATTATAATAAATTAAATGCACTTGTGCGTTAATACTAATCACTTAATATTGATCATATAGTAAATCGATTTCGGACCGTAACTATTATCAAGTGAATATCAAGTTGTCATATTGTCTCGACGTTGTCCATAAACGATCACACTTGGTATCATACTTATAGGTTGAAATAAAAAGATTGCGGTGTATTTGGGTACCCTCGTCTTTTCACTTTATTTCGTCAATAATAGCAAATATAAGGAATATTCTTACCTGGATTCATGTGTGCTGGCTTTGAAGGTGGATATACTTTGCTCTTCCGAACTTTAACTGCCGGAGTAGGTGTTTCACTTATGCCATCAGTGGAAACCTTTGGTTGAGAAGAATTACTAGCCTTGACAAATTTACCTCGTTGCTAATACTTGGAGAGCATTTATTCCCTTATAACCTAATCCTCGTGTATCACGCTGATTTTTACTTTCTCCTAGCATAGTGGTTAATTTGTTTGAACTAGTGTTGAAATTTTTCAAGTCCTTTTCCAACATCTTGATTTTATGAGGAGCAGTAGCTAAATCAGCCCCAAGGTGTTTTTCTTTGTCTTCAAAACTAATTTGTTGAGAGTTAATCCTTGCTTCATATGCTGCAAGTTTCTCTTGCAATAAAAAGTATTTTTGATAAAGATTATCACATTCAAGTGACTTATTACGTAGGTCTTCCTCGGAATATTTGAGGATCAATTCGTTAGAGCGATTCAAAAAAAAAAGACATGCGTAAGTTCTTCTAAATTTCTTGTTTGCTCGACAGAGATGGGTCAGAAAAGGAGTCACACAAGGAGTCGTCAACTTTTCAACCGATTCCAACAACTTAACATACTATGAGTTTTCCTTATCAACGTCTCTATCAATATCTGAGTCACCTTCATCTGAAAGTTCATCCAACAATTCTTGTAGGCGTGTTTCCCAGTTATCAACAGTTTATACATCCATAGGATGTTTAGATATTGATCTAGATGTGACAGTTTCCTCAGGTGTTGGATCCAAACTTTGATCAATATCAACTTATGATACTTTTTTCGAGATTTCACGCATGTTCATATAGTCAGACCACTTTAAACAAAGACTTGTTAGGTATTAACATGTTTGCCTTCTCTGATACTAATTGAAAACACCGGGGTTACCAAAATACACCACCAACTTTTTTGTAGGCAATTTGTATGTACAAATTCAACACAAGTCCGAGAGTAAAAACTCAGTCAAGGAAAGTATCTAGAGTTATATCTCTATCTCTCTTGTGATTAGAACATTTACAGAATTGAATCCTTGAACCTAATCTCAAAGAGAGTTCTTGGACGGTACCAAAGAACAATATCCAAGAATCAATCAAGTCTTATCCAATGGATAAGGTTAGACCTATCTACTGTGATTGATCAATGCACAACCTGTGATATTTCAATTATAAAGATAAACAATATAATGCGGAAAAATAAATAACACAGACACCGGAAATTTTGTTAACGAGGAAACCAAAAATGCATAAAAAACCCGGGACCTAGTCTAGATTGAACACCAAACTGCATTAAGCTGCTATAGACACTAGCCTACTACCAATTAACTTCCGTATGGAATGTAGTTGAGCCTGAACTCAGTCTCCCACTGATTTAGGTACAATCGTGTTCCTTACGCCTCTTGAACCCCAGCAGGACTCCGCACAATTGATTCCATTAGATGACATCACACCAACTAAGAGTTGCTTCAACTCAATTGAAGACTTTAAACCAAATCTGCCTCCCACAGATTAAGCCTATATAATTGATTTCCTGATTTACGATCGAAACGGATGATCAGATCAAATGTAAGATCCAAGTTATGGAAATTAATAGTAACTTGACAAAATTCTGGCTATCCTCAAAATTCGGACTTATGCAACCCGAAATGCAGCCTAGATTATTATTCACCTCACAAGTATAAAACTTGTAGAATTACAAAGTTGAGACGAAGAGAACTTTGTGATTTCTATATATCTTGTTCAAGTGATAAATCAACAATCGAACAAGATCAGGATACTCAAGTTATCAAGATAAAAGATAAATGGACCCTGGCTTTACGAATCCCAATGAAGTCTTTGATAGTCTCTAAAACTTAAAAGGGTTTCTGGAGAGGACGATTCTAGATAGAACTAGGACACACCAAAAAGTAGTATCAGGATTCAAATATCCCAGTTGCCAATAGTTCCCCTTATATAGACTTCAAATCATAGGTTGTTTTAGGTTTAAGCTAAGATAGCATTGGAACCAAGAAAACAATATCCACCGTTAGATGAAAGCTTTGAATCTTATTCACATAAACAAGATATACACCCTGGTTAGGTAAACGTACCTGAACTGTGTATAAATGCTATGTCCAACATGGTTAGCTGAAACTAGCCGGTTTGAACTTAAAAGCTTAACAGTCATTTCCATGAACACAAAGACATTGATCTTGAGTCTCATGTGATCAAATAAGTCTGTTGTATTATAGAGAATTTATCAAATGCAAATTATCTCAGAGAAATAATTTAATCGCAATTGAATCATAATCGACTTAGTTTGTAAATGCACAAAGTACAAATACTTGAGTAGTTTGTGAATCGGCTGAGTCAAGGTACGCAGACCGATTTACAAACTTATAAGCAAAACCAAGTTCCAACGTTGAAAAAACTTTTTCAGTTCACGTACCGGTTGCAAACTTAGGTGCAACCAAGGTAGTCAGTATCGGTTGTATAGGCCGATATTACAGGTTTTTATCGGATATCGTAAAATACCTGTACGATATCGAAAATATCGGCGATACAAAGACGGAATGATATTATCGGCTGTACAGGGCGTTATAGACCAATATATATGTTTTACTTGTACACCGATAATATTGGTTTCGTGAATAAATTTTTCATCGACATGCATCTAGTCTTTACAGACAAGTACAATGTCAATTGGAGAAGGTAAAAAGCCCTAATATATTTATTATATAAAATGAATGACTATATGGTGGGATATAAGAAGGAAATCATATTTCGATTGCAAGGCAGAGAAATATAAAATATAAATATGAAGGATAATAAAAAAGATTTACCGGCACAATGGCAACAATCACAACGTTGGCTAATAAACCACCTTGTATTTTGGAAATTTGAGATATATGTATGATTCTTATTACTTTTTATTATGGTTTTCTAATTATTTGACATTCTATATTAAATAATGTATCACCGATAAAAACCGATATTATCTTTTGTATAGGTGTATCGGACCCAGCCGATACGATACCGATACGCGATATTAACTACCTTGGGTTCAACACTAAGTTCCGGAGTTGACAGAACTATTTCAGCTCACATACCGGTTTGCAAACTTAAGACCATCACCGGTTCCGGAGTTCACAGAACCTTTTCAGTTCAGTACCAGTTTGGATACTAAACTGGTTCTAGAACATAGAACTGTATTGATTCGCATACCGGTTTGAGTACTTTAACCCGGTTCCCTTACCACATTTCCCGAATGGATCGTATACGAAAATACATACCTATCCGGATCATGAAACAAACATATTTTCCCATGATGTGCATACAAATATGCGTATCACACAAATCTGAAAGTTGATATGTTGATGCTCCGCTACGTGTACGAGTACATGTAATACGGCTTCAGAAATATAACAGTTTTATCAGTTTGTAAGACTGATAACACTGTCTTGTATTCCGAATATAATAGTTTTATATTTCTCTAAATGAATTCGAAAAATTCCCGAATAACATCAATGACGCATATCATTGTTTCAGGCTATTTTCGAATGATAAACTTGAATGGTGATTTGGTTCCGAACAATAATTTGTTCTCCACCGAAATTGATCAAGTATGAACAAATGTTCAATAAGCTTAATCAATATATATCGAGATATTCGAAAACTATATAATTAGTTCTCGACTCGAAATTCTTGTCTATGCAAGCTAATCTAATTAGTTATGCGACAATTGTCTCAAGGATAGAAAGGTGAATATAACTTGAGAAATAGGTGGTTAAGTCTTCACTTAACTTTTGTTGATGAAGTTCTCTAAAAGCTTCGGATGATCTTCGTCTTCAAACGGTAGACCATAAATGATGATTGGTTCGTTTCTCAACTACCTCTATCCTAGACCGAGACTTAACTAATTGTAGTTTAGAAATCAAGATATAGTTTTGACAACTAAATTTGAAACAAGCTTGATATAGCAACACTTGTAAGTGCAACGCGAGCAATGCTCTAACAATTCCACTTATGATCGATCACGCACATAACAGAGTCTGTTAACAATGGATGATCACACGTTCTCTTCAGATCTAAAAATAGTTCTGAAGATCCCGTCAGTACTTTGATCTAGTTTGAGTGATCTTATGTCAGAAGAGAAGTATCTCAAGAATAATCAAACTAGGTGCAATCAAAGTTTCAACAACATTAGTCAATCAAATCTATAATCGAAAACTATAATAACAATGCAATTATCTAGTTTCCCACCAATGGTACTTTCTAGAGCTTCTTGATCCCACAAAATCCTTCAAACGAGCGGATGTAAGAGATTTCTCCTAATTAGGGTGCTTTCCTCTCTGGTATAGTACTACAAATAATACTAGTAGTCGGCTCCACCAGAAACAACAAAAAGGTAAAGTTTGCCTGGCTAAGGATAGTTTGCAAGAATAAAAAACTTCACTATTTATAGACCAAGGTTGTTTGGACAATAAGGAAATTCCAAAACCGAAAGATTCTCAAGATATGCAATAAAGTACCTAATTTCGGTTTTCATATTTTCAACTAATATCCAACCTGTAAATCTGAAATCTCTCTTTAGAAAATATATAATAATAGTTTAGCACTTAATTAATATAGTTTTTCTAGAGATATGTTTTGATTGCTGGAAAATCAAAAACATATAATTCAAAAATTTTAATTAAAAGATTCTCTGATATTTCTGTTTGGGATCACCTTGAGTATCAAGGGATATCTTGAACAATCAATGATAAGAATTATGTCGACATCTAGAACTTTCCTATCTATCAAACCCTAATTCCAAACTCACACAAAACTCTAAAGTAATATGTGAATATTGAAAATCGGTTTTGCTCTTGGGACCAGTTATACCGTGACTCCCAACATAGGCTAGGATCGGTTTTACTATGACTCCCAATATAGGTAGGGATCGGTTCTACCATGACTACCAATAAAAGTTAGGATCTATCTACCAAGTATTCCAAGATAAGTAGGGATCAATTCTACCTTGACTTTGAACATAGGTTAAGGTCGGTTCTACCTAAATTCCGTCTTTATGTTCGAATTGGTCATCCAATAGATCTTCATAGAAAACCGGACCAAAACACCTATTGATTTCCTTTTGATTATGAAACAAGTTCGTATATCTACTTTCTTAAACCAATGTAATAAAACATAGTTTCCTAGGATGAAGTCACACCTATATCCAATGTACAATAAAGTAACAAGTTACATAGATTATGTCGATGACGCGTTTACGAAGCTCAAAAGATAAAAGTTATACTTCGTAATTCAATATACTTCCTTGACACTTTGATCATACTAATATGACCACGTCTAACACTAGAGCATCATATATATAACCTCGCATGTTATGTTTTCAATCTTAAACGACTTGAAAGAAAAGATAGGAATGAAAATAAGTCAAGTTTGTATTACTAACCTCAAGTGGAAGGATGATGTCTTCGTTGTAGTCGTTATGTATTCTCGTTCTTCGGGTCTTCGGAGTAATACATGTATGTCTCAACATTTCTAGACTTTCTAGTATAACGTAAATGAAGTTTTCTTTAGTAAGCTTAATCAAACGACTCTAATTGAGTTTTGATATTAAAATATGACAACCAGACTTGACATACCAACGCTTGGTGGATTCAACCGAGCAATGATCTAACATAATAAAGATTTATTTTCGAAAATAGCAAATATCAATTGTGTTCCAACTATTAAACCAATGTATCTCATAGATGACAACTAATATTAGCTAGCACACGTCAATGTACTTACTAATATGGTAACCAGAGATATACGAACCTCTGAAATATGGTAAACATATATTTCACAGAGACCCTTCTTCCTTAAAATAAGAAGGGAGAAATAAAGGGAAAGCTCTGTATAATACCTTTATGAATACGATTATTGGATCATCACAAGTAATGGTTAGGAGAAGTACTGCTGAACCCATGTTGCCAAATGACACAACGATTAAAGTCATAATAGCTATGCATGTACAAGAGTAGTTTTAAGGAAATTTTTGCAAATGGTTATCACTTGGAAACTCATTGTGGAGAATACATATACATGACCTCTAGTGAATGTGGATGGAAAAGAATCCTAGAGAAACTAATGAGTCACTCTAATGAATTGTACATAATTTATTGAATCTCATGTTGAAGTTGTTACCAACAATGAATTGTTGGCGAGTGACTTATACAATCTTTGGCACGGTCGAATAGGTACCCATTTCGTGATATGATGATCAATGTTATAAAAAACTCTTTCGGACATCCCTTGGTGCGAAGAAAAGAGAAAATGGGACAAAAGATTATTACAGTACAGAGTAACAATGTGATTTCTAAAGTAACCGATGCACAACTTTTCCTTCTAAAATAAGAGAAGTGCAACCTTCCTCTCCCAAAGAAATTGAAGCGCACCCTTTGTCCCATTTTTCTTTATTTTCCTTGTCGAAGGCGCACTAATAATTTTGCAAAGCTAGTTCTTTAGCAAAGACATAATCGAGACCATCCTATGCAAAAGATACTAGAACACCGCTTCCACGGTGGAGTGGGCCGACCGAAGAAATACAAAATAAATATTCATTTTCCCCGGTACACATATACTACCTTTGTTTTAGGAAAAGTGATATTTTCACTTCTTCATTTTTTTCTAAAAATAACCAAATTGAAAAAGTGAAAGTTTCACTTTTCCTGAAACCGAGGGAAATTGAAAGGATAAAAGTATCTATTTTTCTGAAACGGCACGAAGGTATCACTTTTTTTGAAACGACGTGAAAGTATCTCTTTTTCGATGCATAAATCAAAATATGGCTGCAAAATATGTATGCACCTTTTGTGATAAATATGCATTCAATTTTCAAAAAGAGTGTACAAAGTGAAAGTATCAGTTTTTATGAAACAAAAGTAGTACATTATTTTATTAGTTGCAACGAAAAATCAGTTAATGCATAACCAAAATATGGATGCATAATATGTTATGAATCCTTTGCGGTGGTTTGCATAGTAACTATGTATTCAAATTTCGAAAATTATGCCTAAAATAACAAAAACCTCTTAATTTTTTCGTAGAAACTTTAAATTTAATATTGTTGTTTGTACTCGTTGGGTACCTCTCTTTAAAAGCTTTCCAACGAGATAAAATTTGTAAAATTCCAAGGCACGGATAGTTTGCTTGCCAATTATACCCCTGAAAAAATAAGGTACATTAAGAGTTATAGTTGTGTCAAGTGAAAAAGTAACCATGGACACCAAAATTTTCCAATCTTTTTTATCAAATTACACATTTTTGTGAGGCTTCATTTAAAAAAAAAGTGGCCATAAAAGGGACTCCCTCCCTTCGGACCCTCCGGTCGGTCGTCCCAATCAAACAAAATGTTCCAAATTTAAAAAAAAAATACAAGGTGATATATATTTGTGGACTTATACATCCAGAATACAAACTATTCAAGTATTTTATGGTTCTGGTTGATTTTCCTACCCATTGGTCACACATTGCGCTATTGTCCACAAGAAATATTGCATTCACAAAGCTCTTGGAAAAAATTATACGATTAAGGGGTCACCACCCTTATCATCCAATCAAGTCAATCCGTTGTATTGTCGTCCACAAGAAATATTGCATTTGCAAAGATCTTAGCATAAATTATATGATTAAGGAGATCTTAGCATAAATTATATGATTAAGGGCTCACCACCCTGATCATCCAATCAAGTCTATCAAGCTTGATAATGATAGAGAGTTTACATCAAAAAGATTTGATGATTATTGCATATATAGTGGAATTGATGTAGAGCATCCCGTACCCCATATACACACTCAAAATGATCTCGCAGAAGTTAGCATCAAAAGGTTATTGATTATAGCTAGGGAATTGGATATGTGTTCCAACCTGCCTATTACTACCTAGGGGTACACCATATTGCAAGCAACATTGCTTTTTCATTTAAGACCCCACTGCTAGCCAACCATTTTCTGTGTACCAGTTGGTAGCTCTATATGAGCCTGACATTTCATGTCTATACATATTTGGTTGTGCCGTATGCATGCCTATTACGCCCACATGACGTACTAAGGTGGGTCCTCAAAGACGAATATGCATTTATGTTGGATATGAATTATCTGCTACTTAGAAACTTTGACAGGTGATCAATTTACCGCTAGATTTTCTTATTGTCACTTTAATGAGACAACTTTCTCGTTATTAGGGAGAGGTACGGAAAATGATTTCCTAATTAAGAAAACGACATGAATCTTGATGTATTCCTATGTTATCTCATCTTGATCCCTGCACTCCATAATGTGAAAGTGAGGTGAAAAGAATTATCGGTCTTCAAAATGTGTTTATGACTTGAACTAGAACGTGGAGATTGCGGAATACTAATGCACGAGTTTGTATATGTCCAAAAGATACTCATGCAATTCAATATGGACAAAGTGCACCCTGTTAGCACTCTCATAGTTGGTCGAACTTTAGATGTACATAAAGATTCATTTCGTTTAAAGGAAGATGGTGAAGATGTATTGAGAGATGAATATCCCTATATAAGTGCAATAGGAGGTTTAGTGTACTTAATACACTATACTTGACCAGATATCTGGTTCTCATTGAACTTATTAGCTAGATATAACTCAGTGCCGAAGCAATGTCATTGGAACGGTGTAAGGAATATCTTTATATACCTAAAAGGAACCTTTCACATGAGTTTATTTTATCCCTATAAAGACGAAAGTAAAACTTTTAACGTAATTGCAACTCCTTACACTAAAACCCAAAATACTGTTTTGGTGATGCTGGGGAAACTCTCAGACCCACATAAAACTCAAACTGGTCATGTGTTCACTATTGGGAATACATCAATATCCTTGAGATCGACCAGCCAAACCCTTGTGGCTACTTCCAGGAACCACTCTCCTATGTGAGGCGGTTAGTGAATGCATATGGTTAAGGTCTATCATTACCAAGGTAGTTAATATCGCGTATCGGTCTCGTATCGTCCGGGTCTGATACACATATACAAAAGATAATATCGGTTTTTATCGGTGATACACCATTTAATATAGAATGTCAAATAATTATAAAACCATCATAAAAAAATAATAAGAATCATACACATATCTCAAATTTCCAAAATACAAGGTGGTTTATTAGCCAAAGTTGTGATTGTTGTCCCATTATGCCGGTAAATCTTTTTTATTAACCTCCATATTTATCTTTTATATTTCTCTGCCTTGCAATCGAAATATGGTTTCCATCTTATATCCCACCATATAGTCATTGATTTTATATTATAAATATATTAGGGATTTTTACCTTCTCCAATTGACATTGTACCTGTCTGTAAGGACTAGATGCATGTTGATGAAAAATTTATTCACGAAACTGATATTATCGGTGTACAAGTAAAACCGATGTATCGGTCTATACCGCCCTGTACAGCAGATAATATCATTCCGTCTTTGTATCGCCTATATTTTCGATATCGTATAGGTATTTTCCGATATCCGATAAAAACCTGTAATGTCGGCCTGTACAACCGATACTGACTACCTTGATCATTACACATATTTGAGGGACATGCGGTTTGAGTTCTACCTCTGAAAAGCCAATTTGTATTTACGAATATATCGCAACTTACATCGAACAGATGAAGCAAGGATATAACAAGGGTGATAATACAAAACATGTATCACTGAAGTTCTTTTACGATCAACAACAACAAAGTCCTCTAAACATTCAAGTCAGTAAAGTAAAGTCTGATGAAAATGTGGTGGACTAGCTTATTTACTAAGTCATTACTTAAGTCCACATTTGAAAAACTTGTGCGAAGTATGGGATTAAAGAGATTGTACGAACTGCCGTGATTGCATGTTAAAGATATACATGACTAAAAGAATTGTTTGAAGCTTGTGATTGTATCCGTAAGACTAAAGGATTTGTCTAAACTCCCATGACTGCTTTGGGCTAAAGAAACTGTCCTACATCATGGGATGCATTATGTTGAAAGTCTTTTTCCTCCATCGAGGTTATTTCTACCATAGGGTTTTATCAATCGACAAGGTTTTTAATGACACAATATACCATAAATGCAAGTATCGATTTTTAATGACACAATATACCATAAATGCAAGTAACAGGGAGATATCGACATGAAGGAGAGCATCAAATAATAAGATGATTGACATCAAGGCTGTTGAACTCTTTTCCGAGGTTACTTTTTCACACAGAATATTGCTACTCGGTAATGTTTCATGAAGGAGAGCATCATAACTTATTGGTTGAGGTTATTCTTCGCCTATTAACTGTTCGGGCCTTTTTGTCAAATATTTATCCCGACACAATTCTACAAAGGAGAAAAGTCTTAACAATCGACGCCATTCCAGAAGTGAAACAAGAGCCGGTGAATGGAAGTGAGATTCCTTCTTCTCTTTACATATTGTTGTCTCTACAACAATATCTCCTCTTTCCAAATAATTAAATCACAATTTAACTTCTACGAAGTTATAACAATCCTAATTGTACTTTATCATTTCAAAACATAAAACCTCTCCAACGATCCCCAAATCAGGAAGAGTTTTATTCTCACCAGTCTTTGCAAAATACCCTAAACCATGCCCAAGAACAGCAACAATGAAAATACTGAACAACTTCAAGTGGGAGGTTGTTTCAGTAAAAAGGGTGTCCACGACTCCATGGTCCATAGACGAACCTTTTCGTTATAATAGTACGACGGAATCGACATAAAATGCGCCGTACAAAAGTCCATAGCTCAACAAATAAGCATAGACTAGCTTTCAGAGCCTGCTTTGTTGTTCTTTAGCCCATGTAGGCGGGATGATTCTGTGATCTTCACTGTGTTCTTCCTCTTCCTTACTGCTATCATCTTCGTTTAAAACATCCTTCGCAAATGCATTAGGATTTGCTTTGATACAGTCTTGTAAAGCAATAAATGGATTGACACAATCCGAGCCCTGCAGAAGAACAACAGATACTAATTACTACAAAATTTAGATTAACAAAGTCGTTTCAGTACAACACCAACCAGAAGTTTATGGGTCTCAATATCAGCATCCAGAAGTCATCAGACTCATCACAGGATGACTGTCTAATGAAGTGCATTTCTAAAGGCCCAAGTAACGTGTCTCTACAAAACCTACAATACCTCATATATAACCAAAAACAATTACGCCGATCCTTTTCTAGAAACAATTAAGGAACACAACATGTTTGGTAATAACACAAACACAAATGTTTTTACTACCAACTCCAACGATATCAAATATGGAACATGAATCCAATTAGGAGTTCATCCAGATATACAAAATGCATCAGGAATATACAGATAGTTTAATAATCTTTACCTTTTCTTCAGCGGTGCTTTTCAAGAAACAGAGAAAGGCCTCCGAGAATGAGGTCCCACAAGGACCACTCCGCAGTTCAGCCACACAAGGGCATTCCAGTGCTTTCTGTGCCTTTGCCTCTAAAGACTGAGAAAAATAAGTCAACATAAGGTCAAGAGATGAAATAGAAATGTGTACTTTTACTACAAAGCAAAATTAAATCAAAATGGGACATTGACTCTATAGTGCTTACAGACCTCATTCTCATCGTCGCCAAAAGCCGTTGCTTCTGTAACAAGACAGTAATGAGAAGGTTAAACTTTATAAACAACATCAATTTCAAACAAAAAAGAGTAGTGAAGAATCCATTGTGTTGTACTTAGAAGAAACTATCTGATTGGATAATAAAGAAAGCAGTTTATACTAACGACTATTTAACTGATTGGTAAAGAAAGCATCTTGTCCTCATTCAAATACACGAGCCCACTTCAGTGGAACATGATACATCGTTTTACAAAGATGTGTTTCACAGACAAATGTCAGGCAACAACATCATGGAGTTGAAATACCATATTGGACTCCACTGATCTCGATATTTCATTTATTAAGAAAGCAGAACCAGGGTCCAGGAATTTGGAAAAACATGTAAAATAGCTTCTTTAATTGTAAAAATTACCAAATTTTCTTGCATAATTGAACAGATATAGGGCCAGATAAGACCTGCACACTTCATCATAGACATATGTGTTTACCTTAAAATGCAGTTGAAACTTGTGCCTCATAGTGGTATACCCAGACCAGGTTCTAAATTCTAGAAACCCAACTAATTGCTATTGTTGTTTCCCAACTTTCTCTTACTCCGCAACTTTGAAAAAGTTGTCATATCAAACCTATGTTACTTCTCTTTTGATATACAGTCTACAGACTTCTGTTACTGATTCCATTCGAGATTGCTAGGAGTTGTAGAGTACTTTGTCTATCCCTCATTTATTGCACAATTGATCTTTGAGTGCAGGCATATGCCATTCTAAAGTAAAAGAAAGATATTTCCACACCCTTTGTTCCACATACCATCTACTGTAATATCTAGACTACTTGAGTATCAAGGAACAGACCGATGTTTACAATGAAGGAAAAGAAAGATATTCCCACACCCTTTGTTCCACATACTATCTACTGTAAGATCACTTTCTTCTCTACAGAGTTTTATCTTCGATAACTCTCATTAATCACTAGTCTAAGAGAACTATGGTCTGCCGCATTGAATCAGCTAGTCTTTCTAGGAATTACATGCTGATAATAAAATGAGGTTTGGTCATCTACATCATTCTCTAAACAAAATCAGCTATTAGTTCCTATTTATCTCCGAAATCCTTTCAGTGGTGCGCAACAGAACAACTTAAACAGCTTATCAATCAGAAGTTTTACAAACAAAAGATTAGAAACAAGGTATTCCAATATCTAGGTTTCACTATTCTCCTTTATCATCTTATAAGGGCATACGCATCCCTAATACTTCCTCTCAAAATCACAGATTTTTCTCTGGCAAAAGATAAAATCAATAAATAAGAGAATTTAGAGAGAAAATAATCACTAACCTGCAATTAAATCTTCAAGACTTGATGAACCATTACTGCTCTCAGTATTTTCTTCTGGTTTGCTCTGATTCACATCAGATTCATTACTCTGAACTTGACCCATTATAACTAACAAAGATCAGTACATAACCAATTTAAGAATTCTCAGTAAGAATTTCAAAAATCTAGGGCAAAAAAATTATTCAACTGTGCAGTATGGAGCAAACCCAGCGGTGGTGCTTTTTAACTGAAAGAAAATTGAAAAGTCTGTATAAAGCGGATGGATGGGTGCCCTTATCAAAACACTCGCGTATTATTTACAGACGAATTTTGCACATTCCCGTATTTTTGTTATTGCAGAAGTATAAACGTTATCTTTACCTACCCAAAATCCAGAGGAAGAAGGAAACCAGTGACTTAAAATGGCAGCCTCACTCTGCAATTTATCTCTCTCCTCGCCAGTAATGGTAAGGGTAAAAATGAAATTATCATATTTTACACTTGTTATTTGTTTGATCTGATTGGATATACTGTTATTTTGGGTTGAATTGATGTATGAATTTTATGAAATTGTAGCTGAAGAAATCGAACCCAGTGAGAGTAAAAGTATCGTCATTTTCGAATTCGTCATTGTTGAGAAGGAGAGATTATAGAGGTTTTCAGGTGAAAGCTTTCTTCTTAAATCCAATGGATGAACCCCTTATTAAAGAAGCTCTTAAGGTAAAGTAAACCCTATCTTCTTTTACTAGTTTTTTTAGGTAATTAGTGGATTATTTGACTTCATAAGAAATGATAGAGCTATGATTAAAGTAGAATCCTTTGATAAATTATCTTAATGTAGAAGTCATTTCTGAGAAACAAAATGGAGTGCTTGAGAATCTGAGGAAGTGGTAGGAGGTATTGAACTCCATTTATGTACATAATGAACTTAGATTACCCTATTCAGTGGACACATGCCACGCAAACTCCGAAGAAATCCATAACACGATAGTGAATGAAAAAGTTGACAGGTTCTGTATTTTGTGGCACTTGGATTAAAGATAGGTCATCTCATATTGGTTTTCCGGAACTGCAATAGAACTTGTTGTCCCATGTTTTTATGTTTGGTTAGAGATAAGACACAAAGATAATTGGGAGGAGAGGAAGGAAGGATCTATAAAGTGAAGGGCAAAGAGAACGAAGAAGCTTGGATGATGATGTGACAAGTATTTAAAAGAGAAGTAAAAGCTATTTTGGCCGCTGATTGACTTTTGTCTATCAACTTAATTTCCCTCATTCAACTGAGGTAGCATTTAGCTCCTGCGCCCCTGCATTACTACCCTACCAAGTACCAACCATTATCATTGGTTAATACAACCCACAGACATTACGTTTATCCAGTGAGTTTCTTACTTAACTGCATAATCTGGTTATTAGTTCAGTTGTAGTCTCTGAGTTGTGCATTATTTCGTATTGTACCGTCTTTTGGAAAGAAATTTGGTAAGATTAGTGAAATTATCTTGAGGATAAAGTCTCTAATCTTGTACTCCCTCCGTCCCACTAATAAGTGACCTAGTTACTTTTAGATTTTGTCCCACCATTAAGTGACCTATATCACTAAACAAGGTGATATTTCTAAAATTATCCTTTTAATTAATTATAAGAAATATGCATAATTTGATAGTCATGTTTATATTCGTTACGTAGGTGTTTTAAAATGTTTTTCCATGGTACAAAGTTTGCGAACATTCGTGGTGTAGTTTGAGAGATAAATCATTTCAAAATTTCACTATTTATTATCCATAGGGGTATACTTGTAAAAAGTGCTTAAAAATACTTTTCCCCTTACTTGCCTTAAAAATTGTGCAAACTTGAACTAGGTCACTGGGACGGAGGGAGTATTAAGAATTTTCTTTTGTATTTCCATTATGTGTGTGTGTGCAAGTTAGTATTGTTCCTACGTAGGATGAACCGATCTGATATTTCTTTTTATCGGATTGGCTCTTCAAAGGTTTTCAAAAATGCCATAATGCTTTGTAAGCTTTCATCTTCATACATTACTCAGACTAGACATATCTGCTAGTGCAATTAATACACACTTGAATGGCCTCAATCATTTGTTTAACCCTTTTCCTATTGAATTATGTATGAACCAGTTTGTTCTGCGCCTAGAAAATAATAGGATAAATGGATAAGTGCCTGCAGCCACCATGAAATATAAGTGACAAATTTTTTTTCCACTGCTCTTATTGTTCTATACTTTCACGACACTAGAGCTCTAAGTGTGAAGTGCTCTTATTCTTAGAAGAACCAAGTGTTTGGTTAAGTGAAACATTAGCATGTATGTTCTTTTCTGTTATTCTTTTTTTAACTCTGAAAATTAATCTTTATACTTGTAATTCCTATAGGAACCTGTTGCGTTCATGGGAGGGATGTTTGCAGGTCTATTAAGGCTTGATTTGAACGAAGATCCACTTAAAGAATGGGTTACAAGGACAGTGGAAGCAACAGGGATGACTGAGGAAGAAATTGATTCAGAAGGGTCAAAATCAGATGAAGAAGCTCCTCAAGAGATTGTTATTGAATGATGCTGGCATCTCTGTGAGTTATTCGCTTGGAATGTTATGTAAATACAATATATATAGATGTAACCCCAGTAAAACCCATTTGGATGGGATGAATATTTGTTTTTTGCCATCAAGATATGTATAAGCTTAGTTTTGTTGCGGTTTTGAGCATGAATGTTTGTTCTTAATACTCTCTTTCCCTTCATCTCCTTGATCAACATCAACAAGAAGCTTCATGGGTAAATGAATGAATGATGTAAGAGGTTTTTAGCACTACCCTTGTGCTTATTGAGTGATGCTCTTCAGCTAGTGGTTGAATGCAGCGCAACATCTCTCATTTATTCTTGCGAGAGATTGTTTTCTTTCTAATCCAGGTTTGCACTTGTAATATTGGCCAATAATTTTAACTTCAATGAAGTTATCACCAGCAGCAAGTTTGATCATAACTATGAATTAATCTTCAGCAATTATGTCCGCTGGTCTAGATCCTGAGCAAAGTCTAAAAATCTATACACACCATGTTGGTGTCCATGTTATTCAGTTATTGTGTGGCCTTTCAGACGTTAACGAGCCTGTTTGGATGCGCATTCAGAAGTTACATTTTTATTTCTACAAGTGGGTACACATCCAGAAGTAATTTTTTGGCATCTAAATGTTAAAAAACAAGAATTTAGTGTAGGTGTAAAATATCAGAACTATTTCTAGAGGCAAAAAAGTCGACTATTTGTGAAGCACAATATCTCCGTTCCTGACTTCTGCTTCTAGTATCCAAACCCGCTAGAAATCAGTTTGGATATAGAATCTCAAAATCACCTCTAAACGCAAAAAAGAATAACCTTTTGAGAAATAAAATCATTTTGGTTCCAACTTCCAATATCCAAACACATTAAATTGCCATTTATAAGAAGTCAACAAGGTCAAAATAAAGTCAACAATTTTCTTTCCTCTTGTAGATTAGGTTTTACAAAAACGGACTTGTATTAATGAAGCAATCTTTGTGATTAATTCCCATCTTTGGGTTTTGGGGAGAGGGGGTATAAAACTAAACACTGCATTGAACTCCGTTTAAAAAGTACCGTTATTTTATACTAAAAAAGAAGAAGCAGTAGAAGAAGATTCAATCTGTTGAATCTATTCTACCCCCTCCTCTCTCTTTTAACTTTTCGCTTAATTTTTTTTTTGAAATCTTTTCTATAAACCTTTTTCTCTCTACTCTTGGAGGTATCGTCGCCATGGATCTAGATCTCTGGATTACTAAAGTTAAAGAAGGCCAACATTTAATGGAAGATGAGCTTCAACTTCTATGTGAATTCGTAAGCCCTCCCCCCCCTTTTTTATTTTATTTTCTGGGTTTTAATGGGTTAGGGTTTATTGATATTGTCCTGAATTTGCTTTAGGGTTTCTTAGTTTGCAAGATTTCGTGACTGGGTATTCTCATCATTGGTTTTTTCTGTAAGCTTTTTACGTGTGAAGAAATTGATGGTTTTTTATTTGGATTCTTTGGGTTTATATTAAACCCTAAAAATTCAATTACTTTTGGGTACTTTCAATGAAGTTGAACAACAAAAAGTTGTTTCTTGTTATGTTACCAGATACAAATTTGGGTACTTTCAATGAAGCGTTTCTTGATGTTAAGTATTTCACATTGTTAAGTTGCGTACTATTATACCTGGGTTCTCAAAAGAATCCAATTTTGCTACTCAACTTCTTGTAGAGAAGAATTAAGTGTAATTTATCCATCTTGTGGTCTTGTTTAGTACATAGTCCAGTTAATGGAATCTAGTACAAGGCAGTGATGTTAATGAACACATTGGTTTATTTCTTTAACAGCATGTTGGGATTTAGGAGCTGTATGCTTGTATGTGTACCCATTTTTTTCATTCTCTTATATTGGCTTGTGTGTATTGAACAGGTCAAAGAGATACTTATTGAGGAATCAAATGTTCAGCCAGTACATAGTCCAGTCACTGTTTGTGGTGATATCCATGGCCAGTTTCATGATCTAATGAAACTATTCCAAACAGGAGGTCATGTGCCCGAAACAAATTATATATTTATGGTAAAATTTATACTTGTTCTTTGAATACTTTACATTTATAGAATATAGCATATGCTCATTATTGCAAATATAAAGTCTGCTTAAATCCCTGTCAGGGTGACTTTGTGGATCGCGGGTACAACAGTCTTGAAGTTTTTACAATTCTTCTACTTCTTAAAGCAAGGTATACTCAGTCACACACACTTTTACCTTCAGAGTGAAGCACTGAAGCTCATATATATGGGTTTAAATTGTTAAAAAATTGATCTTCTTGTGGTGGTGTTTCTTCCATTTACCAGATACCCTGCTCATATAACTTTATTGCGTGGAAACCATGAAAGCAGACAGCTTACTCAGGTATGCTTCTATTAGGCATTAAGGTGATTTAGAGACAATTGGACTTATCAGTTAGGAATATGGATAATTTATTCGATATATTGTTCTGTTAGGATGTTCTATTGAGGGTTTGTGTGCTACCATTTTCAAATCTCACTGGTTGGCTCAAGTCGGATGTTTTTTTTTTCTACTTCTAGATATTGTCTAACATCCAGAACAATATTTTTATATAAAAGGGTTTCTAAGAATAATCAATTAATTATTGGGAATTTTGGTGATCTGTAACGTAGTTTTGATATTGATTATCCATTCAGATGGCGTGTTCTGCTTGTAATATGCCATTTGAGTGTATATTACTTTAAGTATCAAATACTAAGTACATATGTTTCTAGTTTGAACATCTTACCTCCATGAAAACACTATAAGACGCTTTTCTGTTGACTGTGAATCTTCGGGGTTTTGTCTTAACCCATTCTTTTCATGCGCAAACTTATACGTATCCATGTTACTAACTTTTGTAACTGCCAATCAACGTACTAAGCCATGCGTGAGGATTTCACGGTCAAATTAAAAAGCCTGCATGTATCTCCACCGCATGATTCTGTTGGCGTTACTTGAAATATGTTTTAGGTGTTAATTAGAAGAAAATAAATGATCTATACCTATCGGTTAGGAGAATCTGACCTTATTGCAACTATTCTTCCCCAAAAGTGTGTACCTCAATATAATTGGTAATATAGGATCTGGGAGATTTAATTATAATAGGACATTTAAGCATAATAGGACATGATAGGATCTGGGAGATTCACATTATAGCATAATGTGATACATTGGTACATCTAACAAACCAAAATTCTCGACATCTCTAGGACATTACATTGAGGCCTTTATGTATCTAAATTGCATTGTTTAATATGAAATGCTTCTGTCGAATCATTCAAGTAAGGAATACCATGGGTATTAGAATATCTCATGATCGGCAGACATGTATCTGGTTGAGCTACAAGCCTACAACTCCTAACATAATACCTTTTCTGAACTTTGTCAGGTATATGGTTTTTATGATGAGTGCCAGAGGAAGTATGGAAATGCCAATGCATGGCGGTACTGCACAGATGTTTTCGACTACCTTACACTTTCAGCAATTATAGATGGAACGGTATTGCCTTTTTCTCTCTATCTCTACAGGACTCCATGTTGAACTGTGTCTATATTAACTTGTTTGTGTTTTCCTTTTGTATGTATTAGGTGCTATGCGTCCATGGTGGTCTTTCTCCTGATGTTCGAACAGTTGATCAGGTTAATCCTTTGTTGGCTTTGGTTATGTTGTGTTCTATTTGATTAAGACATCAGTTCCTTGCGAGTTTCCTTTCTGTTCTATTCCTCCGTGTATACATCTCTTTTTTATATTCTATTCTTACTGCTCTAAAAATCAATGGTTTTTCCTATTCAATCTGTTTATGAAAAATAGATGAGAGTGATAGAGCGAAATTGTGAAATTCCTCATGAAGGGCCATTCTGTGATCTTATGTGGAGTGACCCTGAAGAGATTGAAACATGGGCAGTTAGTCCGAGGGGTGCAGGTTGGCTTTTTGGATCTCGAGTGACAACTGAGGTAAATAACAACACCTTCTCTCTACCCCTACATATAAACAACTTTTTCAACTTCTAATTCAAGTTTAATTGTGATAATAAATATTTGCGTAGAATTATCTGCTGAAATAGCAAACTATTCCATTTTATGCAGTTCAATCACATAAACAATCTGGATCTGGTTTGCCGGGCACACCAGCTTGTACAAGAAGGTCTCAAGTATATGTTTCAAGATAAAGGCCTTGTAACCGTAAGTTGCAAGTTTTTTATTAATAAATTAGTTGATGGTTGATGGTTGCTGATTGGTTCTTGCAGAGTTAGACTCGAACTTCTTGTTTCTATAGTGGCTCAACTGAGAGTTCTTTTATGGCCATTGCAGGTGTGGTCGGCGCCAAATTATTGTTATCGATGTGGAAATGTGGCTTCTATATTGAGCTTCAATGAGAATATGGTATAACCTGGAACCTTTTTCCTAAATGATCTAATTAACAATAGGAAACCAAATCACTTAGCTTTCGCATGCTCAAACAACCCCTTTTCTATAATACATGTTGCTCATGCAAAATTAGACATGAATTGTAAGCCACAACGTCTAGAACATGAATTGTAAGCCACTGGGTCTAGAAGAAACTTGTGCTTAAAGACTTGTTGAGTTGATGAATATGAAAGTTCAGATAAGATGGTTCTGTAAGGTGGTTTGTTGTACGGTTCACATGATGGAATGCACCATTGCTTTTGATTAAGTAACTAAGTCGGCAAATACGTTTAATGTACAGTTGACCAGTACTTGGAATTGACTGTTTTTCGTTTGAGCGTATATGTGATTGATATGACTAGTTTTAAAGCTTATTTTTGCTGTCTTGTTGAGTTTCATGCTCAAACAACCCCTTTTCCATAATACATGTTGCTTATGCAAAAACTAGACATGAATTGTAAGCTACAACGTCTAGAACATGAATTGTAAGCACTGCGTCTAGAAGAAACTTGTGCCTTTAGACTTGTTGAGTTGATGAATATGATTGTAAGGTGGTTTGTTGTTCGGTTCACATGATGGAATGCGCCATTGCTTTTGATTAAGTAAATAACTCGGCAAATACACTTAATGTACAGTACTTGGAATTGACTGTGATTTGTTTGAGCATATATGTGTTGAGTTTTATGCGCAATAATGCATGCAAAAAAAGAATCATCTCTATCCTTTAATGAGATTTTTTTTCCTTCTTTCTTGATGATTGCAGGAGAGAGAAGTCAAATTCTTTACAGAGACTGAAGAGAACAACCAAATGAGAGGTCCCAGGACAACTGTTCCTTATTTTTTATGAGTGATGCAAGTGTATCTACTTTGTCCCTTGTAAAATTGTTTCAGGAGTTAGGTGATTCGTTATTGTCATTGAAAAGAAAGGAAATAGCTAAACGTTGTAATAACGAGGAAGCCTTCAATAGACACAACATTTGCAGAAATATATCTCTCCTGTTTTGCTAGCAAGATTCTTTGGAGTTTATCTGGTCTTTGGCAGCAGCTTTTGATATTTGTGCAATGTATATTATAGCCGAGTTAACTTGTTATCATCACCTTAGCTAACATTGTTTCTTCCATCACCTATCTGACAGTGTATTCAGACAAGTTTCGGAAAAATTCGAGAATCTGTGATAATTTTAAGCAAATAGGACCCAGAGCTTTCTGCACAGTTGGTACTTCAAATTTATATCCCTGACTCGACTTATCAAACTTGATATTGCTAATGCTTTAGGCATGGAACACAATTTATAACTGTAGTGGATTGCTCCAATTTTGGGTGCTTGTTTTAATACTAATTCATAGTGGTAGGCTTTGGGATAGGGTATATAAATGATCCCCGGCAACGGCGCCAAAAACTTGGTGGGCCTTGAAAGGGTATAGAAATAAGCGTGATAAAACGGGGGCCTACAGTAATACCGCAAGTGCACGGTCGTCAGTTGTAGCTCGTGCAAGTACGGGTCGATCCACAGAGATCGGGTGTGTTTTGGAGTGTTTAGCTATTTTGGGTTCTAAATTGCTATTGGGCTTCTAATTGTGCTTTGGGCTTAGTGGGTTTGTAACAATGAAATGGTTTTGGGCTCAGTGGGCTTTTGGATTGACTGTGAACTTATGGGCTTTTGGTCTTTTGAATTGCACTGGGCCTTGGGGTAACAGTGAACTGGGCCTTAGCTTTTCCCTTGGGCTTTGATTAAGTCCACAGTGGACTGGACCTTTGATTTTTGGAATGAGCTGAGCTTTGGGCTCAGTTGGATTGGCCTTTGCTTGGCTGCAGGAAGCAGCAGCAACAACAGCAGCAACAGCACAATGCTGCACACAGCAGCAGCAGCTTGGCAGGGGCAACACAGAGAGGGCAACAGCAACAGCAGCTGCAGCAGAAGTGGCAGAGAAGGCAATGCAGCAGCTGTACACAGGGCCAAGAAAAGAAAGCAGTACTGCAGCACAAGGCAATGCAAGTAGCAGCAAGAACAGCTGCAGCAGTGCAAAGAAAGAAGACTGCAGCACAAAAGAAACAGCAACAGCAACTGCAGCAGAACAAGCCAAAGGAAAACAACACAGTGGCAAAGACCTAAGCCACAGAGCAGTGCAAGCAAAAACTAAACAGCAGGGCAGTGAACTAAAGAAGCAAAAGAGTAGCAGGGCAGTGGAAGCAAAGATGGCAGTGAAGCAAAGATAATGCAATAAAGAAGATGGCTAACAAATAAACAAAAGGAAACACAAACAGGGCAACACATGGCAAAAGCAAAGAACAAAACAAGATGAACCAAGGCCTAAGGCCAAGGGCAAGGATGTGGTGAAGCTGAAATGAAGCAAGGCTAGGCAGAAAACAGGCAATCACAAATAGAATGGGAAGAAAACTAGCTTGCTATGAGCACTAGTTTCTCCCAATGCACAATCAGCACATTGCATACAAGCATACACAGGGAATGGCAAGAAATCAGCTTGCTTTAAGCACTGATTTCTTCCATTACACAATCAGTTCATTGCTTCAAATGTATCTAGCCTAACATTCCTTCAAATGACAGTGAATTAAACATGACACAACAATGAGGATAAACATATAAACAAACATGAACATAACTAACTGAACTAACAATGAACTAAACCTAAACAGGACATTAGCAGGATATTGCACATTAACAAGAAACAAACAGGAAATTGAAACTTAACACATTAACATTAACAGTGAATAACATAAGCAAGAAATTAACAGTGACAAAGCAAGAAATTAACAGTGAATAACATAAGCACATAAGCACATTTAACAGTGAAACATGAATATTTAACAGGACATGAAAGTCCTGGATGTTGGCTACTCCAAGCATAAAGTTTCTCACACTACACCCATTCTCTATTTATAGCTCACAAACACAATTCCCCTAAATTATACAATTAGGGTTTATAGAAAAATCCCCAAATTCCAACAGTGAAATTAACTCACCTAATCTTCAAATTGACGTCGACCCATCCTTTCTCTGACTCTCCTGATGTTATCCACGCCTCCAATTGCAACTCTATTTCACCTAATTTGTCAATTTCACCTCTAGGGTTCCTGACATGGGAGAGGCGTGAAATTGAGTGATTAGGAGGACATAGGGTTGGTGAAAGGGGAAATAATGATGTGGGTTAGGGTTGTTGTGGAGAGTTGGTGGTGCGGCAGGGAAGGAGGTGGTTCTGCAGAGAGGGGGGTGATGGTGGTAGATGGGTTCGATAGAATGGGAGAAGGGGGTTGTTTGGTTAGGTGGTAGGGCTCGGGTGATAGGGTGTTAGTCGGGCGTATCGAGTTTGATGTTCTGCGTCGCTGAGTCACTGGATGCGAAGCTGGTAGGTGAATCGGACGGTGATGTGAAGTGAAGCTTGTAGCGACCGTCAGATTTTTTTGATACAACGAAGTTAACGGCTCTAGATGGGGTTAGGTGTTGTAGTGTAAGGCGGAGATATCAAACGTTGATGAACAGCAAGGGAGCGACCGTTGGATTCAACTACCATCTAATCTGAAGGCTTGGAATTTCAGCGCTGTGGTGCTCGGCAGAGACTTCAGATTTTGATGCTCTATGAAGGAGCGACCGTCGGATGCTTCTGAGAACTGATCTGATGGCTGAGAACGGAGGCGCTTTTGTGTGTAGAAAATGAGGTTGTGCGCACCATTCTTCGCGGCTTCCTTGCGTAATTTCTCCCGGCTTTTCACTACTTTTCTGCTCTTTTCGCTCCGCGACTCATCCGAACTTTATTTATTACCTAAAAATGCAAAATTAATTAATAAAAATATTTATTCTTGAAAACAATGAAAATACAGAATATGGGATAAAATGTAGAATTAATGCACAAAAGATGAGTTAAATGCCAACAAAAAGGGATAAATATATACAATATTTGGCACTCATCAAATACCCCCAAACCTGAATTTTACTTGTCCTCAAGTAAAACAAAACTAAGGAAATCCTAACTATACCACTGTCGCTGGTCTCTCGAATGCATTTAGCGTATGCACTAAGCCTTTTAAACCACTAAGTGTCCCTAGTGGACGAGTTGAAGTCTCGTGAAGGTTTACCAGAGGTGTGCCTACAAAACCTAAGGACAAAATATGCTCAGATTCCATCAAACGTGACATGTGCAAAACAGTTAAGCTCACAGCAAAATGGAGATGTCAATCTAGCTATCGAAGGCACAATCCTAGCACTGATAACAAAAAAAGACATGTGATAAGAGTGTAAAGTGTATCTACACATGTGTAAAGAAAGATTGAAGTTATGACTACTAATCACCAAGAGATAGTTTCTCAGGCTAAGAACTGAGGTCGAAATCTAGCTAGCTGTCCGGACTTTACGAGAATTGTGAATGAGTTGGAGGTATTTCACAATTACTCGCGTTGTACATCAATGGCATACACCCTTCCTTGCTTATTACAACGAAACAACAAAAATGACTATTTACATGACTCTTATTTACATTGACTATTCTCTTTTTATTTTTGGAACAAGAGATGATGGAATTGATAAATACTTGATTTTTTTTTTTTTTTTTTTGATTTTTTTTTTCTCTTTTTTTCTTTTTTTTTTTTTTTCTTTTGTATTCGTTTTTTTTTTTTTTTTTTTTTTTTTTTTTTTTTTTTTTTTTTTGTTTTTTTTTTTTTTTTTTTAGAAGGAAACACTTTTGATACATATACAAAAGGAAACAAAAATTACATGACACTTTGCAAGAGGTAGCCCTTTTTGATGCACCCAGTTAAATTCGATGGTTGTCTTTCTTAATGTAACCTCCACCTTCTATCCCAACCAACCAAAGAACAAGCTAGTCAAGTTTCGTTCAGTATTCTAAAGTGATTGGCAATCGTAACTTCCTATCCAACACCTTGAAGATCGAGGCCATACATGTATTGGTAGATCGTGCGCGTGCAAATTTCTTATCACTATGTGAATTGTGCTAGAATCAGGGTGCCTAAATATCTAGACTAAGACTCCTAATAAAAATACATATTTGCACATGAGTCAACATTTCAAGGTAAATGAGCTCCATTTTTATGATTTTTTTTCAATTTTTTAATTTTTTTTTTGAATTTTTGATTTTTCAATTTTTTGGAATTTTTCAATTTTTTCAAAAAGAAGGAGTTCGTTTTCAATTATAGCATATTATCGTGGCATCTACTCTATACCCCCAAACCTAAACTAAACATTGTCCTCAATGTTTCAAAATATGGAAAGGATTAAAATGCAACATATGGAAAGGGACATGCTGAGTAGAGTAAAAGGAGAGAGAATACCCGATTTCGGTGAAAGCAGAATTAAAACTCCGTTATTCAAGGCAAAAATCCAACATATTTCAGCCGAGATCATATTGGATTAGAAAAATATATACAAAAGGAACAAAAGGATTTTTAAAATTTTTATCTACTGGATTATATACAAAAATATTCACCATACACTAACAATCTAAAGAGTTGAGGATCAACCCAAAAGACGAAGTGTAGACATTTCAACAGCTTCACACAATAATAATAGGAAAGAAATGCAAGTGAAACTGTGAAACAAAATGAGCTACCCCCAAACCTGGATTTTACAGAAGATATAGTTTTGAAAACAAAATCGCGCAGTTTCGGGGGTTCATTATGCAAAAGGTCTAGCTCGAAATGAACTGTGCTAGGGACGGGCAAACATGCTAATTCCAACTGTGGTTCCTCAAATGTATTATATTTGGAAGCAAAATAGTCCAAGAGGACTTGGGAAGCACACAGTTCCAAACCTAGGTTAGGCATTTTCAGAAAAATTGGTTTTACAATATTGGTACAAACCAAATCTAGGTTGGGTGGAAGGCCAACAAATTGTGACTTAGGTAGAAGAATAGGCATATTATCAATCAAATCAAAATCTTCTAACTCATCTACACATGTCACATCATGCTCATTATCATCAATCACATTGGCAAGATTACAATCAGAATTATCAACATCATCAACAGATTTATTCTCGTGTATCGGCACATCAGGGGAAACATCACATGGAATACTAGAAGAAATATCATGCATTAAGGTCGGGGCAGAGAAGCCTAATGTATTTGAACTCAAAGGTTCCACAACATTTTCAGTATAGACATGTTCTTCTAAAATAACATCATAATCATCATCATCATCATGATAGGCATTTTGCAATCTAGGATAATTTTCAATCCTAAGGTCGGAGCTATTACAAGAATAAAACTCTAATTCATGGGGATGACTCATATCATGTGGTGTTGTTCCTGTTTCCCTAACGGATTCCCATTGATGGGTTTTCTCTGCAATCTCGGCTAAAAAATTCCATGCATCATCCACAGATTTATCAATAAACTCACCATTACACATAGATTCAACCATGGTTCGAGATTTAAAGTCTAGTCCCTCATAGAGGATGACGACAAGTCTCCACTTCTCAATTCCATGGTGCGGACATTCACTCAACAAATCATTAAAACGTTCAAAATAGTGAAAAACAGTTTCCTCATCCAATTGGACAAAACAATTGATATTTTGACGAATAGCGATGGTCCTATGGTGTGGAAAAAATTTTTGGAAAAATTGATTAGTGAGTTGGTCCCAAGTGTTGATTGATTGTGGTCTCAAACCGTAAAACCATGTTTTGGCCCTTTCCTTTAAAGAAAATGTAAACAAACGCAATTTCAGAGAGTCTTCGGACAAATGATCAGGTTGCATAGTCCGACAAATTTGTTCAAACTCTCTTACATGAGTATAGGGGTTCTCAGAATCGAACCCTCGAAATATAGGAAGTATTTGTATCATGCTTGCATTTATTTTAAAAGGGTTATTGGTTTGAGGTAAGACAATACATGATAATGGAATTTGTATTGATGGATACATGTATTCATGGAGAGCACGAGGTTGGTCCATTTTGAAATGACACAAAGCCCACTATTTGGTTTTTAATGGGTTTTCAAAAAAACTTGGTTTTTTATGGGAAAATTTTGAAAAGAAAATTTGGTTAAAAATGGGAGCAAAGAAAAAAAAATTTTGGTTTTTTTTTTTTTTTTTTTTTTTTTTAAATAATAAAAAGAAGAAAATAAAATTTGGTTTTTGAAATGGGAGCAAGCCCACTGTGCAAGCCTCTGATGAAATGAAGGTTGCGGCCTACGAAAATCCAAGTTTTAATTTTGAAAATTTAATTTGGCCCAGTTGGTTAAGGCCCGACGTTTTTAAAACTTTGGTTTCGAGGTCCACTCTTGAGTGGAAGCAAGTCCACAATCAGTTATAAGCTCAGCTGGGTTTAAACCCAGAGTCCAAAATACAAGTCTAATGGAAGAATTTAAACAAGCCCACACAAAATAAATACAAGCCCACAAATTAAACAAACAAGCCCAAAAATAATTAATTACAAACCCAAAATAGAAAAATAAAAAGCCCAAAAAATTGGGTTAATTATTACAAGCCCACAATTAAAGAAATTTGGAAGCCCACAGGTTGGGTTCTCTTAATGGAATGGGTTTAGGCTTACCTTTTTAGCACAGCCCAGCTGCTCTGATATTGTTGCAAAAACCCAGTTGGGCTTTGGTTCTTTTCCTTGGTGGCGTCCCAGCAGAGGAAAAACAGGTTCAGAATCAGCAGGTCCAACAGCAAATGAAATGAAGCAGATGCAGATGCAAATGCTATGAAATGAAATACAAAATAGCTAAAGAAAAACACAGATAAAACACAACACCAATCCCCGGCAACGGCGCCAAAAACTTGGTGGGCCTTGAAAGGGTATAGAAATAAGCGTGATAAAACGGGGGCCTACAGTAATACCGCAAGTGCACGGTCGTCAGTTGTAGCTCGTGCAAGTACGGGTCGATCCACAGAGATCGGGTGTGTTTTGGAGTGTTTAGCTATTTTGGGTTCTAAATTGCTATTGGGCTTCTAATTGTGCTTTGGGCTTAGTGGGTTTGTAACAATGAAATGGTTTTGGGCTCAGTGGGCTTTTGGATTGACTGTGAACTTATGGGCTTTTGGTCTTTTGAATTGCACTGGGCCTTGGGGTAACAGTGAACTGGGCCTTAGCTTTTCCCTTGGGCTTTGATTAAGTCCACAGTGGACTGGACCTTTGATTTTTGGAATGAGCTGAGCTTTGGGCTCAGTTGGATTGGCCTTTGCTTGGCTGCAGGAAGCAGCAGCAACAACAACAGCAACAGCACAAGTGCTGCACAGCAGCAGCAGCAGCTTGGCAGGGGCAACACAGAGAGGGCAACAGCAACAGCAGCTGCAGCAGAAGTGGCAGAGAAGGCAATGCAGCAGCTGTACACAGGGCCAAGAAAAGAAAGCAGTACTGCAGCACAAGGCAATGCAAGTAGCAGCAAGAACAGCTGCAGCAGTGCAAAGAAAGAAGACTGCAGCACAAAAGAAACAGCAACAGCAACTGCAGCAGAACAAGCCAAAGGAAAACAACACAGTGGCAAAGACCTAAGCCACAGAGCAGTGCAAGCAAAAACTAAACAGCAGGGCAGTGAACTAAAGAAGCAAAAGAGTAGCAGGGCAGTGGAAGCAAAGATGGCAGTGAAGCAAAGATAATGCAATAAAGAAGATGGCTAACAAAATAAACAAAAGGAAACACAAACAGGGCAACACATGGCAAAAGCAAAGAACAAAACAAGATGAACCAAGGCCTAAGGCCAAGGGCAAGGATGTGGTGAAGCTGAAATGAAGCAAGGCTAGGCAGAAAACAGGCAATCACAAATAGAATGGGAAGAAAACTAGCTTGCTATGAGCACTAGTTTCTCCCAATGCACAATCAGCACATTGCATACAAGCATACACAGGGAATGGCAAGAAAATCAGCTTGCTTTAAGCACTGATTTCTTCCATTACACAATCAGTTCATTGCTTCAAATGTATCTAGCCTAACATTCCTTCAAATGACAGTGAATTAAACATGACACAACAATGAGGATAAACATATAAACAAACATGAACATAACTAACTGAACTAACAATGAACTAAACCTAAACAGGACATTAGCAGGATATTGCACATTAACAAGAAACAAACAGGAAATTGAAACTTAACACATTAACATTAACAGTGAATAACATAAGCAAGAAATTAACAGTGACAAAGCAAGAAATTAACAGTGAATAACATAAGCACATAAGCACATTTAACAGTGAAACATGAATATTTAACAGGACATGAAAGTCCTGGATGTTGGCTACTCCAAGCATAAAGTTTCTCACACTACACCCATTCTCTATTTATAGCTCACAAACACAATTCCCCTAAATTATACAATTAGGGTTTATAGAAAAATCCTCAAATTCCAACAGTGAAATTAACTCACCTAATCTTCAAATTGACGTCGACCCATCCTTTCTCTGACTCTCCTGATGTTATCCACGCCTCCAATTGCAACTCTATTTCACCTAATTTGTCAATTTCACCTCTAGGGTTCCTGACATGGGAGAGGCGTGAAATTGAGTGATTAGGAGGACATAGAGTTGGTGAAAGGGGAAATAATGATGTGGGTTAGGGTTGTTGTGGAGAGTTGGTGGTGCGGCAGGGAAGGAGGTGGTTCTGCAGAGAAGGGGGTGATGGTGGTAGATGGGTTCGATAGAATGGGAGAAAGGGGTTGTTTGGTTAGGTGGTAGGGCTCGGGTGATAGGGTGTTAGTCGGGCGTATCGAGTTTGATGTTCTGCGTCGCTGAGTCACTGGATGCGAAGCTGGTAGGTGAATCGTACGGTGATGTGAAGTGAAGCTTGTAGCGACCGTCAGATTTTTTTGATACAACGAAGTTAACGGCTCTAGATGGGGTTAGGTGTTGTAGTGTAAGGCGGAGATATCAAACGTTGATGAACAGCAAGGGAGCGACCGTTGGATTCAACTACCATCTAATCTGAAGGCTTGGAATTTCAGCGCTGTGGTGCTCGGCAGAGACTTCAGATTTTGATGCTCTATGAAGGAGCGACCGTCGGATGCTTCTGAGAACTGATCTGATGGCTGAGAACGGAGGCGCTTTTGTGTGTAGAAAATGAGGTTGTGCGCACCATTCTTCGCGGCTTCCTTGCGTAATTTCTCCCGGCTTTTCACTACTTTTCTGCTCTTTTCGCTCCGCGACTCATCCGAACTTTATTTATTACCTAAAAATGCAAAATTAATTAATAAAAATATTTATTCTTGAAAACAATGAAAATACAGAATATGGGATAAAATGTAGAATTAATGCACAAAAGATGAGTTAAATGCCAGCAAAAAGGGATAAATATATACAATATTTGGCACTCATCACATAGCTTTTGTGCCTGCAAATGTAATTGATAAGTGTCACGGATGCCACTTCTGTGTTGTATCTTTAAAAAAGTTAAATAATTCTGATCTATCTGAGGTTATTTGATCTCTTAAAATCAATATAAGCAGTAAAAGACAGCATCGCCTCTTGTGACATCAGAAAGCATGTCTTAGTAAACAATGTGCATGCAAATTGCCATTTAGAGTTCTTTACATTCTTACCAGACAATTTGCAATATATATTGGGTGTTCCTTTTACCTCCCGAAAATACTAACGGGACCCTTTTATCCATATACCCATTGCACTAATATTTCTGCCCATCAAAAACATTTATTTTTTTGTACCCGTATTAAACCTAGCAATTTTAAGGGCCACTCAAAAGGAATTAGGGGCTAACAATTTATACCCAGCCAAGGACACTAGTTAAGGAATATCCTATAGGACATTGAAGTTACCTAATTGCCCTTCAAGTAAAAAGAAAATAAAAACCAAATCAAAAACATTTCAACCCATTTCAACTATTCTTTTTCTGCTCTTCCCCTTCTCTCCCGATTGTGGAGGAAATTTTTTTTTTCCCTCGTTCTTCAATTCAACTCATCGTCGTCGTGAATCGTAAAATCGAAACATCGTCGATTCTTTTTTTCAACGATGTCTACAAAAGATAAACGCAAAGGAGCTCGAACGAAAAACGTAGTTCGCGGTGTGGATCCACATATTGGAATTCTAGCAAGAAATAAAGAAATTGTTGCTGAAAATGACGAAGAAGACGAAGCCGTGGATGTAGTTGGTGGTGGAGAATCTGATAGTCAAACACTCCGACAACTTCAAATGACCCTAGTTAGGTAAGAGTCTATCATTTTTTGGGTTTATTTCGCTATAATTTGACGAATCGAGATTATTTTTTTAGGATTTTCGGTTGTTTACCCAGATTCGGTAGATATTCATGCTACATTACTTCCGAATGTAGTCGTGTTCTTCGTTTCTGAAGAACATAGTCTATATTCAGTAGATGTATTTATAGTTTAACTTCAGAATATTGTTTCTCATATCTCCCTCTGTACAAAATGTATATAATCGGTAGTTTAAAGTTTTTTTTGACTTCCGATTATATTGATGTAGAGACACAGTAATAGGTAGTACACTTACTACTGAGTATATTTATTTTGAAAAATTCTCAAAATTGTGATTTAGGCAAAATCCCATTTTGGGGCCAGAAAATATTCGGAGGATAATAATGTTCTATACTTCCGATTGTAAAATGTTGAAACTGAAATAGTTTTGGGCCGGTATATATTCGGTAAAAAATATTATTAATGACTTCTGATTATATAGGCTGAAAAATTCAGAGTTTCCTGAACTCCAATTGATGAGTATTCGGTAGCAAACAAATTTTCTTATCTCCCGAATGTTATGTATTCGAAAACAAAATATTTCCTTTTATTTCCGGTTGTCTACATTCGGGTTTGTGTATTTTTGCTTCCGATTGTATAGTTTGTAAGCGTTCCTTATTTTGTTGTTTAGGCAAAGTCGAGCTAAGCAACCCCCTAAAACAGGCGACTTAGGGCCTCGTCGATAAGGGAGTAAGAAAGTGTCAGCTAGTGCTAGGAGAGAAAGGAGTGCCAAGGTAAATTCAAGTGATCAACAAGGTGTAGAACCAATTGCTCCACAAGGCAGTCAACAAGGTGTAGAACCAAGTGCTCAACAAGCCAGTCAACAAGGTAATGAACCAACTACTCCACAAGGAAGTGAACAAGGTGGTGTAGAACAAAGTGCTCCACAAGTTACATCCCAACAAGAAATTGAACCAATTGATCCAGTGCCAACAATACAAGAAGAAGGACAACCAAGTGGTACCAAAAAAGCCAAAAAAGGAGAAAAAGGTGGAAAGAAGATTGTTAAGAAAGCATCACATCTTGTCCCTGAGCACTTGAAGATGAAGAATATTCCAGCAGGAAAAATCCTTGCTATTTGGATACAAAGACTCCTGGGACAAAGACATATACGAAACTGAGGTAATGATAATTGTATTCTTTTTATTAACGTATTCTATATGTGTTCTATCGTAATAGTTGTATTAAGGGGTTTTGTATTTACTTTAAACATTTTTCGTGTGTTTAATAGTATCATCAAGATGCGGTTCGTCTACTCAAATCCACCGCCGCACCAACAAAAATGCTTGAATGGCCTTTATCTGGTGAATGTGAAAGGTTTAAGACTATTATAGCCAACTCGGGGTTAGCTGCTTATACCGAGAATTCAATGTTGGAACATGATCGTGTGGATATATCGGCGTTCTTGGAGAGAATGTATCCTGAGACCGACACCTTTCATATGTCGTTTGGGGAGATGGCGATTACCCCGGATGATGTTCTGCAGATTCTTAACCTCCCTGACCAAGGAACATCTGTGAAGTTGAATTACACAAAGCAGTTATCTTGAGAACAACTTTGTGCTCTAACTAAAAAGTGCTTAGGTTGGGATGAAGAGAATCAAGATAAGAGTTCATGAGGCATGCAAGTTACAAAACTAGACATATCAACACTACTATTTTGATGAATAAGTTCTGAGGCACCTTGGAAAAAGAACAAAAAGGAACATTAACTGATGAGCAAGTGGATCACGCGGACACCACATATCTCCTTTCTGTATTGGGATGTGTCATTTTCTCCAATACTTCTAGCAACCGGATAAACGCCAACCTTCTACAACTTTTGGATCCTCTCCATGAAGTCGGTGACTACTCTTGGGGCACGACATGCCTATCATTATTTATGGAAGAGTTGAGAAATGCGTCGAGGCGGGGAACTAGCCAAGTTGTCGGGAACGTGGCTCTATTGCAGGTTTTTTTTAACTCTATAAGTCAATCTATAGTTATTCGATAGACAATACATACGATGCATATTCTGAACTCCAAATGATGCATAATCGGTAGGAATTACACATTTTGAACTACCGAATGTAGTTTATTTGGAAACACATTACTTACTTTCTCTTCCGATTATTTAGAATCGGAACATAGTCTTGGGAAATTACTACCGATTATGTAGGCCAAAAAACTATAGTTTACTGAACTCCAAATGATGCATATTCACTAGTGGAAAATGAGGTTTTCTTGACCGACATCCCCGACCCTCGATGGCAGTCAATAAAGCATGGACCGGTCAAGACTGTCTCAGATTTAAAAAAATAACCCGGAGAGTTAAAAACGGTCATTGAATGAAAAAATTTATTACTATTTTATTCCATGTTTAACGACCCGCTCTGTGACCGGTCAACCTAGCTTTTTCTATGGATCAATTTTCTAGGCAATCCTTCTCCACATATTTCCTCCGGTCATGATTTTCTAAAGATGGAGTGCTCATGTTGATCTAGGGCTGCGATTAAACATCCCCTTGCTCCGTTAAAACCAAGAGAAACTTATCTTTTCCATTACTTTTCTTCTCACACCTTCACAACCGAACTCAGCTCTCTCTCTCTCTCGTTTTATTCTTCTTCTTATTTCACAGATCTCTCTTGTTCTCTTTTTTCATAAATCTTACAAACTGTAAGAGTAAAAGCTCCTCATAAAGGAACAAAATCATTTGATCTTAACTCCCCATCCATGATCTGATAAGAGCAAAGAAAATCCCTAGAACCACTAGTAAACCAAATCGTTCTACTCATGTAGCATATTTGTATTCGAGGTCTTCTTCTTCTTTGAAGGTAAATAATAAACAAACCCCATAATGTATTCTACCATTTTCTGATATTTACATGGTCGATGATACTTGCATCTAATAGCTTGAAATTTCAATGTTTTGTAGTGAGCAACATATTTCAATGGGTCGGGTAGTGATGAGAATAGAGTTGATATTATTAATTCTAAGGTATACAAACTTTATTTCTTCCTCTGATTTCAATTTCTCAAATTAAAGTTTCTTTAATTTACCTGTTTTTGCTTATTCAGATTTTAGATATTTGAATCTAGATATTTTTGATTAATTAAGCATTTATGTTGTTATTTTTCATTAGATTTTGGTATGAATTTTCTGTTTTACTCATATTTTTAAGTCATGGGTCTTCTTGAATGGATGAAAGCTTTGCTTGTCCCCTGTTTAGCTCACTGATTGGATGTCTGTTGTGTATTTTTTTTTTAATTGATCTTTGAATTGTTTTCATTTTGATTAGCAATTTTATTTGCTGTTGATTGCAGTTGGGTCATTCTCAGGTACCATGGAAAAAAACTGAAAGTGTTTTTTTTCTTTTTCTTTTGAGGAGCCGCGGTTGGATCAATTTCATGATATGTTCTATTTGATTCATATTTATAGGTTGATGTTCTTGCTATCCTTGTGTGTTGAAGACTAGTTAAAGTAAGAGTTGGTACAACCATACTTTATCACTCTTACATGGTAAGTTGAGATTTTCATTACTACTAGAATATTTGATAGATTAACTGATATATTGATATTCTATCAAAATTGTACATTTTTCTTGATTTTTTCGTGTTTTATATGAGGGATTAGATTTGTATTCATACCCCAATTATCTCTTTGACAAACTACAATCTGGATGTATTGAATATGTGAACCTCTGTAATTAGTGTGTTACTTTAGGACCAAAAATAATTTGATCGCATGTGTTCTAATAGTCATGAACTTTTGTCATGAAGCTTTTGTCTAGAAACTTGTTAATTTTAATATCGTGCTAAATTTGGAAATTACTCTGGCTTTGTTTTGTCAATTGGTGTCACATATCTACTTGCTGATTTAATATGGCTTGTATTTCTTAATAGTTAGTTGCTGGATTATGGGTTTATCCACCATTGAATCTTGGTGTAATTTCTTGACCCTGTTCTAGGAAAGAAAATATGGTAATTTTTGTGCTAAATTCACTTCCAACTTAGGATATTCCTCCTAATATACACCTGTCCTGCAATTCTTCCCCTGATTTTGCGTGTTGTTTATGCTCATTTGCAGTACCAGGTATCCTAGATGTATATAGAATTGAAAATGCAACAACAAAACTTTATCAAATAGCAAAGGAGTGGAGGTGTTAGAAAACATATATTTCAAAGATAATGTGTTTGGAATGGGTCAGTACATTTCTAAACATATCCTCCTAATATACACCTGTCCTGCAATTCTTCCCCTGATTTTGTGTGTTAAACTAATATTGAATATTGAACGATGTTGTTTATGCTCATTTGCAGTACCAGGTAGCCTAGACATATATGGTATTGAAAATGCAACAACAAAAGTTTATCAAATAGCAAAGGAGTGGAGGTGTTAGAAACATATCTTTCAAAGATGATGTGTTTGAAATGGGTCAGTACATTTCTAAAGTTTATCACTTGTAGAGGTAGTTCCTGTAGAAAACAAAACTACTTCAATTTTAAGAAATAGATAATTGCGGACCAAATAATCTTTACAAGTTAGTTGGATTTGTTCCATATCAATACATTTATTACCTGTAAAAAGTGTAATCATTGCACAATAAGCAATGGAGATCAATAACGATGTTTCAATCTTAAAGCTCCATCGTTTAACAAATTCATGATATCTAGAATTGTCCTTTACAGGGTGAGACTGTACTCTTTATGGAAAGCCATATGAATCAGTTTTTCTTGATATAAGAATGGATTGGGATTAAAATGAAGCAAACACGAGAACTTGGAAAACAAATGATTCGTCTGTAAATAAGGTAAGAGAGTTCTTCCTTGATTTTGAACGTATAAATAAATAAAAATAACATGCATATTTTATGTATTGGACCTAGAGCGCATATTTCCTATAGATTACTATTGAGCTTAAACATTGTTTGAACCTTTGGAACACATGCTTACATATCAACTCACACCAATATAGAGACTGGACCTGAATTTCATATTTGTTGTTTGTTTTGGTTATTTTTTCAATATTTCCATGAACTAGGGAGCTTTTTATCTCTTCCCTAGCAACTGGACAAAAGCCTCAATGTATTATATTCTACAGGTAATTTCGGCGTTAATAATGTTACTAATTGGCTTATGTCTACCGCCTTTTCTTTTGTTTTATTTATGATACATTTTCTGCTTTCAGAGATGGAGTAAGTGAGTGAGGGTCAGTTTTATCAAGTCCCATTCTATGATCTTGATGCTATGTTGAAGACTTTCTTCTTAGAAGTATTCATTCCTTGTAGAATACTTCAGTGTGCATGTCTGGTTAAAAGGGGAACCACTGATGTCTTTTTAATATGTGCATCTTATGCCCATGAGTGGCCCCAATACAATCTTGAAGTTGGTCTGTTATGCTGCAGTTAATGATGGCTTAAATAATGTATGCGCGTCTGTAATTTGAACTAGGTGCAGATGAAACAGGACATGATGTTGCACCATAGGTGTTACTAAGTAAGTAACTTTTCTTTTACGTCCCATGAGCAAGTCTTTTTATAAAAACTTATGTACATATAGTATGACAGATTTTTCAATATGAAAGTTGTCGTGTACATATAGTATGGCATACCATGGTTTTGCTTTTAAGTAGTTTCTTATGAATAGTCTCTTTATTTTCTTTTCACTGTGATTCAATGCCTTAAATGAATTTGTATTGTTTCTTTTCCATGTTGTTTAGCTTTGAAACCTGTTTCAGTGGTGAAATTGTTTGATGGAAGAGGAGATGTTGAAGATCAGAATTCTGATGATTATCCACTGGTTTTTATTTACATCCCTAGATATTCTATTTTCCTTTGGTGTGTTGTTTAGTTGTCTCATTATGGTTTTGCTGGTTAGTTCCCCTTGTCTTTAAGCTTGCAACTAATTAGATAGACTTGTATTGGTCTGAATTCAGGATTTAAATCCTTTTATGTGTAAATTGACCCAATGAATTAATGAATCGTAAATGGAACGATCATTTGAACGTATGATTTGATTGAATTTGGTTTGAATTATTTGATTTGAGTTTGATTTGTTCTTCTTTTGAATTTTCATTTGAGATTCAGTCAGACTCAGCCAGGCCAGACAGATTCAGTCAGCCAATCTGAATCTACTTTTTTTAATATTAAAATGTATATCTGTGATTGATAATGGTCTGTCCTAACACCTTGACCGTTAAAATCGGTCATTGATACAGGTTGTTCCGCGACTCGCAGAGCCACGTTATTGATGAAAAAGACGCTCAAACAACGACCATTTCCGCGACTGTTGAAGCAAGTCATTTGAATTGTATATATGACTTGCCTCGACGGTCACAAAACTGCTATTTTTCCACTAGTGATTCGGTGGGATCTGCACATTTTTAACTTCTGAATGTAGTTTATTCGGAAACATATTACTTAGTTTTACTTTCGATTATTTAGAATCAGAAGTTAATGTTGGGAAATTACTATGGATTATATAGGCCAAAAAATTAGAGTTTACTTAACTCCAAATGATGCATATCCATAAGGAATTACTTATTGTTAACATCCGAATATTTTGTGTTCGGTAGTCACCATCTTCCGATTATGCATATTCAGTTGCAATTTATGTACTGTTACTTCAAATTGTTTAAAATCCATTTACTAATACTTGGTTTCTTATCTATATTGGCATGGATCTATGACCACTTCCCTATCCTGAAGTTGGACAGAGAGAACCCGGAGTGGTGCAAAGGTACTCCTAGAGGAACAAAGTATATCTTCGAAGACAACCGTTCTAGGACAAAAGAGCAGCAGTTGATTCACATGAGGGATTTTTTGGACCAAATGAAGGCCTCAGATATATGCTTTGACCCATACAAGTAAGATCGATCTAGTGGGCATATAAATCTTTGGTCAGACTTGTCCCTTTATTTTGGACCGCTGTGGCACCCCACAGGATATGTGATGTACAACCCCTCTAGGGTGATGCGACAACACGGGTATATACAACATCAACCAATGGATCACTTCGGGGATTACTACAAATTGGAGTTGGAAAATTGTTCTTCTTGTGGTGACAATCTTACGATAGTTCACTCAGGCACACCTACTTTTCTTGATAAATGGGATAAGAGGATTGAGTTCATTATCAACACTGGTGGACCTTTCACCCGAGGTGATGAAAATTCTCAAGGCTATATGAGTTTGTATAGGAACATATCCCAATTTGGTTATCCATGAAGTTAAATCAAAGATTACTTCGGCGGGGTCCAATTATAATTGTATCATCAAAGACAAACCAAATGGTTATGATAAAATGATGCGTATTTTTATACACTTTTCGTTTTATATTATGGCTATAAATCGTAGGTAATAATCGTCTGATGTTATGTCATTATGTATAAAAACATGTGAATAAGTTCAAGATTGTTTCCAACATGTTAACTGCATGCATGAGGAGCGGAGATCCCGTGCCAGTTGAGAAGATAAAAAAGGCTAAAGACCTAGTTGATAATATGGATAATGAGATAACTTGTTGAAACTGTATTCTACCCTCATCAAGTTGTTTGTGGTAGAGTTATTTTTTTTATATTACTTTGATACATCGAGTTCATTGCGGTAAGTTCGACCAAGGAGCAGAAAACTCTGAAGCATAAAAGATCTCTGATATTTTGATTACAAACTCTTGAATGATTCTTCTTTATTTTTAAAGATTTTTTACGTTATATTACTTTTTTTTCAGTATCTTACGTTTTGCTCTATTATTTATCAGTTTTAATATGAATCACTAATCGTTTGATTTGTGGTGTTTCTTTATATGAACAGTAGAGATCCAGTGGTGGTTGGGAGCAGTAGTGAAATTTTGATCTAATATCCTAGTCTCAAACAGTGGTGTGCAGTCCATCATCAGGTTCCATGGAAGGTTTTACTGGTAGCTGTGGAATGTGTCTTGTAGTGGTACTTTGTACCATCATCTGCCATCTTGTTATTAACACAACAATTTTTTATACCTCTTTCATCAATTTCAATACCCATCAATACCAAATCAATATCAACCATTGTAATCCTTCTTCATAATTTGGGATGTGCAAAATGAGTTCCATACATAGCAGGGGCATTAAGGGTACTTTCTTCAATTGGAAGGCGGACTTTAAGGATTTTCAATTTTTAAAAAACCTACTTACCCAAAATATATTGGTTTAAAAATCCAAAAATTATTAGGGACTTAAATATATTGAGGCAACAAAATAATAATAAGATGGAAAAGTTATTGGGTCATCGGAGAAACCATAATGCTATATTAACCTCGGCTCTTCCATTCTGGGTTTTCATTCATAAACAGTGCGACAATCTTATCATTCAGGAAAAGATGTCAGAACTTAACCAATATGACCAAAAGGATGAGAGAAACATCTCTAACGACAGAAAGCTCTAGAGGAAGTCTGGTTTCGATTGAAGAAATCAGCAAAGCTGCAGAAAAATGGAGTAACTCGCTGCTCGGAAATATCGTTGACCCTGATGTATTTACCAATGAAGCTGTCCAAAGGGAGGTAAATATCATATGGATAAGTTATATAAAAGTGGGAGTCCACACCATGGGAAGAAATCTTTTTGTTTTCCAGTTTAGAAGCAAAGAAGATCAAGATGAAGTTCTGAAGCAAGCCCCATGGATTATTAACAAGGCTCTAGTAGTCTTATGGGAATATGACTCAAGGATTGAGCTGCATGACTATGACTTCAATTATCAAATATTTTCGGTGCTATTCAGAGGTTTCAAGTTGGAGCATATTGATGTGGGGATCATTGACAAGTTGTGTGCGATATCGGTAGAGTGATACCAAATGATGTAAATAAGAATTTCACTGTCAGAGGGAGAGTGGTGAACGCTAAAATTGAAGTTGATCTGAGAAAGCAAATGAAAACAGGCAATTGGCTCCTCACTGCTGTTAGACAAAAGGTATGAATGAAATATCATTTTGAGAAGCAGCTGAGGAACATTTGTCCCATTGTTTCGTGTTAGATCATGATAGTACTAAGTGTGAAGAGATCTCTTTTAACCTATGTATATTTAGAATGCCGAGGATGAATTCCAAAATTTGTGTGCGTCCAACGCACACAAAGTCGATGCAATGAAAGCAGCTGCAGCAGGTTCAGTTTCTGACGATGGGCCTGAAGTCCCTGAAAATGATGGGCTTGACCCAAGGAGGACTAAGGGGTCCAGATAATGGTGTAGAAGATAACATTATTCTCATCGAACAGAATTCCCAATTCACAAATCCCTTGTGCAGAGAAAACCAGAGCCAAGAATTTCTAGGTCATGAAATCGGTATAGTTGTTCAGATGGAGAATCAACCCACAACTACTGGTGATCAAGACATGAGGATGATGGACTCTGAGATGGATGGATGAGAACAAATTGAACCAAACTCCCGTCTCCCTGCTTTTGAGATTCAAAAAGATACCACAAATCAGGTTTTAATCAATCCCCCTTCTATAATATTGTTTTACCTCTTTCCTGCAATTTGCCTGATATCCTTTGTTTAATCTTTAGAGATAAATTGGATTTCTTTGAGATTTTCTTAGGAAATAGCAGTTATACCTCTATTCCTATTTTTAGAATTACAGTTAATAGTCTTTTTTTTGTTTCTGATAAGATGAAGATATTGTCTTGGAATGTCCATGGCTTTGGTAATAAGTATACTAGGAAGCATTTAGGTGATCTAATTAGAGCTAATGACCCAGATATCATTTTTCTGTGTGAGACCAAAACCATGAATATGAAAATGGAAAGGTGGACACATTCTTTTAACTACATGAACCATCTGTATTTTAATCCAATTGGTGCCTCTGGTGGGCTCTTTATGCATTGGAAGGATGTAATTCATATTGATTTAGTGGACATGAATTTCAGTTTCATTTTTATGCTTGTCAATGTGGATTCTAGAAGTGGTCATACTTTATTAAACTGCATGTATGGTGCTCTTGATGAGCAAAATTGGGATAAGCAATGGAATTATCTAGACTCTTTAGTTGCTAGGTACAACTACCCTTGGATAATTTTAGGTGACTTAAACTTTATAATTAGACAGGAAGAGAAGGTTGGTGGCAACCAAATTTCTCAAAGATTTCTCAAAATCCATTTAAACATTCTAGGTGTTTTTGATCTTAATTTCATGGGTAATCCCTTTACTTGGAGTAAACATAGAAGTGGGGATTCTCTGATCTTAGAAAGACTTGATAGGGCTCTTGTGAATGCTCTTTGGTTTGATTTCTTCCCCAATGCTATTGTTTATCATCTTGTTTGTGTAGCTAGTGATCATGCTCCCATCTTATTAGTTACTTCTAAGGAGGATAATGGCTCTAGAATACCCCTTAGATTTAATAGATGCTGGCTCAGTAATAATACATGTAAAGATGTTATAACTGAAAACTGGAGAACTAGTGAAAATGGCTCTAAAGCTGATAGACACTCTAGATGTTTGACCAATGTTAAAGTGGCTCTTAGACAATGGAACCTAATCTCCTTTGGTAATTTTCAGTCTCAAATAAATGATATTCAGAGACAATTAGAGGATATCTCTAGTAACATGTTAGACCCTTCTAGTGTTGGTTTAAAAGCTAGTCTAGAAGAGTCTTTAAAATACTGGTATAATGTGAGACAAGATTACTACATGCAAAGAGCAAAAGAAAATGTCCTGACTTTTGATGATAAAAACACCAAATATTTCCATGATAAAGTGAATTTTAGGAAAAAAGTGAACCCAAATTGATTGTATGCAAAATAGCATAGGTATTTGGCTGACTGATAAAAGCATGATAGCTAATGAATTAAGAGATCATTATAGTAGGATAAGTAGATCTACTAATCCTCCTAATGACAGTAGCTTACCTGATGTCATAGAGCCATGTATAACATCTGAGGAAAATGCTTTTCTTATTCACCCACCTACTGATGAAGAAATCAAAGCCATTGTTTGGCAAATGCAACCCTGGATTAGTCCAGGGCCTGATGGCTATCCCCTGGATTCTACCAACAAATGTGGGATGTTGTTGGTGCTGATACTATTGATATGGTGAAGAGCTTCTTTCATTCTGGCCATCTCTTAAAACAGATGTACCACAACTTTGTGTCCCTAATTCCTAAAAATAATGCACCTAAGACCCCTGCAGATTTTAGACCCATTAGTCTAGGTAATGTGAGTTAAAAATTAATCTCCAAACTCTTAGCAAGTAGACTCAAAACTTTCATGGATAAGTTCATTAGTCCTTTTCAAGGTGCATTCCTTTCTTCTAGGCAGATAACAGACAATATAGTTATAGCCCATGAGTTGGTAGATACAATGAGAAAAAAGAGAACTAAATCTGGTTTAATGGCCATTAAACTTGACATGTTTAAGGCATCCAATAGGGTGGAATGGAAATTTTTAATTGATATTTTGAAAAAACTTGGTTTTCATGATCATTGGTGCAACTTAATTGAACAATGCATTTCTACTGTGTCAACTTCCATTTTATTGAATGGAGCACCTGGAGAAGTTTACTATCCTACAAGGGGTCTTAGACAGGGAGACCCCCTGTCTCCTTATTTATTCATTATCTGTATGGATGTTCTCTCCAAAATGTTTGTTGATGCTGAGAGAAAAGACAATATTCATGGAGTAAAGGTAACCACTACTAGCCCTTCTGTAAGCCACTTATTCTTTGCTGATGATTGTCTTGTGTTCTCCAGGGCTACAGTCAAAGGTGCTAAGAGTTTAGAGATGATGCTTGAAAGGTTTAGTAAGTACTCTGGACAAGTTATAAATTTTGGTAAGTCTGGGATTGCTTTCAGTCCTAAAACTGAACCTAGAATAAAGTCACAGATCCTTGCTATTCTTAAAATTAAAAATTTAGGTTTAGCTGATAAGTATTTAGGTGTGCCACTCTTATTGCAAAGGAATAAAATGGCTACTTTTAAGCACTTAGAAGATTCCCGTGAAACTAGACTAGAAAATTGGCAGGGGAAATACCTTAATCAACCAGGTAGGACTGTTCTAATCAAATCTACTCTTGGTACACTTGCTGTCCACCATCTCTCAGTCTTTCCTATGCCTAAAAAAATGACTGACAGACTTGATATTATTCAGTGGAAGATCTTCTAGAAGAAAAAAGGCAATGCTAGAGGTTACTACCCTAAGAACTGGGACACAGTGACTAAACCTATAGAATTAGGTGGCCTAAATATAAGAAAAACTGAGCATCTCAATACTGCTCTTTTGGCTAAGCTAGCATGGAGAATGTTACATGAACCTGATACCCTGTGGGTACAAATTCTCAGACATAAGTACTTTTTGAACTCTAACCCCCTTCATGTTGTTCAATCTGAGTCTGTGTCTTGGATCTGGAAAGGCATTTGTAGGGGGCTTGAACTGGTTAGGAAACATTGTTGTTGGGAAGTTGGAGATGGAAATTCAATAGAAATATGGAAAGACTATTGGCTACCAAATAGAAATTCTTCCCTTGATGCTTCTTTTGCTTCTAGTAATATGAAAACTGTTAACCAATTGATTGTGCAGGATTCTGGTAAGTGGAATGTTTATATCCTAAATGCTCTCTTTGACACTGATACTGTCTCTGGTATTTGTAACATTAGAATTCCTCTATCTGGTAAGGATACTCTAAGATGGTCCCCAACTTACAATGGTCAGTTTAGTGTTAAGTCTGACTATAAGTGTATTGTTAAGGAGATTTATGGTGGTGAAGCTAGTAATTTTCCCTGGAAATCTCTGTGGAAACTGGATGTTCCACAGAAGATAAAACATTTTCTTTGGAAGTGTATGAATGATTGTGTCTCTGTGAGAAGTAAACTAGCAAGGTATGTGGACTCAATTAGTAATGTTTGTCCCTTATGTGAACATGAAGAGGAAACCATTAATCACCTTTTCATTGACTGTGAAGTAACTAAGAGATTGTGGTTTTCTCTTGATGCTAATATTGCAGGTAGTATCTTAAATGTTAACCCACATGAGTGGATTAAAAGTTGGTTTCAGATTAATAATGGATCAGGAAAAGGGCAAGAATACTATATAAAGTTTGTCAGCTTTGCTATATGGCATATTTGGAAACTTAGGTGTTCAGTGGTGTTTGATAATGCAACAATCCAGACATCAAATGTAGTAGCTCTAGTGAATAAAGAGCTAAATGACTCGAATGTTAACTCCATGAGATGCATGAACAACAATTCACATCCTAGACAGAATAGAACTCTGACACCATGGCAACTGCCAGTTGGTGATTTTCATAAAATAAATTTTGATGCTGCTTTTAAAAAAAATAATAAACAAATGAGTATAGGATTAATGTTATTTTCTGATGCAGGGAAATGTTGGGGTGCGTAGTCAATCTTAGGGCTAGCACAGGACGAGGAGCAAGCAGAAGTTTTGGAAGCATTTGAAGCCATTAAGTGGGCAAAAGCTTCAGCTGTTGACAAGCTTCACTTGGAGGGAGATAGTCTCAACATAGTTAATGCAATAAATGGTAGTTTAGGAAGTGTCCGATGGACGAACAATAATATTATTCAAGATTGTAGAAATCTTTTAACCACTTTTCAAGATTGGAAATGCACATTTGTATATAGAGAGTCTACTGAGGTGTCTAATAACCTAGCAAAAAGGACCATAATCTCTAGAAATGATGAATGTTGGCTTATAGAATTTCCATCATGGTTAAAATCTCTCTTCGGAAATGAACTGAACGTAAACATTCCTTGAATTTTTTCAATGAAATCCTTTCTTTCCTATTAAAAAAAAAAATTTCATTGCGGTAAGATTCCAACAATCATCCCATCAGGTCGGTGCTGCTGGTGCTTTGACCCTGGACAAGAGATTGAAAATTTGGTCGCCTCGTAACGAGAAGAGCGATGCATTCTTTAGACCCTACGCGGCGGCGGCTCTGCCTACTTCTCACCCCCCCTCTCTGAAGAACGTAACCACAATTTTTCCCACCATCACGCAGAACTAAAAACAACTCATGGAAGTAAATTCAGTTTTGAACGAGGAAGACGAAGAAGAAGAAGAGCTGATAGAAATTGGATCATATAAGGTACCGATTCGAATCGTTCGTGACCCAGCAGAAGAGATATTATTATTATGGGCTATTCAACAACCAACTCTTTATAAACAGAATGCTTTAGTTCAACAATCTTCACTTCACCTTGATCTTGAATCTTGTGGTCATCGTATCTCCATCATTCAATCACCTTCTTCCATGTCTGCACCTGGTGTCACTGGAGCTGTTATGTGGGATAGTGGTGTTGTCTTGGGCAAATTCTTAGAACACTCTGTTGATTCTTCTTCTCTGATTCTTCAGTCTAAGAAGATTGTTGAAATCGGTTCTGGTTGCGGTTTAGTTGGGTAATCTCTCTCTCACACACTCTTCACTTAAAAGATAATTAGGTTAATTGTCTGGAGAATCGGACGAGTTGGCTCGGAATAACCATTACTGAAATGGGTTAATGAGTTTAATTTTCTTCTCTTTTGCATTGTTTTTGAATTTTTGAGTGTGGATTATCTGTAATGATTTGTATGCTGGTTGAGTGATGAATCTCACGATTTGACTCAGTGTGATCATGGTTGAAATGGGATTCTATTGTTGCTTAGAAGAAGAAATATTGTATCTTATTGGTGCCACAATCGCTGACACTTTACAACTTTGAACTTAGTAAGCTTAATGTGGCATTCTCGGAATTTCTTAAAAGAAATGTCAATTTACCCTATAGGTATTGAAGTGTATATTTTCTTCAGATTAATGTTGCATTTTTCGCAGAAGATTGTTTTCAACTGACTTGTTTGCTAAGCTGTAAGCCGAGAGAGGTCTATGGTAATGTAATGTGCAAGTATTTAGCTCGACCTTATGCTTATTGTGTTTGATTCAGTTGCATTGCAGCTCTTTTGGGCGGTCAAGTTATTCTCACTGATCTTTTTGATCGGTTGAAACTTCTAAAGAAGAATGTCGAAGCCAATGTAGGTACTTGGGATACACGTGGTTCCGCAACTGTAACTGAGCTTACATGGGGCGAGGATCCTGATGCTGAGTTGATTAAACCTCCACCTGATTATGGTATTCTGAATTTTCAACCTCTCTTTGTAATATATTTTCCGTGAATTATTAGGAATTTCAACTGATAGTTCATTTCAAATTCGATGTTTAAGAGCTATGTGGACCTTAAATTTCATGTAAACCAAAGTGCTTATGGCCCATAATTTGTTTTGTGTTTATATAATATAGTGACCTGCATCTTTAATATTGAAGATAGATTAAGGTGAAGGGTTCATCTTGTGGATTTAGCTTCTTCACGACGAGTAGATTATTCTGAATGAATCAGTTTTATGATATCGACTGTCAAGTTTTAAGCTATTGGTGTAGATCGTATGGATAGCTATGAAAAACTTTTTTGTGTTTCAGTACTTGCATCAGACGTAATTTACAGTGAAGGGGCAGTGACAGATCTGTTGGTTACTCTACGACAACTTTGCGGATCACAAACAACAATATTTTTGACCGGAGAGCTTCGGAATGGTAAGAATTTTAGGACATTCTTTTTTCGTGATCCACTCAAAGTTGTACTATGTGATCATGATCATCTCTCTCTCTCTCTTTGATTTCATCCGAACCTAACCGAAATGGAAGTCTTGTAGTTTCTATGTTCTGATCGAATACTTACTGCAGATGCTGTTATTGAGTACTTCCTTGAACTGGCAACGGAGGAGTTCGTAATTGGTCGTGTAGACCAGACAAATTGGCATCCTGATTATCGCAGTAGCCGTGTCATGATGCTTGTATTAGTGAAAAAATCATGAACTTAACGCTTTAAGATTAGTTATGCACTCTAGAAAGAAGAAAAGCTGATTACATCTTTTCCTGCCAAAATTCCTGTGCAAAGTTGGAGTTCCATTTTCTACATTATTCATTTTGCCTTGCCAAACTTAACGAAATATTTTTGCTGTATGTATTCATTTGGGTGTATATTTTTCTTTGTTGTTTAACTAGGGATTCACCGGCGCCTCCCACACTGACCAGTTTTAACTCAATTTAGCATTACTTGAATAGAATCCCCTGAGCTGCCATGTTACAGGACTGTCAAGGAATTGTCTATAGCGTTTAAGTGCACCGTGTGTGGGTAGTAAGATGAAACCTGCAGTGCTACGACCCAAAATGTGCCCATCATCCGAAATTTGCCATTACGACAAAAACGGACCCATGTGTACTAAATTAGCTCCCATGTCCTGTTTGGATACAAAGTTACTTTTCGACTTTTTAAAGTAAAAAAAAATCTGAAGCTTTTCCTATAAAGAAACTCGTAATGACTTCTAGAAGCACAATAGTTTCGCTTCAGACATCTGCTCATGGTAAGAACTTGTTTGAAAGTAACATTTCAATGTTTAGAAGTCAAAAAGTAAAAAGTTAGTTTGGATATAAAATTTCAGAACGATTTTTAGAAGCAATTTATTTTTCTGAAGCAAAATATTTTGCTTTTGATTTCGGTTTATGATATCCAAACGTGTTAGTAGTAGTTTTGCTTCAGACTTCTGCTCTTGGTAAGAACTTGTTTGGATAAACACCGGAAATAATATTTCGATTTTTAGAAATCAAAAAGTAAAAAGTTAGTTTGGGTATAAAATTTCAGAATGATTTTTAGAAGCAATTTTTTTTCCGAAGCAAAATATTTTGCTTTTGACTTCTGTTATGATATCCAAACATAGACTTCTGCTTCTGGTATCCATACGTGCTATAAAAATTCTGACTTCTGCTTCTGATATCCGAGTGTGTTACAAGGGCTTGAAATCCAACGCGTTATCAATCTCGGCATGTAGGGCTGAAGATGTGCAAGCTGAACCCGTCATGGTGTCACCTAATCAAGAACCATTCTTTGGGGACCATGGTTTTTTTGTGGGGGACCATGATTCTATTTTAGGCAAAACATTATAAGTAATCCTAAGTCATCCCTTATCTAAATGTTTTTCTTAATACCAAACTTACCCTCCTTAATTAAATGTGTTAATTTAATGATTAATTAATTATTAGTTAATGATTAGTATGATTAGTAATGATTAGTTACCATTAAGAAGTTCTATTACAAAAAATTGAAAATTTTCTTTGCGATCAAAAACGAACTTAATGATTAGTGATTAGTATGATTAGTAATGATTAGTTATCAGTAAGAAGTTCGGTTACAAAAAATTGATGATTAGTTACCAGTAAGAAGTTCGGTTACAAACAAATGAAATTTTTCCTTGTGATCAAACCGAACTATATATTTGGTGTGACCATTAAATAGTCGGTTACGAAAAAATTTAAAACTTTTTACGATCAAACATTTTTTGCGACGTAACCGAACTAAAGTTCGGTTCGGAAATGCTTTTTGCGACGTAACCGAACAGTTAAGGAAATATTTGTTGCGACGTTTTCGGTTAGGAATTTTTTTTTGCGACGTAACCGAACTATTGTTCGGTTGGGAAATGTTTTTAGTGACGTAACCGAACTGACCAGTTCGGTTGGGAAAAGTTTTCTATGACGTAACCGAACTGACCAGTTCGGTTCGGAAAAGTTTTCTGCAACGTAACCGAATTGATGTTCGGTTGGGAGTTATTTGTGCGAAATAGCCAAAATGTTCTTCATGTTCATCATTTTCATTAGGTTCGGTTAGTTCGACAAAGTTTTTTACATAATTCCTAACCGAACTTTTCTCTGCAACTTCCATTTTCAACTCATTTTGATGGTTAATACTCATTTTTTCAACCAAAAACGAATGACAAATAATGGGTTTGTGAGAATACATTTGTTAATGATTTAAATTAAGTTATATATATAGAGGTGGTGGTGGTAATCGGAGGTAGTAGTGGTGGGCGGCGATGGTGGGAGGAGGTGGTGGTTATATATATATATGTGTGGTTATTAGGTTAGTTTTAAATTAAATTAGGTTAAGAATAGGTTAGTCATTTCCACATTTTAGGACACCCCTTATAAGTATAAGAAAGGTGGCCTAACAAGACCATGGTCCCAAAAAAAACCATGGTCCCCCAACAATGGTTCCTAGTCAATGACTCAATGCATTGTAGGGCCGCGAAGCCCACGTAGTTACCAATTCTTCCCTTTAGTCAAAAGTATTTTAGTGTGAATCATACAAAACCGGTCTTAATCAACTAGTAGACTGCGGTTCTCTTTTCTTCTCCTCTCCGAAACTGTTGCAGAGGTTTTAGGGTTCGGAGGTTGATGAAAGAGGCGATTGAGGAAGGATTATGAACTTTTCAAACGTACTCAACTTCTTATTTGCTGCTGCTATTTGGTGTGCTGCTTACGCTGCTGTTGCAGTTACTAGGGTTTTTAGATTCTTCAGTTTCTTTCGTTCTTCATTCGTCAATTAGTTGTAGAAATCTAGGGTTTCGGAGATACACATAGTTTATTTTTATCATGGGTTACGCACAGCTAGTCATCGGTCCTGCTGGTAGTGGAAAGGTAATTTTTAGTTTCTGTATTCATTTACTGTAAATTTCATTGATATGGAGAACTTTGTCGAGCTAATTTTGTGTTTATTCTTATGCTTGATTCAATCAGTCAACATACTGTTCTGGTTTGTACCAACACTGTGAAACTGTTGGGAGAAGGATCAATATTGTGAACCTTGATCCGGCAGCAGAGAATTTTGACTATCCTGTAGCTATGGGTAATTAAACTGAGAATCCTTTTTTTTTTTTTTAATCTTTTCTGGATATGTTTTCTTTGGTTTTTTTTTTTCCCATTTGTATATAATTAGAGGGTTTATTTGTTTTCAGATATTAGAGAACTCATATCTCTGGAGGATGTTATGGAGGAACTTGGACTAGGTCCTAATGGGGGACTTATCTATTGCATGGAGTATCCTCTCAACTGAATTGATTCTTGTCTATTTTATACTAGTTTAGGCTGCATTTGTGGTGAAATAGATTCGTTAATCACTATAAAATTTTCTCTGTACAATTTGGATTCCCTTGACTGTCACGTCCAGGCACCTTGAAGATAATTTGCATGATTGGTTGGACGAGGAGTTGGAAAACTACTTGGATGATGACTATCTAGTTTTTGATTGCCCAGGTATTTCCTGTTTCACACTTTAGTTTCTATGTTATATTTCTCGAGTGAACCTCTTGTAGTTTTCGTTCTCTTTATATCTGTGATCTATGTTTTTGGCATATTATTGCTTCTAGTTGTAAATGCAGCTTGTGAACTTAGTAAGAGCAAGGGCTATGGGATAGAGTGTTTTAACACTCCCTATCCCTTTCAAAATGGGTGATAGTCTGTATGATAGAGTGTAATTGCTACTATGGCAATTAGAGAAAACAACACACTATAGGGGAGTTAAACTGCCGCATGCAACTGTTTTGGTCTCAAACGGCCAATCAACAGCCGTATAAACTACTTTCCTACTAAAACAGCAGATGAAGAGCCGTATAATATCTTTTTACTACTCGAACAGCATATTGATAGCTGTATCAGTTCAATTTCCTTTTCATAAGGCTCTTAATGTGCCGTTTTAGTTCAACTTTTTCAGACGGCAAATTCAGTGCCGTATAGTGGAGACTATCATACTCTCCTTCACTCGGTTGAGGGTTTGATAGAGAATGGGGTGAAAGAGGGTTTCTGTCTACCCATAGTAGAGTCAAATTTGATAAGCTCTATCATTTTGATTGAGGGGATCAACCCCATAGCCCTTGCTCTAAGGATGATTATTCATTTTGGCATGTGGTTGGACCACAATATCTATTGTTTCTTCTCTATTTGAGAAATTCATATGTCAGTTTATGTGATATTAGTTTTAATAAGCCTGTCTATGTTGATTCTTTCATGTATGATTCCTGATATACTATCACCAGTGTCTAAGTGAACCTCAGATGTGCAAGGAGTTTTCTTCTCATGTTTTGCATTTTCTGGATCATAAGAACTTCTTAATCTTTTGTGTTGGTTTAACTATGTACAGGTCAGATAGAACTCTTTTCTCATGTTCCTGTTCTTCGTAACTTTGTGGAACATTTGAAGCGCAAGAATTACAACGTTTGTGTTGTCTACTTGCTTGACTCACAGGTTTGTCTTAGACTCTTAGTTAAATTCTATTTTATACGAAAGTATAACATCAGACTTCAGTTAAATTCTGTTTTCTACGAAAGTATAACATCAGACTTCTGTTAGCCTAAACATTTTAAAATGGTGCCTGTAACAGTTCATGACAGATGTGACCAAATTTATAAGTGGTTGTATGGCTTCACTTTCCGCAATGGTTCAGCTTGAGCTACCCCATATCAACATTCTTTCCAAAATGGATCTTGTGAGAGATAAAAGGGGAATTAACGAGTGGGTGCCCTCTATACTATGGATTTCCTTTCTTTTTTTATTATCTTCCTATCATATGTCGTGTCTTGATGTCATATTAATCTTTTTTTACTGCTTGCAGTTATCTAGATCCTGAACCAACTGTTCTATTAGCAGAATTAAATCAACGTATGGCACCTCAGTTTCAAAAGTTGAATAAAGCTTTGATTGAACTAGTATGTAGCCCACCCCGGAACTGGTGTTATATTTTCATTCTCTACTCTTGAATGTCTTATCATTTTGGCATCGTTTTTACGGAATACTGACCCTTTTGGTGGAAAACTAGGTTGATGAGTATAGCATGGTGAGCTTTATGCCTCTCGACTTGAGGAAGGAGAGCAGGTAATCTCTCTCTCTCTCTGTGTGTGTGTTGAACGGCATGGGTGTGGAATCTATGTGTGGTGCAGTTATTGATTTGAATTTTTTCTGTCATTTGCAGTATTAGACATGTCCTAGCACAAATTGACAATTGCATTCAATTTGGAGAAGACGCTGATGTGAAGGTTAAGGACGTTGATCCAGACGATGATGAATGATGATGGCAAACATCTATTGACACTTTTTTTGGTCGGAAACAAGCTTGCAGACCCATGTTTTGAAGCCAAAAACATATTAAACATTTGGGTTCATACATTGAAGTACTTAGTAATTACAATCCTACTTTTGTCTTGTCTCAGGAAGTGTATCAAAATGTTACTCTGAACTTCAATGGCATTGTTAACTAAAAACTCGAATTCTCTTATTAACCATCTAAGGTGAAAACAAGAACCACAGTTTGTTTGTCTTAAGATTGTGAATGTAATTATTATTCAGGCCTGAAACATCTCTAAATTTCAAGTGGATCATTGTCTAGTCTGGTCCGTATCTCTCAGCAGGATTCTCCAGAATTTCTTCTTACCGGAAAAGAAGAAACCTCACTTTTCAAAATCCTAATGGGTAACTTCTTCTGCGCTTAACCAAGAGCTGTAGCAGAAGGGTTCTCTTACCTTCGCCCAATAATGGAAAGAAAATAAGGAAAAAAGATTTACAGAGCCCTCTACGGCTCTATCAGTCTTGAGCTAATTCACATTTACAGTACCAGCATTTATTTATTTTATTTAACTGAGGTCAACTAATTTTCTGGAATTCACCCTTGTAATGTAATAGTAGCAGACCTCAATAGAGAGTGGAGGTTGGTAGTCCTTATTCCCTTACCTACCACCAGCTCCTCTATGAAAGCTCTCTCTCTCTCTCCTCATTTTCCAGTTTCATTCATTTGCTATTAGAAATGTCCACCATTACCTGCAAAGGTAACGGAATCTCATTTCATATTACTACTTTGAATTTCTTCATCGTTATTTATAACTTCTGCTTAAAATTTTAAAATTTGTTCATATTCTCCACTTCTAATTTGTGTCTCTTGGGTCTGAATTTATTTGTTGTTTGTGTATTTGGGCTCTGAATTTTACAGCTGCTGTTGCATGGGGAAGAGGAGAAGCAATGGTAATAGAGGAAGTTGAGGTTGATCCACCTCAACCCATGGAAATTCGTATTAAAGTTGTTTGTACATCCCTTTGCCGTAGCGATGTCACTCAATGGGAATCAGAGGTATTTCTAATTACTTTGCAATGTCTTTACACTTTTTTGGATGTTGAATGAGAAAATAATTCGAACAAACTTTTCCATAGGGAAATGTATTCTTTGATGGATTTGCTAGTTTTTGATTAGGCGATTAGCATTTATCGTACATAAAGAAATATAGTTGGGTGTCTGCTAAATTAAAACGTGTGTAATAATGTTTATTTAGTCTTGATTCATCGGTTATGGGTGCTATGGCGTCTTCAATTATGCACTTGAGTTTAGACCTGAGAACACTAGTTCAGTAAGCCTTGGTTTGTTGAATGAGCTAATATTACCAATTTCATTCCGTTTAGTTGCTAGTTCTGGAACAACAGTAACTAAGGCTTCAGGAAAGATCTAGTTATGAAACTTATATCAGCTCAGACAGCTATGCTACCAATTCAGGAAAGATGTGTGCAGTACCTGTTTTCTGATTAACATTCTCTTTTAAGTACAAATAAGCATTTGTTATATTCATCCTCGATTTCAACATTTAGATTCTTGTGTAATTCAGTTCTAGGTATGAAACTTATATCAGCTCGACACCATTCTCTCCGAGTTGAATTATCCTAAAAAAAAAAACAACGAATAGTTCAGAATCATCCTAGAGAAACTGTACGCTCATTTCTTCGAAAGATAAGTGTACTAGAATTTTTGGTTCTCTAGGATAGGGTTTTAAAGGGAGGGTATCTTTGGGTTAATTCAAGAATATAGTGGGTTTAATGGCAAGAGATTTTGGGTATGTTTTGGATTGGAAAGTTATTGTGATTTAAGACAAACATTTCAATGTCTGGTAATTTTGGCAGGCTTTTGCTCCCCTATTTCCTCGGATTTTTGGGCATGAGGCGTCAGGGTGTGTTCTCTATTTCGATTCTTCTTTTCATTTGATTTTTGTGATACATATTTTAGGAAAAGTTGGCATAGGGAAATCCCATACAACTCAAGTATCCAAATATTATTTTGTCAAAACTTCGTCGCAACTATCTTGAACTTCCTAATTCAAGTCATGGTACAATGCTCCTAGATTGACCATGACCCAAGTATAAAACCCACATTACATGACCCTAAACTCATATCAGTCTTGTAAAAATAGGTTTCTTGGCGCTTGTATATTTTCCAATAATGTATTGTGACCTCTAAGCTGAATCCTAGCAACTTGACAGGATAGTTGAGAGCATTGGGGAGGGAGTCACCGAGTTCAATGAGGGTGATCATGTAATCACGGTATTCACTGGAGAATGCATGACATGCAAACACTGCACCTCAGGGAAGAGCAATATGTGCCAAGTCTTGGGAATGGAAAGGAGAGGGCTAATGCATAGTGATCAAAAAACTCGCTTCTCAATAAAAGGAAAACCCATTTATCATTACTGTGCTGTTTCAAGTTTTAGTGAATATACAGTGGTGCACTCGGGATGTGCCGTTAAAATTAGCTCAACTGTGCCATTAGAGAAAATTTGCTTGCTCAGTTGCGGAGTGGCTGCGGGTAAGTTTGTATCTTTCATAGATAATCTTGTTAGCGGATCAAACACATGTTGTCGTCCGTGCGTATTACTCTTCAGTTCCCTTTTGTTCTTTTTTGTGTTGCTTGAAATGCCAACGTTCTTAGCTGCAACTTAGTTTATATAATTTGGTCAGCGATCAATACATTTGATAATTTGGTTTCGTTTTACTAGGTCTTGGTGCTGCTTGGAAGGTTGCTGACATATCCAAAGGATCAAATGTAGCCATTTTTGGCCTCGGAACTGTTGGCCTTTCTGTAAGTGTTGGGAACTTTATGACAACCCGTAGGAGCTCCAATCTCTGGAATAGTTTTTACTTCCATAATGAGAGACACTACGGATTAATTTTTTGAAATTTTTGTATGAATAGGTTGCACAAGGTGCTAGACTAAGAGGTGCATCTAGAATAATTGGGATTGATACTAATCCTGACAAGTACGAAAAAGGTAATCAAAAGCTCAGCTTCTAGCAGCTTCTGCTGTTTGTTTCTGTTCACTTACAAAGTTCTGATCTGTTAATATGGTGATTTCTTGATGCAGGAAAGGCATTTGGTGTGACGGACTTTATAAATCCAGCTGATTGTGGTGAACCCATTCAACAGGTATTCATACATTGTCATTTCATTCCAAGAACGCATTTTGAAACTGCTAAGTCACATTTTTCAAGTTCAATACCAAAATGCTTAAGTTAGTATCTTGGAAGCACGCTTCTTAGGCTCGACCTGATCTTTCTTCTTTTATTATGCTGTTCATGTGTGGGTTATTCAGTAGCCACTAGCTATTGTTGTAATGGGGAACTTTTTTGGGAACGATCTGTGAAAGGATAATAAAAAAGATTTAACACTTTATTTCCAGGTTATCAAGCGTATAACTGATGGAGGGGCTGATTATTCTTTTGAATGCATTGGTGACACAGGAATGATAACTACTGCCCTGCAATCATGTTGCGACGTAAATTTTCTTTAAACTGTGACCCAAATTGTATTTAGCTCACTAGCTTCTCTACTCAACTAGCTTTGTATGTCTCAAAAAGAAAACTAGCTTTGTTTTATTGTTTGTTTTGTTTCTGCAGGGTTGGGGTGTGACTATTACTCTTGGTGTACCAAAAGTAAATCCAGAGACTAAGACCCATTATGGATTACTTTTATCTGGCAAGACTTTGAAGGGTACTTTATTTGGAGGGTGGAAACCAAAATCAGATCTTCCATCGTTGGTGGATATGTACATGAAAAAGGTTAGTATTGCGGAAACTGTCAGGTAATTGTAATGAATAATTTGGTTTGATACCCAAGGAAGAAAAACACAGAGGAGAAGAAGATGATACTATATATACCTATAGATACAATCTTAGATCCACCGATTTTCTTTGAACTTGAACTCGATGAACCAGGCTTAAAATGTGAACTTGTACTTTCGTAAATGTATCAACTGGTTAAGGAATGGAAGCTGCAAGAAACTCAAATTTTAAAAAGAAAACAAGAAAAAATCTAGATGGGATGTGTCAACTGGTAATATTTGAGTTATTAATTTGCAGGAAATTCAAGTTGACGAGTTCATCACTCACGACTTGGCATTTGAGGATATCAATAACGCCTTTGAGCTGATGAGAGAAGGGAAGTGCTTACGCTGTGTGATTCACATGCCAAAGAAATAATATTCAAGGTGAGACTCTGAAGTCATAACTAACCTAAATAAGACTTTATGTCATGATGTGCTTCATATATCAGAATGTTTTACATATTTACCTCCTCACTATTTTTGGTTTCGTGGTATCTAACAACTGATGCTTGACAAGAATCCTCATTTTGATCATGTCATCTATCTTGAGGAGTGTCTGGGATAACTACCCTATCATTTGTTATATTGCTGCATTTGCCCTATAAATTAGGTGCTTTAGGCCTTGAGGTTTGCTACAGTAAAGAACTTAAGGAAACAACTAGGTTTCCACGAGATCATCAGCTAGTTTGGGGTTCTCTTAAACTTTCTTATGTTTTACTGTAGTTCCCATTCCGTTTTCTAAGTATTCTGTGCTTTACTTGATACCTGAGTTGTGTTCTTGTTTGAAACCGCAGAAGTTTGAATACGAATAAAGATTTCTTAATTTTCTAACTGTGTCCGATGTCCTTGCAGCTTGGAGCTGCTACATGGTTCGCAGCGTTCCTCAAAATTTACCAATTCAAAAAGTGACTCGGGCATAAAAATAGACACTCATATGGAAATTAACAGAGATTTGTATACGAGAGCACTCAATTTAGTGTCTACTGCAATTTGTTTGAACTATGAAATGTTTTGGATGCTTGTTGTAATACTAGTTCATGGATTTGTGCCTGCAAATGTGAAAAAAATCTGTATTTAGTCATTGAGAAGTATCAGAGATACCTCTCTTCTGTATTGTGTTCTTTACAGTATAAAAAGAAAAAAGAAAACAAAATTCTGATCTATCCTCTTCTGTATTGTCCGTTAAAATTTCGATCTCTTAAAATCAAAAAGCAGTAAAAGACAGCGTAGCCTCGTGTGACCTCAGAAAGCATGTCTTTGAAATCACCTTGTTTTTGAGCTCAAGGTCCTTTCAAAATTCATGCAAACTACATTTCAAGTTCTTTACATTCTTAACAGACAATTTGCAAGATATTTTATTAAAATATACATGTAAAATTTGCAATTGTTGTCAAACTAACACATCAACACTACCAAAACACTAAAAGACTAGTCTTGCTGATATAAACAAGAGAACTCCGAGAACACATCCACATGCCCTCATCAACATCAGTCGGAGGATGCTTTTGAATTCTTAAAAGTTTGACCAAAGTAAGTGATCCAGATAGGGCGCAAAAAGTTAATCCTAGGAGAAAACTGTTGTATCTTCTCTTCATTTTTATGACAGATCATCATGATACAGATGAAGCCCCAGACCAAGGCGTGCACAAGCACGACGAAATGCCATTGATTCTGCCTTCTGAACTGGATCTCCAGAAATCTTGTCATCCACAGATACAGTTCCAGTCGATTCCCTGTAAATCTGTCTCAAGTATTCAAGTCATCAGCAATCAAGATACCCCACAAAACGAAAAACAAAAGAATCTGATGGCAATTATGTAAAATATGGTCAATTCCAAGAATGATCACTAACAACACATCAACAACAGAGAGGAAAGCTAGTTGAAATTTATCATATGGTAGATATTGCTAATTCAAAAAGTTGACCGAACCATCTCTGACTCTGTATAGGGTACATACCAGTAATTCAGTTCAATGTAATTATATAAATTGGTATGAAGCAACTTGACTGAAGATAAACAAGATAGCAGAAGACATCATAAGCTACCAATTACGAAGAAAAGTGAAAATAAACGTAATGTGAGATATTTTCATCGCCTGTTTTATCAACTACATCATTAACTGCCTTGGCTTCTCAAAATCTTAATCTGTCTTATCATGTTTCAAGATTTCCTGGCAGAGTAGCAATTTCCACTCCAAAGGATTCCATTTCAAACTATGAATGCACAATTACACGCAAGTTGCAACACATGTATATCAATATATAGTGTGAAAATGATACCTTGGCATCAGTTCCATATAGTGTAACACGATATATGACTGATACGTATTTCCCATCAGCAGAATATTTGATGTCTCTGACCTCACCTGACCATTCTACAAACAATGAAGACATAAAACACTCAGAAACTTGCAAAGCTTGATAGGTTACAAAACATGTTCTTGTGATTACCAAAAAAAATAATTAAACTATACCTGGAGCGTGTACATTCAGAATTCTATTCACAATGTGCCTGCAAGAAACAAACGAGCAATGCACTTGTCAGCAAGAATTTTTCTGATCATTTTTGTGTTTTGTTTCTTGTGTCTAAGTCTATAAGCGAAACCCCAAAAAACCAATATCATACATTCTTAACCCAAAGCTATTGTTTTTTTAATCATGGGAGAAATTCAAATCTTAAGAAACCTAATTGGCAAAACAGAAGCTAGGAGCCCATTCAACCCTCTAGATCTCAAATTTTCCAAACTCAGTATTTACTTTCCTCTATTTCACTTGATATGATTTCGTGGCTTTCACATTTCTACTATAGTTCCACATACAAGGTTATTCAAATATTTCAACAAAGAGGCAAGAATGACTGAAACGACTAAGACATGGTGAGACCAAGCCCTACTTGTTTCATCCATATCCCGGCTAGTTAGTGGTGGTGATTACTTGATTCTCATACAGGATCAACTTTGACACGAAAATGTGATAAAATACAAATACAGCCCACATGTAACTCCAATCCATAATTAAGATACAAAGTAGAGCTGTGGCCAAGGAGTATCATAGCATTGGGAGCATCATTACTACATTCTGGGTACCACCACGATAGTAGTTCCCGAAGATTCCTATCGATTCAAAGGTTAAGGTATGCAATATGAATATCAATGTTTACAACATAAATAAGCTATTAGACACAAACATTCTTAACCATAAAGCAAATCACACAGAAATAAACATGTCATGACATTAGTTTCTCATTATTCTTATAATGATTCATTTTCAAATAAAAATGAAACTCTCTTAGCAGATATTAAAGGATTAAGCCTTGTTCGGAAGAACATAACAGTTCAAATAGGCCTGAAACTTCTGATCTGCAATATAGCGAAGTACAGCTCTGAACTGACCTCAAATGTCAGGCCCCTAAGAAATAAATTATATGGTATTCCAACTTCTAGAATCAGTCTACTAATATCAGAAACCAATAATAAGCTTAAACATCAATCATGGGTTTAAAATGAATTTTATTTTCTTAGCTTATAAACAGACAGTAGATGCTTAGAAGAAAAAAACGAACTTAAAAAATGTGATTACCAGGGAATGTATCTCATGGTAAACCCCTTTTCAGAACGGGTTTTGATAAGTGCATCGGGAATTCTTTTGCTGAGTTCTTTAAGGATTTCTGATAAGGGTTTACTGATTCCAGAAGCTGGGGCATCACAAACATCTGATTCAAATACTGGGACTATCTCTTCTTTTTCACTCTCTTTCTGATACTTCTCTTTTGCTGAAACCCTAGCGTATGAGCGAGAAGATATAGAGATGACTGATCTAAGAGAAGAGCTTAAGGATGATGAAGAAGAAGTTTTGAGTAGGGATTTCACCAAAGACGACGCCATTGAAAGCACAGTAGCTAGGGTTTAACTCTATTTTCTAGGGTTTATGGATGTGGAAAATGGGAAGGAGGGGGGAAACAAAGAAGACCAACAATTGTCTTATTTAGTTGTTCATTGTTTTTTAATAAAATGCAATGTGATCCTTGATTTGCTGTTTAAATTGCATTTACGTCCTTTGACTGCGGTCTCTAACAGTAAAACTATCAACTAAGCCTTATGGGCTAGATTAAAGGTGCTAGATTAGAGCAGTTCCTGTGATAATGTTCAAACTCAAAATTTTGTTGAGCCACGTGGATGGTCAAACGGGTTTCCCCACTATGGTAAAGCAGAGCAAAATGAACAGATTTGGTTTTCTAGGGCCCCACTAGTATTTCTTTTTAATATAAAATATTTTGTAGGATAAAGATGAAAAATAAAATATTTAAGTGAGATAAAATAGGATAAAGTGAGATAAAATAAGGTTAAAAAGTAGTAAAATAATCAGGGATTGTACTTGGCGTCAATCCAAGAGTCGCGGACGTCAATGCAAGTGTCTCTGGCGTTTTTTGCATGAACGCGCGTCATTTCTTCTGACGCCAGCATTGGTAGAATATCGCCCGTCGTTACCACAGATGTGGGCTGGATGTTCCGACTCGATGTTCAAATCAACAGATTTGTTGATTTGAACATCCATTTTTCATGTTTGTTCATTCCATAATGGGAGCAAAATGAACAAACTCCAAGTTTGTTCATTCCATGGGAATTACCCTTAGCAGTTAAGTGTTGCAATTCAAAAAAAAAGTGTGCCCTAAAAGTTAACACTAGTTCTCTCTTCTACCAGTTGCTAGCATGTGAACTAGCAGCTAAATAGTTTCGTTGAATGATTCAGCGCTGAGAAAACCACCTTTTCGCGGAATGATTCAGCGCTGGGAAATTTGTTTTTGATCTGGGCGCTGAACGGTTCATCGTTGGGCGGTGGTACAGCTGACGTGGACTGCTAATCTAGCTGCTAGATTATCACTCACATAAGACTTGGGTGGTTGTCCTAGCTGACGTGGATTGCCAATCTAGCTGCTAGATTAGCACCCCATAAGAGGCATTGTCATTTTCGCCAATTTGCCTGACTAGGTGGATGCGCAAACTGGCTCGTTCACTATGGAAAAAGGCACTAGAGTATGAAAAAGCTTCTGGTATAGTTGTACAAAATTCCTTTATAAAAAAAAATTCTAAAAAAAAAAAGATTCTCATAATGAGTCAAAGGAAAAATAAGAAATAAAGTTGTTCAATCATCATGCAACTTTTCAAGTTGACAAAATTTCACTCGGAATCTTAAGAGTGTAATGTTAAACAAGTGACCGGAGAAGGTGCACTGCGTGGTCATATATCTCAAAATGAAGAGCAAGAACACTTTAAGAAAGTAAGAGGTGGGTAGTCAGGTACGCCTGATGTGTACGGTATCATCATGATATTGTCAGAAAATGGGTCTAAAGATATTCAGGTTTAGTCCTATGGTTTTCTAATCTAGCATCTAGATTGGAAGTCCACGTCAGCTAGGACAACCTCCCAAGTCATGTGGTAGTTCTAGTCTAGCATACTAGATGCGCTGAATCATTTAGCGAATAATAGATTTAGGAAGCTGCGCTGAATCATTCAGCGAAAATTAGATTTAGGTTGCGCTGAATCTAGATGCGATGAACTATTCCGTGAAAAGGTGATTTTGATTGCGCTGAACCATTCAGTGCAACTATCTCGTTACTAGTTCACATGCGAGCAATTTCTACGAGAGAGAACTCGTGTTAGCAAATAGACAACATTTTTATTTTGAATTGCAACACTTTTTGGCTAATCTAACATCCAAATCTAGCCAATAGGACTCAGTCTCATGGTAGCGTTTATATTTAATACGTCATGAAGACCATATGATTCAAGGCGTTCAAGTAATACTACAACGTTAGTGGGGCACGGTAAATTCGTTCTACTTTAAGGACTTCAAACGTGGATAGTGTATTTTTCTCTAATTCGATTTTTGAACTTAATTATATATTTTATATGTATCTTATAATGTGAAAAATCTAAATTATGAATGTTGTTTATATATATGAGTTTCATCATTATATTTGTACTTCCTAATATGAGGGAGATATTGCTTCATTCGACCAAGTAAAGTGACAATCAGGTGGGAAATAGGAAGAACTTCTTCAATATACAGTAAAGAGTGACAACTGTCACAACTTCATTGATTAAATTCCGGTGAAATATATGTCTCTGGGAATTTTGTTTTACGACTCTACAATGGAAGAACGCGAGAAAACCCATACTATTTTGACCAAATTATTTGAATGAGCTCGAAAAAGCGTTTGTGTTACGAGTACTTATCCAATTGTGTTTTTCCAATGTTAACTCGGTAATAAAAGTTGGTTGGGTCGAAGCTTTGGAAGATTTGGAAGAAGCGCAACCAAAATATGGTTGGGGGGTCTGGAATTTTAGTCGAATTATACATAGTCCTCGATAATTATGCTACTATGAATACAAACTTCTACCTTCCTATCTGACTCCCTAAGCAAGAGACAAGAACATGACCCATGAAAATTTTTTTGGATAAAAAGTTATAAATGCTATGAGATTTCTCTATCATTCTGAAATTACGAGGGTACCCAAATATACCACTCTTTTTCGTTTCAACCGATAAGTCTGATACCAAGTGTGATCGTCTATGGACAAAGTCGAGACAATACAACAACAAGGTATTCACTTGACAATAGTTACGATACAAGACCGTTTGACTATAGGATCAAAGTCAAGTGATTAGGGTTTAACGTACATGTGTTATTCACTTTATTATAATAAAATCATCATAAAACGGAAGTAAAGTAAATGACACAACAAGATTTTTTTAACGAGGAAACCACAAATGCAGAAAAACCTCGGGACCTAGTCCAGTTTTGAATACTCTTAGAATTAAGTTGTTATACAAAGAACAAAGCCAACTTCGTATAGTTGAGACCAAGTAATCGACCCCTAGTTACTTAGTTCCCTCGGTATACCTGCATCTACAACTGTCTGGTCACGCAAGTGAATCCCAAGACAAAATTACTATCTTGAGTTGTTTTACCAATGTAAAATCTTAAGCACTCAACTTCTTTTGATCGTCTTCCAAATAGTAAAGGAACAAAGTTGTTTGATAAATACTCCAATAATCTTTTAGAAAAGGATTCGTTGAGTTTTGACTTTTTACAAAGGCTCTTTCGTTTAAACTAGTAAACTCCTTTGTCGGGTAAGATCAATCCAAATCAGTAACTTAGATCCGGATTCACAACTATCAGATTCGGTTATTGAAAAATAACTCCAAATGATAATTACCAATCAATACGATTATATGATCAAATCTATCAAAGATAAATCTAATTTAAGGCGGACCCCAGCCGATCAAGATGTGTGCACAAATCACGAGATATGAAAACAAATAAAAAAAATCTTTTTATCTTGAAATCTTCAATTGCCTTCTTTTGTACCTGCACACCACAAACTTGAATACACTTATGATCGATCACACACAAAACGGAGTTTGTTAACAATGGATGATCACAAATTGTCTTTTGATCTAAAAATAGTTTTAAAGATCTCGTCAATACTTTGATCTAGTTTGAGTGACCCTTATGTCAGAAGATAAGGCTCTCAAGAATAATCAAACTACGTGAAATCAAAGTTTCAACAACCGTTATCCAATCAAATAAATAATCGAAAACTAAAATAACAGTGCAATTACCTAGTTTCCAACTAACGGTACTCGTAGAGCTTCTTGATCCCACAGAAGTCTTTAAACGAGCAGTCGTAAGAGAATTTGCCCAATTAGGTTACTTTCCTCTCCGGATATACGGCTCCACCAGAAACAATACGAATGAAGTTTGCTTAGCTCTTAGGAAAGTTTGCAAGAAATGCAAACTCAACAATTATAGACCAAGGTTGTTTGGACAACAAGGAAATTTCAAAACCGAAAATATTCTCAAGATATGTAATAAGTACCTAATTTCGGTTTTCTTATTTCCAACTAATATCCAACTTGTAATTCCGAAATCTCTCATTAGAAAATATCTAATATTAGTTTAGCACTTAACTTATATAACTTTCCAAGAGATATGTTTTTGATTTGCTGGCAACTTAAATACATATAATCAAAAAATTTAATTAAAAGATTCTCAATATTTAAGATTGGGATCACCTTGAGTATCAAGGAATATCTTAATAAAAGATAAGAATTATATTCATGTTCAAATTATGTCGACATCCGGAAATTTCCTATTTTCAAACTCACACAAAACCGTAAAGTAATATGTTAATATAGAGGATCGGTTTTGCTCTTGGGACCGGTTCTACCATGACTCCTAATATAGGTTAAGATCGGTTCTACCAAGTCTCTAAATATAGGTAAGCATCGGTTCTACCAAAACTCCCAACATAAGCTAGGATCGGTTCTACCATTTACCCTAATATATGTAAGGATCGGTTCTACCAAGTCTCTCAACATAAGTCAAGATCGGTTCTACCGTATATCCCAAACTAGGTAAAGATTGGTTCTACCATAACACTCAACATAAGTCAAGATCGGTTTTACTAAATTTTTTACCTAGGTTCAAATTGGTCATCCAATAGATCTTCAATGAAAACCGGACCAAAACGCCAATTGATTTTTTTTCGATTACGAAACAAGTTTTTGCATATGTACTTCCTTAAAACGCGTGTAATAAAACATAGTTTTCTAGGATGAAGTCACACATATATACAATACACAATCAAGCAACGAGTTACATAGATTATGTCGATGTCACATTTACGAAGTTCAAAATATAAACGTTATACTTCTTAATAAAATATTCATCCTTGACGCTTTGATCATAATAAAATGACCTAGTCTAATACTAGAGTATTAAATATAACCTTGCATATTATGTTTTCAATCTTAAACGACTTGAAACTAATGATAGGAATGGAAACAAGTCAAGTCAGTATCACTAACCTCAAGTGGAAGGATGATGTCTTCATTGTAGTCGATACGTCTTCATGATCTTCATATATTCAAGGTAATACTTGTATGTCTCAATATTCCTAGACTTTCTAGTCTAACCTAAACGAAGTTTACTCTAGTACATTTAATCAAGCGACTCTAATTGAGTTTTAATACTAAAATATTAAAACCAAACTTTACATACCAACGCTTGGTGGGTTCAACTGAGCATTGCTCTAACACATTCTTTCGTATTTAAACTAATATAACAGAAAAAGAAAAACTACAAACCAAACATTGTTTACTCTTCTTGAATCACACACGTGCAACTCACATGCCATGATTAAAACCAATAAAGGTCAAGCGGTTCCGGAACCATCGTAACCGGTTCATGAACGGTCACAAAACTTCACATAAAAAGAGAAAAAAATTCTTGTTTTTATCACCTATTTCTTTTTCTTCCTCTTTTTAACAGTTCGAGAACTAGAAAATAAACACAAAGGTTATGTAACCATTTCCATCACCAAGATCATTTCTTAATAAAATCTTGATTTCTTGTTATCTTTGGACTCATATCGAGTTTCTCTTCAATGGGTGATCATTCATTTCTTGTTTTATCACAAATTTCGTGAACCACCATCTTTAACAGTTCAATACCTGGTAAGTACTCTAATTGTTTTTGGTGATTATTTTGAAATTAAACATGTTGAGGAAGAGAAATCATCATGGAGAAAGTTCTAGTAGTAGGAATATCTGAATAAATGATGAAGTTCGTGAACTCTATTTTGATGTTAGTCTCCAATTTAATTCCATTAATAAGCATGCTCGTAACGTCTATATCGAAAGAACTTATGATGCGTTTGTTGATGTTCGTGAATTTAATCGGTTTATGGTCGAGCATGAATGTGGTTGTATTCACCGGGGAATAGGAACTGCTCACGCTAAGATGTTTAGTTTGTTTTATGTTAACTTGAACGATGCAGACATTCACAACTGCTGTTTCAAAACCATTATCAAGGAAAAAATCATTCTCGTTAACTGCATCATGATTGATGAATTATTGGATTTACCTTGTGATAGTGATTTTATTATTCCACAACCTGAGAGTGTGAGACCTTCACCAAATGATGTGTGTATGCTTCTGGTTTGCACAACTGTTCCTTGGAAGGATGAGGAAACGTTGATAAATGATGCATATTTATTGGGTCTTGTTAACTTGTATATTCTAATTGCATGAGAAAATGAAATCAGCTAATAAAATAAAAAATTTTGCCCCGATAGTTAATCTTCTCTAAAATTGAGATTGTGTTCCATTATTACCCTCGAAATATCGATCTCTCTTCTTATCTCACTGATCTTCTTTCCTTCTTCGTTTTCTGCTTCTCTTTTTCTAGCTTGTTCTTCTCCATTTTTGTTTATTCTAAAAGCCTAATCATACTGTTTTTTACAATAATTTAAATATTTGGTGAATCTTTCATTCTGCCGTAGTTAGATCTAGTGAGAAACCCTATATATACACAGATTTTATTCCCAATTTTTAATTACTCTAATCGTTTCAGAAATTGATTACAATTTTATCCAATCTTAAAATATTAGATCAATAACAAATAGTGTATTATTAAATCATTCGTTCATTGCCCCAATCTTAAAACACAAGAGTAAATGCTTGAAAGAAAAAAACATCAGAGGAACAAATTTTTTTATTTCCAAAGTGATGCTCTGTTTTTTTACCCAAAAACTTAAACTACATTTATTTGAGATCGAGGTTTTGAGATTGAGACCCGCATATGAATTAAATTGAATCTTGTACGCCATATTTCATAAAAACATCAAATCTTAATTTAATCTCAAGCTTAAGAGAAAGTGATAGATAAAATTCAGAGATGTTTAAAAAATAAAACAGAGAGGAGATGTGTGAAGTGAAGTTTGGTACATAATACATAGTAGTTCTTTGGACGAGACTTTTTTTTCTTTTCACAGTCATTTAACAAGACACCGTATGGACGTACATATGATATTGTGGTCAATGGAAAATCATTTTAAGCATCCAAAAATACTGAAGTTTCTTTTTCCTTTCTGATTTGGTTCTGTTGTTAATGAA